>NW_026592776.1:5122167-5246217 GCF_907164565.1 Psammomys obesus | reverse complement strand
GTGTGTGTGTGTGTGTGTGTGTGTGTGTGTGTGTGTGTGTGTGTGTGTTTTAGAGACAGGACCTCATGTATCCCAGGCTGGCCTTTTAACTCACTATGTAACCCGAGCTGGACATGAGTGTGCCACCATGTCTGGGTATTATGTTATTTTCATTATGGAAAGAACATTGCAGGGTCCCCCAGCTATGTTAGACCTTCTGAGCAGTTTAAGCTTTTAGCAAAATTTGTCTTCTGATTTCAGAAGAAGAATGAATTACAGTAATGCACAATGATAATCGCTACCTCTTCACTTGTCCTCACAGGCTTATTTGAAGTACAGCAGTGTCCAAGAGGAAAACACTGCAACTTTCTTCACGTGTTCAGAAACCCCAACAATGAATTTAGGGAAGCTAATAGAGACATTTACCTGTCTCCAGATTGGACTAGCTCCTCCTTTGGTAAGAATTTAGAGAGGAGAGAAAGGACCAGCCACTATGATGACTATTATGGCAGGTCAAGAAGAAGAAGGAGTCTGACTCCTGACTACAAGAGAAATGGTGACTCTGACCGTAAGAGCAGTAGTAATCACAGGGGGAAGAAGTCTCACAAACACATGAGGAAGTGTCGTGAGAGGCGCAGTTCACCTAGTAGAGGAAGAAGAAGGGATCACAGCCCAGGTCCCTGGAGCCAGAGCCGGAGGAGCCGCCGTAGCCGTAGCCGTAGCCGCAGCCGCAGCCGCAGCCGCAGCCGGAGCCGGAGCCGGAGCCGCAGCCGCAGCCGCAGCCGCAGCCCTAGTCAGAGCCGGAGCTCATCAAGGTCCAGGAGTCGTGGCAGGAGGAAGTCAGGTAGTACAGACAAAACCACCCAAAGCCCCAAATCTAAATAAACTTGGTTGTTTTTAAACATGTCTGTTCTTTTTATGGCAGCTATTTATCTGTATAGTTTGACAAGGCTAGCCAACACTGTCATGTAAATCATACTTTTACTTTTTGATAAATTGTGTTTGTGTGTGTGTGTATATATACAAATATATATAAAATATGTAATATTATATATTATATACAATATATGAAATTATATATTATATATATATGAAATTCCTTGTAATCCTAACCTTGAGAGCATCCGTTAACACCAGAGCAATGCTTTAGTATTTTTTTCGTTTATCTTCTTCTCCCTTTCTCTCTCTGTTTGTGTAAGCGTACCATGTACCACATAACAAGTGTGGTGGTCAGAGGACAACTTTCAGGGGTCACTTACACAGTGGAATTCAGGGATTAAACTGATGTCATGAAGCTTTTACACCAGGGACCTTTACTCATTAGAGACCATGGAGGCCAGAAGAGGATGTAGACTGGAGTTATAGATGGTTGTGAGCTGTAATGTGGGTGGTAGGAATTGAAGCCACGTTCTCTAGAAGATTAAGTAGCCAGTACTTTTAACTGCTAAGCCATTTCTCCAGCCTAACAGACTTTATTTTTTTAACTCAAACATCACGTGTGGCTTTAATGTTTTTCATTTAGTTGTCTTATTTCATCAATCCCAATTCTTTCTAAGTCCTATAATTCTCATCTTTACTCATTACAAAGAGAGTACATATACCAATTTATTTGACAACATCCGTATTTTTAGATTTTTAAAGATGACTCTCTTAGATTTCCTTAATGATTTCTTAGAGTAAACTTTATCAAAAAAGGCAATCCAAAAATCCTCCTAGGAAGACTAAAAAAAGAAAAAAAAAATCACTCTAACCTCACAGCTCTCACAGCACAGCATTATTTTGATCTTTGCTAGTTTGGCAGGTTTTAGGTATTTAAGTGCTTATTTTTATTGTTAATATTTCTTTCTACTTAATGGCCACATTCTTATTTTTCCTTGTAAAACAGTCTATTTAATTTTTTCTGTATGTAAATACAAATTGATTTTTCTTGCTCTAAAACTTATTTCCTGTTTCAAAGTGTGGAAGAAACTATTTCCCTAGTCCTCTTTCCCCATATTTACAGTTCCTCCATCACCTGGAGGCTGTCAGGGTGTGTATCTTGAATAGTGTGTTGTGAAAGTTCTTTATAGAGGTAAAGCATTTTGCCATTTCCCGGAGAGTTAGAGTTGTCACTATTGAATCCATCCACTATTAATCATCACAAACGAGTGGACAGCCAAGGTGCATTACCCCTCGCTTTTCCAAGGGGCTTTGTTCTTGTACATAGTCTTCCACTGTCATGCTTGGGACCTCAAAATTCAGTGTCACGTAGCACTAGCAATCTAACACTTGAGAAGTCATTAAAGATGCATTCAAGCCGTGTGCCGTAGCTTATGACAGTAATCCCTGCGCTTGGGAGGCTGATGGCAGTGAGGGAGACCCTGCCTGGTTTACAAATAAATAAATAACAGGCACCAAGGATTGAAAAGGTTTAACAAAATGCCACTTGTTTCAATTCTAAATGGGTGCTCATATTTAAAATGAGAACATCTAGATTTCTTTGGTTTCTTAAGAAATGGATGGTTTTCAGTAAATTTGGTATTGGAAAAATACTATTCAAACTGCAGCCAAGATTATAGAAAGATATGTGTGATGCTGGGGCTTCAAACATGGTAGGCAGGGGTGCTACTACTGAGCCTCATCCCTAGTCTTAAAGCTGAATATTCTTAGATCATGATGGCAAAGGAAAGAAAATCCATCTTCTTGAGCTCAAGACACTTGAACAAGTGAAGACTTTCCCCTCAAATGTTGGTGGGCCAATACAGAGTGCAAGGGAAGTCTAGAAAACCTGATTGCATCACTATCCTGATAGTGACTTTGAACTATTTTATTTACTACTGTGTGTGTGTCTATGATAAACCTCATTACTACTTATGCCTCAAACTCTGCATTACTGACAGAAGCACACAAGCTTTGTTAGTGAACAGCTGCATTCACAATGGCCCTTTAAACCTACAGGTGTGTCTTTCAATCTAACTTGATGAGAATCCTTTCCTTATTCTTAAGTATCTCAGGCTTAGAATGAAACAACTCCTATTTGCAGCAGCAGAAGGTCCCATAACCATACTAGTACTGTAACTGTAAGGTTTGATTTGTTGCTTACATTAAGCAGCACCGTCAGCAAATATCTGTTTCTGTTGCATGTGCTAGCACTTCGTCATATGTATGAGGTGAGGATTTGTCATTTGGATATCATTTGATTATCTGGAATAATCTGAGTTGCTAAATCAGAAAGTGTATAAAAGTCAACTGCATCAATGTTTTAAAACAGCATTTATTAATTAAAATAAATGTGTTCTAAGTTCTTGATAGCATAGACTCCATGTGATTTTTTTAATGAGCTTGAAGGATATGAACATTCCTTGATTCTTCTGACGTTGTTGTGTGTGCTTACAAGCACCATCACATTCCAGTGCAGGGGTCAGGTGTGGATGGAGAAGGAACTGTCAACATTGTATTGGGGGAAAAAAAAAACCCTTCCTTTAGTAGTTCTCTTTAGTTAGACAAACTTGGAAAGAGATAAAAGCACACCACAGTGTTTGCAGAACATTTATTACAATTAATTGGTGAAGTGATAAGACAGTGTTCAGGTGGCTTGAAAGTTGTTCACAATCACAGCAAAGCTTACTCCAGCCTAGCATATACAAGGGAACGTAGAAATCAGGGAGATGTGTTCAGGTATGTTAGTATGTATAAAAGTGATGCCGAGCATTTATAGAGCTTGAAAAAATATAGGGCCAACCAATGCCATTTTGCTTCAGTCAACTCTCACTTTGCTATACGAAAGGTATCTTCTAAGTTTTCATAAGACTTCTTCGACAAGTAGGTAGTGACATAAAAGGAAAGGGAGAGGCTGTCAAGGCTGTAATACTTCTAACTGGAAGGAAGCAATAGGGAAGCAAAATAAATTTGGTTCTAATAAGCTTCCCAAAAGCCACATTCATGCTTAGATAATGACTTTATGTAACACTTTGTGAAGAGAGCAACATACTGTTATGAAGAATACCTGGTAATTAACAGTCCTACTTTATTTTCGGGCATTGAAAACAATTAACTACATGACTATAACCACTAAAATGTCACCTTAGGAGTCAAATGTTCCTTGACCTTAAAAATTAATGTGCTCAAGACTAGCAAAGTCTTTGTTCTTTGTCCCACTCATTCAGAATACTTAATGAATTTTGGTGTAAATCAGCATCATTCTGAGCTAGTCCTCTAAAAGTATCTATATTTCCTTTGTTTTAATGTATGCTGTGTCCAATTAGGGTCTTTGGTATAAATTTGGTAGTTTATATTTTTTGATAAACTTTCATTCATTTGATCTGTGATGTGTCAATTCCCTTTATTCTTATATATACTGAAATACTACTCTAGTCTTTGGTTTCATTGAACCAGGTTTCATAATAATTTAAGTTTCTTTTTTTAAGTACAATAGTAAATGTATTTTGCCAAATTGTTGGATATACATGTATATAGACATATTTTTATATATGCACATAATTATGAGACTGACCTTTAAACTTTAAAATTCCAGAAATGGTATGTTACTTTTTCTACATCTTTCTAATTCATATTTATGTCCCTTAATTTATCATTTAATTAACCAAAGTTCCCTTTAAAAAAAAATTGTGTAGGCCTGAATGAAGCAGCTTAGCAAAACACTAATACTGACAAGACATCATCTTACACCATTAGCTAACATGGACATGAGAGGCAGTGACCATCTACAGTGTGTGAAATGCCACAAGAAGTCATCAGCAAGGGAGGACAGTTATGTCAGTCCAATTTCTTCAAGAACACTACGTGGGGTTTCAGCTTCCTGTGGAGGGAAAATGTGAAACTCTGGTAAGCAGATAGAGGGAGAGAGGCTTAATATGAAAACTTCACATGAAGGACATGCTCATTTTAGAGAATAAAGAAGGCAATTCAGGGTCAGAGGAGCAATCTATTAGCAGCAGCCAGTAGTTTTCTGAGATTTGTGCCTACAACTTCAGAAGAATATTTTTAGCGTATACTAAATACCTAATTACTGACCAACGTGCTGGGCACCATTGCTATAACACAAAAAGCAATCAATCCCATTGTAAACTAACTAGCAATATATGAAATTACATACATAAAACATCCAAAATATTAAAATTCATGTCTTCCAAATAAAAAGTCCCCTTCCCACAAGTTTCTAGTGAATATCTAACACTTTCAATGTTCAGTGTTGTCACATGTTATCAAGAGAAATGTCTGCCTTGTGTAGTTCTTCCTTAACTGTCCAATGCAGTGCTTTAGAAACAGCCACCTTCCCATACCTCCCCTGGGCAACTATTGGCATGGTGGAGGTGACATACAGAGGAAACACCATGGAACAAAAAGCCTTTTTGTCTTAGTGTAAGAATGAATATTTGTTTTTAAATGTCAGACAAATCAGCCAAATCGGAAAGTAGTATTTCAAAATTTTGCAAACTGACTAATTTTGTACACTACAAAAATAAAAAAGGACCATGTAAGGTTAGAGGTTAGCTATTACTAGCAATTTTGTAATTAAAAAAAGCAACATTGTTACTTTAATAGATGAAAACAATGTAAGATTTTGTTATCCAGAATTAACTTACTTTTGCATCCTTATCATGAGACAGCACAAAATAAGGAAAAGAAAAATTATATTACATCAAGAATCCTTAAAATGTTAGATTGAATGGTAGGAAGTGCACCATACAGTGTAATTTTAAATGACTTAAAATCTATTGTTTTCATATTTGGAAAACAAAAATAGTAGCACTTACCTTCATGTGTCGAGAATTAGTTTAAGGCTCCATGTCTTATTTAAAGTGTTTCAAAAAATGTTAGCGGATGGTTATACAACTGAAATCTAAATGAAGGGATTTAGTATTTACAAATACTATAGCCAAAAATGTTCATAGAATGCCTGTTAGTATGCTTGTTTAGTAATGAAAAATGGCTGAAATCAGTTTTAGTGAAAAAGGGCATTTTTCCAGAAGGTAGTATAATCTATGAAGTCCACCTAACTTCAATCTAAGATCTAAGAAAGATGGAAGATAAAAGAGAAAGGTAAACACTGCCACAAGAATATAATCACCTAAATAGCAATGTAGCAAACTGGCATCAAAAGGTCTGATTTTGGTTTTTAAAGGTAAAGAGTATGGGGAAAAAAACAGGCTTGCTAAAAATTGAGAGTGTGAAGGCCTATGAACCATCTGAAGTATAAAATTTCTTTGGAATCCAATTTAACAAATTATAAGAAGGCATTTATTCCCCTCCAACAATTAGGAAGAACGGGGCCAGGCACAAGACAAACTTACTATTTTGTTTGGTGTGGCTTTTAGTAGTTAGGAACACATACTGAAGCATGAAAGAGGGAATAACAAGTTGTCTAGGGCTTGTGCTTGAGGACAGAAGTGAATATGACATTGATAACTGTTAGTGTTGAATGATATATTAAGGAATGTTCTGTATGGGGTTCTCTGCTTTTGTCTAGATGTTTTCTGCTTTAAAATGCTTGGCTTTCTTTAACCATTACATACACTGAGAGTGACACCTGAGTCACTCAACTCTTTCACACTGTAGGCTCAGAAGTGGTTAAAATGGTGAATTTTTTTAAATCACAATTTCAAAATGGAAAAATGAAAATATAAAATGTTATTTTAACAAAAAGGATGGAGAAGAAAAAGGTCATTCACATGAGACAAAGTATATATGAATTGAAAAGTTATTTCCATTTAATATTAAGTCATTTTAAAATTTCATGTAACCTTTAATATGTTAAAGGATCCCTAAACTAAATTCTATACAACTTATATTCTCAGTGTATCTAGATAAAAATAGCCCATAACTATTCTCTGGAGCTGATCAGATTTCTCCAAGGTGCTCACATTTTCTGGTCTGAAAAGAGTCATGTTGCTTTCTGAATATGCATTATTTAATAATATGTCCTTTCTAAGAATCTAGTTTAATTTATAAATTTTATTCCTTTAAGACTGGACAAGTTGAATTTTATACAAAATGTTTATAATAAAAAATGTAATTTTTACAAGTTCACACTGATATTGTAGCCCAAAATTATTTAGGGAAATCGTTAAAATAGAATGGTTGTTACCAGGTCCTTCCTTCAGTAAAAGAGAAATGGGGAAATGGTTGGCTAATGAGTTATGTAATTTCAGTTCTGAAAGATGAAAAAGTTCTGGAGATGTGTTGTACAACAATGTGAATATACTGGGCAGTACTGTAGGCTCAGAAATGGGTTAAATGGTGAATTCTATGTTATTTAAAAAAACAATTAAAAAATTACCTGGAGAAATGAAAATATGAAATGTTATTTTATCAAAAAGGATGGAGAAGAAAAAAGTCATTCACATGAGACAAAGTACATGCAATACTTTATTTTAGACATGCATGGAAAGCTATTTCAGAATCTGCTAATTTAAAGCAAGCAGCTGTACAGATACCCTCCCCCAAAGTGCAACATTTTGTTACAGCTCAGCATACAACATCCAAAACAAACAGGCATGAGACAATGCATATTTATGCAACATTAAAATGGAATGAACAACATGTAGGGTGGGAGGACGGGAAAAAAAATGGAAATGAAAGACCAATGTTTTAGGATGCTTCCGATGGTAATGGAGATAGCTGATTTGTATAGCTGCCTAATACTACATTTACTAAAACATTTTCACAGCTCTTTCAGTGGGAAACTGGTTTGGAGTCTTTTTGACATGTCCAATTTTTGTCTTTTGAGACAGGGACTCCCTAAGTAGTACGGTAGTAACTCATCTTTCTCCTGCCTTAGCCTTACAAGTGCTAGAGGACAGGCACGCACCACCATGCCTTTTAAGTTATTGTAAGTAACAATTTACTTAGACTTTAAACTCTGTAGACAATGAGTTATCTGGTATATTTTGTAGCACGTATAAAATTAATAATAAATGTTTTTAGTATTCCAAAATATACAACCATAGGTAATAGCACTGAGTGTTTAGAAGATGGCTTAATATATTAATTAAGAAGCTATTAACTAATGAAAACATAAAAGTTTGGATATTGAAAGTTTCAAAAGTGTTAGTGAACAACAGACATTTCAGGAAACTTGTATGGCTTAATGATAGTTTCTTTTTTGTTTTTTTTAAAATTTATTTATTATTTATACAGCAATCTTCCTGCATGTGAGCCAGCAGGCCAGAAGAGGGCACCAGATCTCATTGTAGATGGTTGTGAACTGCCATGTGGTTGCTGGGAATTGAACTCAGGACCTCTGGAAGAACAACCAGTATTCTTAACCTCTGAGCCATCTCTCCAGCCCTCCTGCTAGTTCTTAAAGGGACTATTTGACACTGCACAAATGTGGCTCAATAAATATTGGCACTACAGAATTTCTTGAAAATTGAATGTTTTAACCTTAGATCTTATAGAATTGTATAATTGATTTTTTTCTTATATTGCTTCAACATATACTTTAATGTGATACAGTAGAACATATTAGCTCATACAGACTGTAAGATAATCTTAGAGCTAAATAAAGCTTGGTTTTCTTCAACAATGGAAGAACAAACTATACTATTTATTGTGGTGCTACTAATTTTGCCTGAGTTTCTAACTGTATTTTCTTTGGTAAACATTTATGATTACCCTGGACTTTCTCTTATACTCTCACAAGGTTAATCACAGATGATTTACTAACAATAACTTGTATGAGTTCAGAATGTTAATCAAAACATTCACAAGTCATATTTTGTCAAGAAATCAGTAGTAGACAGAAATAAACTATATGTCAATATCACATACAGAATGAAAATAGGATTAGTAATGTGCACAGAAAAATACATTCAAAGGTACTAGCTCTAAGCTGCTACATTATCATTTTACAGGAGAATTAGTCACCAAGCTGAGGACAGTTTCTTTCATAAGTATATCAGTTCTCTATTTCCTCTGAAATTCTGCATAGCCGACGAGCAGTCATTTAGTACACAGGGACATTAAAATATTCATGGCGTGGCTACAAAAGAAATGCATATATTCTTACACACAGTTTACAAGTTGATGAAGACACAATCAAATTTTGAGAATGTTTAGTTCACAGTAAAGTTAACTACAGCATCAAGTTTGCTTTTGTTCTTTGGTCTGTGGCTGAACATTTACGTTCTTTTTTAAAGTTAAAAAATATTTTATGTGCATTAGTGTGGAGGTGTCAGAGCCCTTGGAATTGGTGTTACAGACAGTTGTGAGCTCCCAGGGGGTTGCTGGGAATTGAACTTGGGACACCGCTGGAAGAACAGGCAGTGCTCTTAAGCACTGAGCCTTCTCTTCAGCAACATTTACGTTCTTAAACAATGTCCAGTTCGGATTAATCTTTTTCAAGTTCATGGTATGTAACAGCAAACAAGATGACCTACATTCTACAGAAGCCTAATGCACTTACTGCTAATCTGAAAAGACTGCCAGCTTAAATCCATGCTAATTAGTGGCAAGTTCAGTTAGAATATTCCCCTTTCACCAGAGTGTTACATTCATTAGGGCCCTAGTACACTAAGGAAAGAGCCCAGAGTAAAAGCTTCCCCAAGAACAAGTTTAAGCTAGTCATCACATGGTATTGTTAAGAACCTATGAAAGCTTTTAATTGTTGATTTAGCTAAAAACATATGACTTTGAGGCTAAGGATTAATTTTTTTTGAAAGTCCTCAAAATGATTTTAAGGAATTCCCCAAATTTGTCAAATGTCTATTTCTACAAATATATCTAACAAGCAGATATTTTCACATCAAAAAATTGACAAAATAACCCAAAGTAGGGTCTTAAATGGACCTTACGGCATCACAGATGATTTTTGAGGTTCTAACTCTAAAATATTAGGCTATACAAGTTTTCCCTTTCCCCTTAAGAATAGTATAATGATAAAACAAGCAAGTAAAAAAGTATTAGTAACAAATGCCCAATGCCTCATTTCCTTATAGAAGCTTTCATTCTCAGTCTTTACCTGTACAAACAGGTTACTGATTTACTGTATTTAAGAATATTTTGTCAACGACTCTCCACATATCTTAATATTTTGTCTAAAGGTAAGTTATAATCCCAATTACGAGTTATTACAGGGAATTTTTTTTCTACAAAACATCAATTTAATGAAATAATAGGGCTGACTAGTGGTATTTAAATGCAATTAACTTTCCAAATAATGCCAAAATACAAATATAAAATTTGACAGAATTATAATTAAAACTGAATTCATATATCCTATTACATTTTGATGTATGTCTGTATTCCAGCGTGTATTCTAGTACGCTTTCTTAATACCCAGTGAGACTCTTGGTGTGATACATATTCTCTGTTTTCTGGAGAGAGAATGGGAATAGTTTAAGTCTTAAATAACTTTATACTTCCGTGCCAGTTCTGTGTCGTTATGTTACAGTTTTTAAACTTGATTTCTCAACAACTTTATATCATATCATATCATATCATATCATATCATATCATATCATATCATAAAAAGTTTTATGTCCATTGAAGGAGAAAGGTGGTTATCCAACAGGGCTGAAGATAATAAATTATAATAAAATTAAAGCAGGATAAAATGCAGTCATTCCTCCCTAGAGAAGACTTACAAGGATAAATAAATTCTACATGAACAATTTTGAAATGTGGCCACCCTAGGTATTGTCATCATTTTTTAACTAACAGGTTTGTTTTTTTACTCTGCTTTGGAAAGGAAAAGAGTTGATGATAATCCAAACTATTTGTGAAAGCCAAGGGTCCATACAATTGCACTGAAACAAGAAATTAGCACTTACCAATTGTCAAGACTATTCTTCATAGGAAGAAACCCCTTTTCACTGGAAAAGCATCCTTCAAGAAAAAAAGCCTCTAAAGTGCACAAAAATAAATGCTGGTATGTACAGTAAATGGTATCCTTTAACTACTTTTAGGATACTAGGAAATGTCCAGTTCAGACTGCTAACATCCGAAGAAGTTCTGGTATAAATAAGTGCTGTAATAACTACTTAACATTTAACGCTGGGTTTTTAGGTAAAAGATTTTACTATGTCTGTAATTGACCAAGATTATTTTCCCCCTCTCATTTGCAAAGATATATAGTAATTCAACATAAACGAATTTGTTCTTTATTGAATCAGTTACCAAGCCCCATACTTTGCTTGTTATTTCTTCTTCCCAGTCTCCTGGGAATGGTTCTCCTCTAGATGTCATTTTTTCCCCAAAGAAAATAAGAACTTTCTTAAGGTTGCTCATCTAACTCATGAAAAGATCTCCAGCATTACTCTGAGTGCCTTATAGCAAAGGAGACCTTTCTTACCTACAACCAGTACTTTTGATTTCGTTCCTATTTCCCCTTCCAATACAGTATACTTTCCCCTTTAGTCCTAATGGTCATCACCTTTTGCATGAGCCCCTTCTCAGTATACATGCTTTTGCAACTTTCCTCTATACTAAGAATAATTTTGTTCTCAAACTACAAAAGGACTGGATGTATTGTGGCATTTTAAGATATTAAACCCAGAAGACAGAAGTCAACTGTTTTCAAAACCACCTGTTTTCCTAAGAAAAGACAAGCCCTAGTACCATGAAATTTCCTAGATATTAAGTCACCATGCTAAGCATAGGACATGGCTCACAAGTTAAACTAATCAGAAAGCTTAAATACTGTTGAACTGAGAGATGCTTAAGATAAGCTAATAGTGTTAGATATCCAAGACTGAAAGGCTAATCTCCTGATTCTAGTTCAACGTGGTAAAATAAAATAATTATATTTAATGAAAAGCAAATATAAGGAAGTGTGATTTCATATTTATTACCTTACTGAAACTGTTTTTAAAGGTGCTTCTTCTAATGTTCACTGTATTATTAAATAGTGTATATTGTTCCATGTGTTAGAACACAGTGGTCTTTTTTTTATTGACCCTAACTGAATTCTGTGGCAAATACAAACTAACACTAAAAGTCTATTCTTTGGGTTAAAGTCCTAAAGGGCCATACAATATGCAAACCTACTAAGGTCTATTTTGAGCAATGATCTTTTAAAATAGAAGGAGTGAAAACAGTTTATAAGGCACCTTTTAGATGACAGGGCTCATGGTAAAGTTCTATTTTACGAGCATTTGTGAATGAATAAGAACAGCATAAGAATTACATGCCTAATTATTTATTATTTCAATTATATGTAGGCATATGTGCCTATATGTTATGTACATGAATGCAAGTTATTTCAATCATACGTAGGCATATGTACCTACATGTGGTTATGTACATGAATGCAAGTGCCCACAGGCCAGAGATGTCAGATCCCCTGGAGCTGGAGATACAGACAGTTGGTGCCTGTTGTGCCTAAGTATGTCTTAGGGACTAAAACGAGTCCTCTGGATGAACAGCAAGTGCTCTTAAGCATTGAAACATCTCTCCAGCCTCCAACTGATTTTCTTTAACATTAAGTGAGTAATGAGTAACAAGAGCTTTATGGCTGTTCCAGATGGTTAGTGTATAAAGTGGACAAAAGCTGATAGTTCGTTGCTCGATTTGCTGAACCTTTATTTTAGCAAATTCTAGTCAGGTTTTTACCATCTGCAGCACTACAGTGTGAACTCTCATTAAAACAGCAGCATTCTTCCACCAAAAAAACTTATAAAATAAGTAATATTAAAAATGCTTGTTTTTCTGGTCTGAAAAATGGAGGGAGGAGCTTTATGATAGTATCTTGCTCCTTGATCATTTATAATTTCATGTCTTGAGTATCTTTCCATATCACCACACAGAAATTTAATTTTATTTATTTGACAATTATGCTAGCAATTGCAGGTATGACTACTGTGTTGTAATTTTCTTCATTTGTTTCCCAGCAATGGACATTTGGGTAAATTCCAATGGCTTAGTATTATGCTGAGCCTATGTCTTGGTCCATATACATGCATACACATGTAAATATACATTTTTCAGTTGGATACAATTTTTGAATGTGCAACTAATTGGACAAAGGGTATAGTATACATTTCATCAGGAAATAGATATAAGACCAATCTTTAAAATGAAATACAAGCTGAAGTGTTTATAAGCAGTGACAAGAATGTGTCTTATTGTTACAAGAAGAAAAATTTTAAAAAGTGTTAGTTGGTATTTTAATTTGTTTTCCCTTGGTAAAGACTTTTTGTCCCTGACTTAGTCATGTCCTCTGCTCTTTCCTACTGGACTACTCATCTTCTTCTATTATTTTCTTAAAACAATAAGCTGAGTAACTTTTTAATTATATTTTACAAATGCTACTCTAAACCTGTTAATTATAAGATACTAAGGACAAATTACTTTCTCTGGCATCTAAATATACTTTCTAAGTAAAACAACAGAAAAATTAGACTAAAGAAATATTTTAAGCTTATTCTAGTGTAGATGTATTTGTCCTTAAACACCCTAAATTTAACCAGTTTTTTAAACAAACAATTTCTTAGAATCAGAAATTAAAACAAACTCTTCAAGACTAATAGGGTAAAGAAGAGAGTATATGTAAATTCAGGTCACTTTATTTTTCCTTTAAGAAATGATCACATTCTAAAGTGGATGAGGAAATCAGCAAAAATCTAATAGTGTTCTGCCTGCCTGTAGGGTAGATTCAATCTTCTTTCCACATAAAAACTCAATTACCTTAATAGATGTGAACAGATCTAGTTGTTGTTGAGAAAATTAGATTATTCTGTGACATCCCATAAGCTTTTCTGTGGGTTAGGTTCTAAAGGCAACCATAGATTATCTCCCCAGCTGCTAGTTATCAGGCAAAGATAATTTGTATGAATCACAGGGGTGATTTTTATAGCCATTTGTGTTAACGTGTTCTCACAATTTTAAAGTTTTCCCTACTCCTTTGCATTTCAAATTTTCAGCCATTATTTATACTGAACACTGCATATACTATTAAAGTGTAACAGTTTATAAATGAAAAATGAAATTTTTAGTTCAAGGTGTTAAATTAAGTCAGAGCTTTCTCAACTTGGATACAACTGATTTTGGGGGCTGGATAATTCTTTGGTGTGTGTGTTCTGTGCAGAATAGGGTATTTCCTAGTGTCCCTGTCTCTCCCTAGTAGATGCCACTCATAACACACTGCTTGGAAAACCAGGAACTCATCTAGGAATGCAGAGCCAACTGTACCTTTGAAGTGCAAGACTGCCCCACAAAAATCAATGAGTTAATTTAATTGGTGCTGCTTGGTGGGTAAGATTATACTCTAGTGTGTTGGCCTGTATTTACTAATTTTTTACTATGGGAATTAATTTTTTTTGGGGGGGGATTAATTTTTTAAAGCAACAAAGAAAACAAATTATAATGTCAGTAGAGAAATAACTCATCTAAAAATTTCATCAAGTACTATTTAATGAAAAAAACAAAACAAAACAAAACAAAAAAACCTGCCATTGACCACTCAGAATATGCTCTTAGCAAGTCCTAACTCTTGGATCATGAAATGATTTTTGAAGGTTAAGATTGGCATTAAAAAAAATAGAAGATAAAATTTGAGAGAGCAAAGTAAGAAATGAAAATATTCAATATTTTTTGTACTTTGTGTAACTGTGATATAAAACTGCATTATTATGGGTTCTAGTAAAAAATTCATTTCAGGATCAAATTTACAGTAATTGGCAATTTAAGTTATTACAATTTTTAATCATTATAAAAAGCCAAGTGGTGCTAGAGATACAGGTCTGTGGTAGAGGGCATGCTTAGGACACTATCCTGAGATCTATCCCCAAGCGCTGCAAAAACAAACAAGAAACAAAGATCTCAGACTAACCAGAGATGGTTCACCATGACTTAAAAAAGAAACAAGGGGGATGTTTTCAAAATTCCGAAGAATAACAAAAAAGAAAAAAATGCTGACTAAAACTACATAGAACAAAATGATTCCAACTTAAAACCACACGCCAGTGACACTAGTCCTAATTTTTGGTACTAAAAGCAAAGTTAGAGGTAGAGATTTATTCTGCCTGCTTCTGGATCGTCTATTTCAAGTATCAATAAAAAAAAAACCTCATTTCTCCAGAATCTCTTCTAGCAAACCCCAAACTACATCTAAAACACTCTTGCATTAATAACTATAGCCTTAACTTTTACACCCAATCAAAGAAAGAAGTTTAGGCTTAAAAGTTATAACATGAAAGAGTGGTGATTAGAGAGAACTACAAAGGGTTTTTGTCTTATTAAAGCAAATCATAAAAAAATTATAACAAAGTGTGTTTTGCTGATAAATGACAAAATTGTATATTTGAAAAGATCTATGGTTTTAAAACAATTTAAGATATTCTTGAGTTTCACTAGCATGCCTAAATATTCCTAACTAGCAAGGTTTAATTTTTTGAAAAACTTAAATCTTAATGTAATAAGATACTTTAAGAAATAGTTATTTGCTTAATGTTATTATGAACAACCTCATTTCTTTAAAGAAATCACTTTTTCTCCCAAGATTCTTGCCTTTCCATTTTTCTTCAGTCCCATAGTTAATTATTACTTTCACAAAGACATAGCATACTATTAAGATAGTTCATGCAGGCCTCAGCACTAAAACAAATCAATTGTAGCAGTGGAAATTCTCCATAGACTATCATGTTCTAGACAAGACAGATGAACATCTGCAAATCCAGTAACTCTATTCACAAAGTAGATCATCTTCAAGTAGAAGCAAATTCATGAGTACAGTGCTTGCTTTTGGCACCTCACTTTTTTCCATTTCATGGATTACCTTAGTGAGAAACAATACCAACAGCAAACAAAGCTCAAAAGAAAGAAATCCCCACGAATTTCAAAATGATGCTGTTAGTATAAGAAAGATAGGTTGACACATCTCAAAGCGCTAGTCAATACCATCATGCATGTACCGTTAGGGTTATATCAAGCCCGATGCCTACTATTTAACCATTTGATCTTCACAGATCAAGCAAGGACTTGAAATCATCTCACGTGCAACAGTCTCTGCATAGTGCCATTTTATCCATGCCACAAAAATGGTAAATTTAGTAGTTACCAATAAATAAGTTGGGGGTCAAAGGAACTAAAGTCTTAGACTGTTCTTTATCATAAGATATCCTCAGACAAACCTCCCCATTCTTCATTCTGGCTCTATAAAATTAAGGAGCAGAGAAAAGCTGGTAAGTGCCTGAGGTCACAGGGAAGAAAGCCATATTATAATTTCCTTTGTCATTATCAATATATGTGCTTATAAAATAAATTCAACTGCATCACTATCCCTCACCACCCAAAGATGAGATAGGTGCAGAGGGATATATGCTAAGCATTGTAAAGAATAACTATTAATCTCAGCATGACATATCTGAATTTAAAAATTACCGTTAGTAATAGTGGCATGTTGAGATGACATTGGTCAAATTCCAATGGTCAAATATTTAAAAAATCGAATAATAAGCCAGTTTCTGGGATTTCCTTCTCAAAGGTAATTATGAATTCAGGCAACCAAAAGGCATAAACACAGAACTGGTCTGCAAATGTCAAATATGAAATATACTATGAAATAACAATGGTTGCTAATATTTTGGCAGTTTGTTTTGTAGCATGGCAGCAAAAGAACACTGACTTTAGCCACTAACTATCGACCCTGTTTGTCCACAAAATGAAAGACATATAATATAAATTATATAAAAGCAAAATTTTAATAAATTTTCTGAAGAGCATTAAGAATAGAAATACATATTTCACAAATTATAAAAAGATCTAAATTCAGAATTATTCTAATCTGTATATATTCTTGATAAAGTTCATTGTTAATTCAAAATCATCTTAACATAGTACAAATATATTTTGACACTAGAAAATCACAGTACATAAAAATTACATTAAAATTAAGGTTTTTAAGTACTTTTGCTGCAAATTTTAGGATGCATTTAGCTAAAATAGCTATGCATAAAGTTTTAGAAAAAATAAGTTTCACAACACAAAGTCATTACTATATCTCAAACTCTAAGACCTAGAAAGCTATTATACACTAAGAATTTTGGTAAATATAACAAGAGACTTTTGAAAATACTGTCTATAAATCTACATATTCAATTAAACATTCTAACTACTGATGATGACAACAGTGAACATCCTTGAGCCTAAGAAGTAATAAATAGCACATACTGCTATAATGCTTTGTAACCTCCTCATAGGGTAAATACACACTATCAAGGAAACATGACATTGTTGTCCTAGTATAAAACAATTTTCCAGTATCATTTAAAAACTAACGTAGAATCAAGGAGCTATCAGTGCCCTAAGAATTACTCTCTAGGAACATATTAAAAGCAAAAACTGAATCTTAACAGCTTCAAAACTGTCCTGCAGAGATGGATGGACCAACAGAGGACCATACATGGAGAGGACCTAGACCCCCTGCTCAGAAGTAGCCCGTTGGCAGCTCAGTCTCCATGTGGATGGATCTCTGAGTGAGGGGAGCAGGGGCTGCCTCTATCATGAACTCAGTTGACTGCTCTCTGATCATTGGCCCCTGATGATGCAGCCTTGCCGGGCCATGGAGGAAGATGATCCAAGCAGTCCTGATGAGACTTATCAAGCTATTGGCCGATGGCAATAGTGGAGAATTCCCCATTTCAGTGGACTGGGGGAAGGGGAGGAGGGGAAGAGAGAGGGAAGGACTGGGAGAATTGAGGTAGGATGCTTCAATTGGGATGTGTAATGAATAAATTGTAAAAAAAATAAAAATAAAAAAGAGTTAACCAGAAAATTATGAAAGACTTAGTAGAAATACCAAGTCTGACAGAAGAGATATAGTTCTATAGTAATTAAACATTATTAAGACAAGACACAAATATGAAGAATTTTCAATTCCTAATCCTGGAGCCTAAATTCTGGTTAGTTTTATTTATTTTATTTTTATTTTTGGCAGGACCTCAGGTTATACTGGCTTCCCTCAAAACTTATTTTGTAGCCAAGACCTTAAATTCCTGATTCTCTGGTGCTACTTCCTAAGTGCTAAGATTCAGGCATACACCACCCTATCTGGTTTATGCTGAGCTGGGGACTGAACGCAGGATTTCATGCAAGCTAGGCAAACAATCTTCTGAGCTACATTCCCAGCTTGACCTAATCATTTGTTTTCTCTTAAGTTTGATTAGTAAACAACAAAAGGAGGTGCTAACTCTGTTCTGTTTTGTTTTTCAAGACAGGGTTTCTCTGTTTAGCCTTGGCTATCATAGACTCACTTCATAGACCAGGCTGACTTAGAATTCACAGAGATCTGCCTGCCTTTGTCTCCCAGAGTGCTGGGATTACAGGTATGCCTTAGCATACCTGATGTTAAAATTACAAACCTCCAAAATGACGTGTTTGCAATCAATTAATAAACCACCACAGCAAACTGTACACAAGGATAAAGGTCTGTGCTCATTTGACTACCAAACAGCAGATGGTATGAAGGCTGCCATTGAAATACTTCAGTGTTGCACTTACCAACATATTTTGTGACAGCTACATTACACATACAGTTCACTGTCTTGACTCTGGATGCTATCAAGACAACTGTAAGCAGGCTGTACAGCTCACATAGAGGAGCCCTAGGAGCACCCTCCATCACAAAGGTTAAAAGTAAAGAAATCATAAGAGAAAATTAGAGTTATTCTTTAAAGAAATGACTGACTATTCCTTTAAAGTGAGCCATTTCAGAAATACTAAAATATTTAATTTCAAGTCTGTTGTACTAATTTAAAAAATAATAAATATGTAATAGAGAAGAAAGTGTTAAAATAAACTAGGAACACAAATCTACTTTTAACACTGGTAAATGAACCTATGGGATACAAATATTCAATTATGTCAATATGTTTTACACACACACACACACACACACACACACACACACACACACACACACAAATACATACAGTTACCTTAATGAAAACACTGTTTTTTTCTTTACTAACCTATTTTCATGCTAAACTTTGTATAATGCAACAACTACAATTAGCTCTAAACCATAATTTAATTTGGTACCTAAGCATCAAACACATGATTAGCTCAGGATGCTGAAGGCAATTAGAAGGCAAAGGGGTTGCTATGGTTCTGGGGATATGGATGTTAAGACAGGAATATAATAGTTTTGACAGAACATGGTTAGTTATTTCAAAAGAACAAAGAGAAGCACAAATTCATTTTGAGTTAATTTTGTTAACACAAAGCCAGAGGGTTCTATAAAAAGTTAAATTAGAAAACACTAACATTTGCTTGGCTACATTTGCACTTAATGGACATGAAATGAAAATATGAACCAATTTGGAAAGGATATGCCATAATCTCACAGTCAACTCCTAATTATCCACACTAATGAAAATGGTGGGGGCATTTTAAGTAATTCCAAACAAAAGATGTTTTCAAATGATTGTTATTTTTGGCCAATTGTGTCCCCATTTTAATATATATATATATTTTTTTCATTTATTTAATTGAAGTAGTCTGCCTTCTAAGTCAGCCTGACTGAACAGGCCATCTCCACAGAAAACTGTCCATTCATAGATAACTGAGTTGATGTGACTGACACATATTCCAGTCAAACTGCATATGAACACTACATACCAAGCATGCTTTGAAGTGATTTCTGAAACTTGAAAGAATGAGTAGTGAGATTTCCCTAGCAAGAGCAAAACATGCTAGTTCCTTTTTGGGAGCTTAAGTAGCTTACCTCCTGCAGGAGATCGGCCTGCTCAATCGCTTTAAGGACATTTTTCTTGGATGTTTCCTGAACTTCTCCTCCCAAAAGAAATTCATCCAAAATAAAATAGGCCTTCTCAAAATTAAAGATGATATCAAGTTCACACACCTAAAAAGCAAAAACAAACAAATCAAGGCCTGTTAAAATGTAAGCCAAAGATACTTATTCACTACTGGGTAATGAATAAAATCTGACCAGATTGATTTGATCTTAATTCTTTTCAAAATGGAAGTCTTGCTGATTAAGCACCATTCATTTAAGAAAGCTTCTTAAAATTTTCAAATTTCAGGTACTTGACTATACAATGCCTACAAATAAGACCTGGCTCTGCACACTCCCTATGTAGTCAGCTTAATAATTTTCCACTCATAAAAACTGAATTTTAAATATATATTTCTTGAGTAATATGATTAAGCTGCTAACAATTCTGAATGCTATACTTCACTCTTCCAGAATGCTAACGTTAGCAATAGCACTCTTCTATTTCACATAAGTATGCAAAGGTATGTACTTTCATACGTGTGTGTATGTGTGTGTGTATGTGTGTGTGTGTGTGTGTGTGTACTGGTGTGCAAATGGGTGTTGTTCCTCAGGAGCCATCTCCCTGGTTTTTAGACACAGGGTCTCTTGTTGGGACCTAGGCCTCACAGACTACGCTAGGCTGGCTGGGCAGTGAGCTCCAGAGATCCCACTGTCTCCAGTACCCTGGGAATTAGAAACGAAAGCCAGGAGCTGGAGAGATGGCTCAGCATTTTTTTAATGCTGAGCACTGTCTGTTCTTCCAGGAGACTAAGTTTCAGCTCCCAGCACCTACATTATAGCTCACAACTACCTGTATTTCTACTTCCAGGGGATCTGACATCTTCTTTGGCTTTTCTTCACAGTAAGCATGCACTTGAAGCATGTAGGCAAAACACCCATACACACAGAATTTAAAAAGCAGTAGCAGCAACAACAGCAACAAGAACCAGCACTGGCTTTTTATGTGTATACTGGGAATTAAATTCAGGTTCTCATGGGTGGTAAGCACTTCACCAACTGAGCTATTTATCCAGCAACTTTATTTTCACTATTTTAAGACTTATTCTCACCAATATAAATTACATGGGTGCATTTGTGGGGCCAGACATTCTGAAAGTTGACTAGATGCACTGACAAGAAATAAGAGTCAGTCCTGTCCTCCCTTTATAGTTAGAATCCTCAAATAATAAACTTGTTAGAGACAAGATAAAAACTAAAACTACTACTCACACTGCCAAAATACTTGTCAAGTAATTCCACATAACGATGGATTATTTCCAGGGTAATCAGTTCATTGTCCTGATCCTCAATAGCACAGCAAAAATAGAGACTGGCATATCTGTAATGAAACAGAATTACAGAAAAAATGTTACTCCTATAATAATTTTTCTAAATATATTTCCATGTCCAGTTGTACATGTCCATATGCTTATTATAATAATGTTTATTCTTCTTTTAAAACAAATTCTTTTTCTCCTACATTACAAAAGTAACAAATGTACAAGGGAAATTTTAGAAAACACAGGCAAAAAGAAAAGAGAAAAAGAATTCAATCATGTTTCTTGGAGTAGTTGATCCTGCTCTTCTTCCTTTCATATTGCTTTCTGAGCATTTGAAAAATATAATTGAGCTGGTTTTCCTTAAGTTTACTTAATTAGAACCAAATATACAGTGCGATTGATTCAAGCTACAAGCAAACAGGAGAAAACAAGCTGTTAATATATATCCCAACTGAAGGGTTTACTAAAGATACTGTCAATGTTTTAGAACATGTTATTGAAGGATAATACATATACAGAACTCTCAACTCTGCAAACCTGTGGTTTCAGAGTAGATATTTCAATGAGAAAACACAGCACCATCTTTAACTTGAGCAAAGAACTTTCTCTTGTTTCCATCATAACCTTGTTTTGTTTATCTATTTAAAAAGCAAGGGCTATTCCAACTCTCCATCCTCCCTAATCCCTGCTCTTCAACAGCATCTGGAGAATTTGGCACAAATGATATAGGACACTGGTTCTCAACCTTCCAAATGCTGAAACATTTAATACAGTTCCTCATGGTGTGGTGACTCCCAACCATAAAATTAATTTTGCCACTACTTCGTAACTGTAATTTGATACTGTTATGAATCATAATGTAAGTATTTTTGAAGCTAGGTGTTTGCCAAAGGGGTTGTGATCCACAGGTTGGGAATCATTCATACAGGAGATTCTCTGAATTATGAAAACTAAAGGTTAAAGGAACTGTCATAAAAATGACAGACCAATTCAGATACAATTGTTTCTATGAACAGAATAACAATTCTGTTGCAGAGATTATTAATACTAAATTTGGAGTACGATTATTTTTAAACTTGTCTCATCGTGCTGTTAGGCATCCAGTATGGGCGCTATTTCTTCACTTCTTTATCCACAACATTGCCTCTTTGTTTACAAATAAACAATATTTAAACAACAATAATATTTAAAGGTCCTGAATTATACTAGTCGTGAATTTAAAAATGAGCATGACTGATGTGTCTAGGCACCAACCAAAAATACTTCAAAAGGGGGGGAAAAAAAACCTCCTACAGTATTTAATTTTAGTTTTTGTTTTTTATTTTCCTGTTATACTACAGGCTAAATCTGGGGCCTTATATACCATTTACTGCCAATTTCAGTCCTCTAAATGAACACTTCCCTAAGAGTGGGAGAGAAAGACAACAATTTAAGGAACCATCTCTTCCAGGTGAAAAGACAGCCATTAGCATGATAAGAACACCTGTTCAGAAATCTGGGGAAGGAAGAAAGAAAAGTACAAAGAGACTCACTGTAAATGAGACACTAAATGTTAGTGAAGGCTTTTACATATTTTACCATCTTAATCTTCACAACATCCTCACCAAGATATCATTATTACTTGCATTTACAGGAGACCCAAGCTTGAGTAACTAGCTCAGAACAGAAATTTGATCCTGGAGCTCAAATTTTCTATTAAAAACCGCAGCTGCGAACTGTATTAAAATAATCCTGCACCTGGCTAAAATTAAAATATGCTCAACGCAATATATTAAGAGCTATGAAGAAGGGAAAGAGGTTTAAAAAAGAGATTTAGTAAATGATTACCAAGAGAACGTGAAGAATACTCCCTATTTTTAGGAGTACTTTACAATTGATGCTTTACAATTCAATAATGAGCTCATTTTGTTCTCTTAGTACATATTTGTAAGTCTAAATCTGAAGTAAGATTAATAATAGACTAGAAAGAAGAGAGGTACGTTTAGTTATTTTTAGCATCATGGATTAGAGCTTACTCTAATTACTGGCACTCAACATCTGAAAGTGCCTATTCTTATATTCAAAACACATGACTTCTCTGCAGTCAGCTAAATACCAGCTGACTGTGCGTGAATGTAGCTAAACAATTCTCAATGCCCAGTAGTATGTCGTTAAAATTTCTTTTGTTAGTAAAGGAAATCAATAAGTATCCCTCAACAAATTCTCAAGGTAGTAACATGGGGATGCATTTTAAAATTAATTTTAAAAGACCTAAATTCAATTGCCTCTACTATGAAATGCTGCACAAATTAGGCATATAATGTTCTGTCTCTAAGGGATCTTCTGGAGCATTTATTTTAAAGATGAGGAAACAAAGACAAAACAACTTATACAAAGTCACAAAAATAGGTCATGGCACATGGGAACACAATGTAAGCCCTCAGATTTTCAGCCTGCCTTTTCACTATATTACCCCCAAACTTAGGGATGAATGTGGACAGGACAACTGAACGAAGATGACATAAAAAAACACATGCCAAGAGAAAGAGTGAAAGTGTTAAAGCAGAATTTATTAGGCGCTCAGTAGGAATTCTATGGCTTATAAGGTCTTATCTTCCAGCTGGAGCAGGGAAAACAAATCACCTCATAATAACAAAATACACGGTTACGTGGGAAGTAGATGAGGTTTTCTGCATGAAATGGAAGAAAGAAAAACAGTAAACATTCTGTCTTTTGTATATGAAACATCTCAATAAAGCTTTTTTGTTAAGTCCGCATTTTACTTGAAAAAACTTTGATCTAAATATCAGATCAAGTTGGAGTTTTCTTTTTATAATTTCTGAAAAAGGTAGGGAGATCAACAGGAACCGGCTGAGTAGGCAAGTGTATGTGGCTTCAACCTGCTGTTTTCGTTTTTAACTCTGAATTATTATTATTCACTGGCTTGTTCTCTTGCTAGGATTTTCAGCCTCCACACGGGGGACTCGTTTCACTATCTAGAAATAAGCTTAACCGCCTCACATCTTTTGTAAACCCCGTCCAGGAATCCAGAATCCACATCTATGGGTAGTCACAACCTCTTCTGTCCTTGCTGTTTCAATTTCTCTGTCTCTCCACCTTTGCCTCATTATATCAAAAGTTCTGTATTTACTCCACTGAGAATGTTATGGCAACAGGCAGTGCATGAAGTGCTCCCTGTAAGATTCTAAGACTTCTTCACTTTTACCGAACTTTGTGCAACACTTGGCAGTAATGTTCATACTCTCAAATCTCTCTGCCTCCCTGACTTTACTGACCTAACATCACTCCTTTCCTCCTCTGTCATTTCAATTTGCAGGCCCCCTCTTTGTCTCTTCCATCCTCACCTGAATGCTGGTTATCTAATACTTTATGTCTAACTTTCACCCTCAAATTCCACGTCTGTGCCTACCACATCCCATTAGAGAGCCAAGTGAGCAAATATGGCCATTTCAACTTGCCCTCAAATTAACTGAATTTCCCAGCTTACCTTTCATCCCATAAACCAAACTGTAGAAATGGAGGTAACTCCACTTCCTTTTTCCTGGGTAACAGGTCTTTTTGGCCTCACAGCTCCATATTCAATTACCATGCAGTCCCCTACTCATCCTGCAGGTGCCAGTCTCAGCCCCTTTCACTCTCCCAGCCATGGTTTTACTGCAATCATTTCAAAAATACAAATCTGATTTTTATGTCTTTCCATGACCATTTAAAACTATTGCCTCCACACTGAAGACTTAGGTTGTAGCCCTGTGCTCATCATATCACCTTGGGCCATGTGAAATGTGAACAATAACTGTTTTTCAAACCCAAGACCCATCTTTTGTGCAGAGAGCAGAGGCCAACTGAGACAGGTTACAGGATTCTTATTTCTGATTCCACAAAAGCAATTCTATTTCTCTTGTTTTATTCAAGATTCTATCCCTGGGAGAAAAGTTTGTGTGTGTATGTGTGTGTGTTCTAAGGCATCTTCCAGCTTTCAAATGCTATGATTTTTTGTATGATCTTTCTCAAGAGTACTAAGCCAAACATTGGATATGAAAATCACCCATACTGATGAAATTCACTATGGAAGAAAGAGAAGTCTAATGTGCTTAGAAGGGTCTCTATGTACTGTTAATCTCCATGTATTCCTCTGCTACCTCCTCCACCATAAAGCCCATCCATACTGGGAATGTAGTGATAGAAAATAAAAGAAAACTAGACTTGTCTCCACCTTCATTGCATTCCATACTGTTAGTTCTCTGCACACTCCCCATACAGGAAAATGTTTTATGTGAGGAAATGCTTTGATCTTAAATTCAGTAAATTACTCAAAAGGGATCAGAAATGGGAAAGAAATAAGAAAATATTCCCTCAGAAAACATTCTTTTAAGAAGAAATTATATGTCTTTTAAACTGATTAGAACAATCCTGAGAAAAGTTTTGGTTACCAACAAAATAAAGATGTGTAGCATTAAAGAAAATACTATGTAAAAAGCCAACCTACAAGTTATTTTGCACTAAAAAAAAAAAATCCATCCTTGGTAAAATTATATCTAAGCATAACTCATCCACAGTAGCAAGTCTATTTCAAATAATAAATACTACTAGCAAAGAGATCATATATATATATATTTATATATCATACACGTATGATATACATATGTATATATATCACACACACACAAAGTATTTAAACATCTGTATACTGAGATGGTCTATGTGTCCAGGATCCTTATAAGTAAGATTAATTCTGAAAATCAGAAAAAAGGAATGTCAACTATCAGTTATTACTTTGTAAATTTGCTGTAAGAAAGGATTATGTTACGGTTATCTATGCATGCCTGAATTTACCGAATTACTTAAACATTTAAAATATCCTATTTCCTCCTGTCCTGTAATGAATTCATTGAATTTTTCTAAAATTATGGTCAAGCATGAACAACTGTTTGTCTCTAATTATATAATTAATTTTAAATGATTTTCCCTGCTGCTATAATTTCAGCTTAAAGTAAGCAATCAAAACAGCAGATATTTATTTTTAAATAGAAAGTTTTCCTTTAAACTTATTTCATTGAAATATTTATTAATCCTTGATTATTGACATAAAGGTCAGCAATTTCCTCATTAGAAACAACCCTAATGTTTGACAGTATTTCACCTTTCTGATAATTAAAAAAAAAAAAAAAAGATACCTTTTATAAACAATCTTCAGATCTCTCCACTCAAGGAAGCTGCACATTTTAGGTTTCCTTGCTAAAACGGTTTGAACAAGTTCTCTTGTGATCTTCTTCTTCTCTTTGTCTGATAGTGGGACATACCATTTCTGCAGTCGCAGCTTTCCCTGACGACTAAAAAGCAACATAAACTGCATCTGTTAAAATAAATAAAATCAAGATTACAGACAATTACCTAGGATCAACAGTTAAGATCATGTGGTTTTCAGAGCCTTTTGGGGGACATAGTAAACACCCAGACAAATGATCAGTAAGCCATCACCATTTCTGTGCAGGTTACAATAGCAGGAAATTCTTTTGGAAACATCTTCTTACTATGTAGGTACGTGTGGAAGAGAATGTGTGGTGGTGAGCTGAAGCAAAAATTTTGAAGAACACGAACTCTGATAATTTAAGAAACAATTTCTACCTGTGCTACACACTTCACCACACTTCATGCCTCAAAAAGCAATTGTAGATGCCAGGTAGTCAATTTAGGTACATTTCTAGGAAAAAGAAGATGTACTATTTTTCACCCTGAGGCCATTCCAGTTCTAGGCAGAATTTCTTGCAGGCAAACTGCTGATCACTTAAAGCACTCTCTTTAATTTATGCTAGCTTATCTTAAGCAAATCAGAATATTAATCAAAAAGATCTCACAAATGTCATTTTTCTTAACAAAATCCTGATTTTGATATTTGCATTTCACTTTTATAAACTCCAACACAAAGAAGCATTCAAGAATTGAGTAAATGCACTGTTATGTAAAAGAGAATACAAGCCTTAAAACGCTTAACTAAAAGTTACTCATACTGAGATACTGCACAGGATACTTATTTAAAACAACATTTTGGAACATTGCACAGAATACTTCTTTTCAAACAATAAAAATACATTTGAATATACGCTGGATTCTCGTATGTTTATACTGAAGCTAATTTGTATGGATTTTCTTGGTATTTGCATGTCTGTTGGTCAGTCTACGTTTCCCAAGGCAGGTATTTTATAATTCAGGCTGTAAAAACAAGCTGTACTGTAAAGCTAGTTTGAAGGTAAAAATTCAGATAGGTGTTCTCTTTGAACCCTTTTAAGTTCCTTTAACAGTGACAGTGCAATAAGCCCTATCCCAAGGGAGAGTCTTAATATTCACCACACCACCTTGAATTTGAACACCAGGAGGAGGAATTTATGTAACTAATATAAAATCAAATTGGCTCTAAATTTCGACAGGAAATCCACCTCGCAATATCCCCAAAAGGCATCAAGAAAACATCCCGAAATTTATGGCGCAGACATTTAACTTTAATAAAGTTAAAATTAGATATTACCCCACACAACACTCTATATAATTCATGGATATTAAAGTGCCACCCAAACTGCTGAAGACAGCAGCCAAAGAGACTGGCAAGTAAAGCATCAACTGGACATTCAACGCAAACCGTTACCAGAACTTGGGGAAGGAGCCAATCGGTTTTCTTAAATCTTGATGAGCAAGAGGGTTTGTTAAAGACAGAGGTGTGCTCTAGGCTATCTGTAGTAGGGTCCAGTATCCGCCCTGCCACTTTGTAGAACGAAGAAACCACGCATTTTCCTTAAAGCAAATGATGTGCAGACATGGGACGAAACCCGTGGCACAAGTATTCCTTTTTTCCCTCGCTTTGATTTTGCCGCAAATCCTGGGACAACAATTTCTCCAGATTGGTATTAAAACAAAAACAAAACAAAAAACCAACAATGAGCGCAGCCTTTGAGTGGGCTCTAGTCCAGCATCCCTGGGGTCCCGCAGTCTCGGACGCCTCCCCTCCTCCCGGGACCACACTCCATCACTGCCCAAAGCCCTGGCGAGGTGACCGGCAAGAAGCTGAGCAAAGACAATGGCATCCGCTGGCCCGCCAGGGGCGCCAAGTCCTTGATCGTCGCCACCCCGGCCCCTCCCCAAAATGCCCCGCCAAACTTGAGGCGATCGGCGAACCACATGTGCCGCGGGGTCCCCGCGGAACCCAGGACCGGCCCCGGCATCACCTGCGCGCCGCAGAGTGGAGAGCTGGGCGCCACCGCCGCCAGAAGTGAGTTTCAGGGCGCGGCGCCCCAGGAGGACTCGGGGTGGGGTCGTCGGGACGCTCAGGGGGTGGCGGGGGGCGCGCCCGGCCATCTCTCCCCCTTGGCATCCCTGCCATCTCGGCGGACACCCTCAACACTTACGGCAGCGGCGGGCCGCGGACGCAGTGGAGCTTGGCCGGCGGCAGAAACTGAGGCTGCGGAGGCTGCTGAGGGGAAGCCCCCGTCGCCGTGCTGTTGAAGGGAAGCCGTGGTGCCTCGGGGAGGGGACCCGTCTGGTGGAGGGCAGGCTTAGGCAGCGAGGGTAGGGCGAGCCAACAGACCCCGCCCCGGAGGCTGGACGGAGGAGGAGCCCAGGCCGAGGCAAGCATAGAGGCGGGCCAGAGGACGCGCGCCAAGCAGTGGAGGGGACGCCAACCACTACTAGTGTGGGCTCAGTTGCTAGCGAGAATGAGGAAGCCGATTGGTCAAATGGCCAGAAGGGGGCGTGACGAGGACAGGAAGTCTGGCCACGTGACCCGGAAGCGGCTTCAGTTGTGGCCGGCGCGCCTGCGTGCTTATGCCCGAGCTGCCTGGACACGGCGCGCGGGGTTGTCTTGGCTTTTTCAGTGGCAGTAGGATGGGGGTTCGTGGCGCCCTTATCTGACCCCGTGTTGCAGGCTAAGGATGGTTCGCGCCGCAAAGAGCTGACTTCAAGCTCCAGTGCCTCTCTGGGTCCCCAGAGGGTTGAATGGGGGAGTGTGATGGTCGGTGATGGTGGTGGGAGGAAGGACAGGAGTGCGGCAACTCTGGGGAAAACAAGTCAGCGGTTTCCTCGTGCTCGTGCCCGCGTTTGCAGGGAGGCCCCTCCTTTCCAGCGCACTGCTACAGCCCTAGCTAGCCTAGACACTTCTCGCCCCAACCTTTGCAAGAGCCGCTCTGCAGGGCTTGCTTCACTCAGCAGTGCGGCGGACTGGATGAGTTGCGGTCCGCTCTCTGCCGCAAAAACCCAGACAGCTCTTAGTACTCTAGGTCCCGCTTCCTTCTCAGGGTCTCGCCGCTCCCCTACCCCCCTCCCCCGCTCCCGGGCTCCAGTTTAGCCTTGCTGAAGATTTCGCTCTGTTTGACATGTCCTTCCTCTAATGTCACATCTATGAAGCCTCACCCTAAAGCCCCATAACAACGATTTTCTCTTTTACCCACATGCTTCTTGGATTTTATTCGTTTAACAACCTAGTTCCCTGCCTGGTTTTTAACACTACTGATAAATGTGAGTTCCCCAATAAAATTATAAAATAATATTAGATTTGTTAAAAACTGAAATGTTGACTTAGTTCTGGGCATATGATGGATGTCCATGTTTTATTTGAATGGTAGAATGAATGAATCGTGTAGTTCAACTCATTTTTTATAGCTAAGGGGAGTGGAAACCCACGGGATTAGATGACCTTGCTTGGACAGCCATGGATTTCCCATGCCAAATGCTATTCATTACTCCAGTCACCACCATTCCTACAAAGAAAGACAGAAGAGAGCATTTGTTGGGCCATGCCTTTCTTTGCAGAGATTAATAAACAGGAATTTTTAATTAGCCAATGTAAGAAGAAGCTGCTACATTTTTAACAAAGCTGTGTTTACCCAATATAAAGAACCCCCTTATTAGAGATCAGTGTTTCTTTTTTTGTCTTACAGTGCCAATGTAATAGGATGATATATGATAGGAATTTGACGTCATTGTGTAATGCCTTTATTTAGCAAAAATACAATTAGAATATCTTTCCCTTTCAGTACTACTATGCTACTTGGAAAGTTTCCTACTAATGTGTGTGATTGATATGTACTGGAATATTAAAGTGGTCAACAGAAAACAGAATTGGCTCTTGGTAGGTCGTTAGGCCCCCTGCCCAAATTTCTCAATTTCCTGTCCAAACATGCCTTGAAATGCTCATGTCCTTTTCCTCCCTTAATACTGGAAACAGATGTCACTAGTCAATTCAAAGATAGCACTAATACTACACAATGAAAGCCTGCCTTTTAATTCTAAACGCTGCCTTTTTGTGTACAAAACATGTGTGTCCTCAAGGTTCTTGAGATAGCCACCTCCCAAATTTAAACTTATTGGATATGTTAGTAATGTTGGCTGATAGCTCTGGAAATGATGGGACACTTGCTAATGACATATTGGCCGTCTCATCTCTATGTTCCTAGCCAGGGGGCGGGGGGCTTTGGAGGTAGGGAAGGAATGATGGGAAAATAATTAGCAGCTGAAAGCAGCTATTACATAATCTTGGCTGCTTATTAATTTAGCAGAAGGAATGGCTTATTAAATTCTAATAGCAACAGCAAAACTGCAAACAACCTACAATTAACAGAGCAGGGCCCATTATTTTGTTAATACATTCCTGCCTTTGGCAAGTATATGAGAACAAAATTTATAGAAGCAGATGGTCTTTTTCAGTAGATTATAGATGGTTTATTCCTAAGTCTTAGTACAAAGTGCTAATCGTGCATTCACTGTGAAAGACAAAAAGAAACATGCTGCCATCTTTGTTAGTAATTAACTAGCTTGACTTTGATTTCCACATATCTCAAATTGTAGGTTTTATTATATAGATGTTTCTTCTGACCTATCTTTTTAATCTGTCATGTCAATGTATTATTTTTTTATTCCTTTGTCTTTGTTCTCAGGGTATTTATGTTAATACAAAATATTATACAAATACTATGAAAAATTAATAAACAGGTTTGTAATTGTAAAATTACAAAATGTGTCTTGCTGTCATGTATGCTAAATATAACACATAAGACATAAAAAATCGAGGTTCTATTTTTTTAGCAATAAAATTTAGGTACTATATTGCCTAAAGATTTAAAAGATAATTTTGGTTTCCTGTTGCAATTGTGATAGACATACATCTTTATGCCTACTCCATCTCAAAATATGACTAAATGAAAGGTGGAAAATTGCAGTATATAAAACATGCTCACATGGGGCTTCAGAGTTGGCACATTGATTAAGAACACTGGCTACTTGAGCATATTTTGGGTATATGCCTAGAAGTGGTATAGCTGGATCTTGAGGTAGCACTATTCCTAGTTTTCTGAGAAGGCACCAGATTGATTTCCACAGTGGTTGTACAAGTTTACATTCCCACCAGCAATGGAGGACGGTTCCTCTTTCTCCACATCCTCTCCAGCATGTGTTGTCACTTGAATTTTTTATCTTAGCCATTCTGATGAGTATAAGGTGAAATCTCAGGGTTTATTTGCATTCCTCTGATGACTAAGGACTTTGAGTATTTCTTTAATTTTTTCTCTGCCATTCGATATTCCTCTACTGAGAATTCTCTGTTTAGCTCTGTCCCCCATTTTTTAATTGGATTATTTGGTGTGTTGCTGTTTAACTTCTTGAGTTCTTTACATATTCTCGGTATTAGCCATTTGTCAGATATAGAGTTGGTGAAGATCCTTTTCCAGCAACAGAACCAACAAATCTGGGCACAAGGGTCTTTTCTGAGACTGATATTCCAACCAAGGACCATGCATGGAGATAACCTAGAACTCCTGCACAGATGTAGCCCATGGCATCTCAGTCTCCAAGTGGGTTTTCTTAGTAAGGGGAACAGGGACTGTCTCTGACATGAACTCTGCCAGCTCTTTGATCACCTCTCCCTGAGAGGGGAGCAGCCTTAACAGGCCACAGTGGAAGACAATGCAGCCAGTCCTGATGAGACCTGATGGGCTAGGGTCAGATGAAAGGGGAGGAGGACCTCTCCTATCATTGGACTGGGGAAGGGACATTGGAGGAGAGCAAGGGAGGACAGTTTTGGGAGGGGATGAGGGAGGGGGCTACAGCTGGGATACAAAGTGAATAAATTGTAATAAAATTTTTTTTAAAAAAACTGCTGGCTACTTTTACAAAAGATCCAAGTTTAGTTCCTCGCACCCATATGACATCTCATTACTGTAACTTCAGTTCCCAGAGGTCTGAGACCCTCTTCTGGCCTCTCTGGAAACCAGGCCCACAAGGGATGTAAAGGTATGCATGTGGTCAAAACACCCATATACATAAAATTATTTTTAAAAACAACCGAAACATGACTGCATAGATGATGGGATAATATGAGGAAGTCAGTAAGGATATCAGGGTACACTATCAACATTTAAATACTGATGATTTAAATAAAAAGTTAACAAACTGTAAATAAGGAGAATTCAAGTAGAAGTAAGGAGAAGTTATAATGCTGAAGTAAATAACATCTGAAACAAACCCAGAAGCTGAATTATTATCTTGTTTCTTTGATTCTAGGATACAAACTCCAGGAGCAAGAGTGAATTTCCATGGATAGATTCTTGAGGGAGGACATAACAAGAGCTATATTTTATTTCAATTTAAATGACAAGAAGTATTTTCATAGAGTAGCTAAAATCCATTCAGTTGGCAATACACTCTATAGTACTGACTTCTTCAGAGTTCAGTTAGCCAGCCTTAGATTACTTAGAAATTACTCAATAATAAAATTCAATCTTTTTTAATTTTTTTAATTTTTATTTTTATTAATTACAATTTATTCACTTTTTATCCCCCTGTAGCTCCCTCCCTCCTCTCCTCCCAATTCCATCCTCCCTCCCCCTTCTCCACCCATACCCTTCCCCCAGTACACTGATAGGGGAGGTCTTCTCCTTTCTGATCCTAGTCTATCAGGTCTCATCAGCAGTGGCTGCATTGTCTTCCTCTGTGGCCTGGTAAAGCTGCTCCCCCTTCAAGGGGAGGTGATCAAAGAGCAGGCCAATCAGTTCATGTCAGAGACAGTCCCTGTTCCCATACTATGGAACCCACTTGGACACTGAACTGCCATAGACTATATCTGTTCAGGAGTTCTAGGTTATCTCCAGGGATGGTTCTTGGTTGGAGTATCAGTCTCAGAAAGGACCCCTGTGCCCAGATTTTTTTTTGGTTCTGTTGCTCTCCTTGTGGAGTTCCTGACCTCTCCAGGTCTTACTGTTTACCACTTCTTTCATAAGATTCCCTACACTCTGCCCAAAGGTTGGCTATAAGTCTCAGCATCTGCTTTGATAGTCTGCAGTGCAGAGCCTTTCAGAGGCCCTGTGTGGTAGGCTCCTGTCCTGTTCCCTGTTTTCTCCCTCTTCTGATGTCCATCCTCTTTGTCTTTATGAATGGGGATTGAGCATCTTAGCCAGAGTCCTCCTTGATTAGTTCCTTTAGGTGTACAGATTTTAGTATGTTTATTCTATATAATATGTCTAATATACCCTTATAAGTGAGTATATACCCTGTGTCTTTCTGCTTCTGGGATACCTCACTCAGGATGATCTTTTCTAGTTCCCACCATTTGCCTGTAAATTTCATGATTTCCTTGTGTTTTATGCTAAGTAATATTCCATTGTGTAGATGTACCACAATTTCTGCATCCATTCCTCAACTGAGGGATATCTGGGTTGTTTCCAGCTTCTGGCTATTACAAATAAAGCTGCTACAAACATGGTTGAGCATGGCCTTGTTGTGTACTTGAGCATCTGTTGCATATATGCCTAGGAGTGGTATAGCTGGATCTTGAGGAAGCGCTATTCCTAATTGTCTAAGAAAGCACCAGATTGATTTCCAAACTGGTTGTACAAGTTTACATTCCCACCAGCAGTGGAGGACGGTTCCTCTTTCTCCACATCCTCTCCAGCATGTGTTGTCACTTGAGTTTTTTATCTTAGCCATTCTGATGGGTGTAAGGTGACATCTCAGGGTCGTTTTGATTTGCATTTCCCTGATGGCTAAGGACTTTGAACATTTTTTAAGTGTTTCTCTGCTGTTCCATAATCCTTTATTGAGAATTCTCTGTTTAGATCTGTACTCCATTTTTTAAGTTGGATTACTTGATTTGTTGATTTTTGACTTCTTGAGTTCTTTATATTTTCTGTATATTAGCCTTCCATCAGATAGAGTGTTGGTGAAGGTCCTTTTCCAATCTGTAGGCTGTCGTTTTATTCTGACGACAGTGTCCTTTGCTTACAGAAGCTTTTCAATTCCATGAGATCCCATTTATTGATTGTTGCTATGTGCAGAAATGATTCTTAGAGTTTATAAATTTGCATATCCCATGGTAAAATTGTCCCAAGGAGAAAATGGACCTAAAATGATGAGGATTTGTGAACTGGATCCTTTCAAAACAGTTCTGTTACTTCCAGAGTCTTCATCAGTGAGCTAGAAAAAAAACTTAGAGCATATGCTGTTTCGATATAATTCTCATTAGATTATTCTTAGTCCCAACAGTTTTATTTATCAGGGTACCCTTGGCAGTGCCTGGAATATCTGGCCCGTCACAATTGGAAGTCTATGATGCTCTGGGCATCCAGTGGATGGACAAAGGTCAGTGGTGCTGCTTAAGTTCCTACAGCATACATGTTAGTCCCACAACAAAGAATGAGCCAGCTCTAAATGTCAAAGCTACCAGAGGGACAAAGCCTGGCTTAGTCACTGCAAATGTTAACATGAAGTTGCAGATCTTTTATAGACATTTCCAGAAATGGAACAGCACAGTCTTCATGGAAAGCTTTTTCTGTGTCTCTCAGGGGAGCTGCAGGTATAAGTCGTAATACTTGATAGATAAAATCTTAAACTGCAGAAAAGCCTGGCCATATACCTAAGGCAGTCAGTATTCTTTAATATCACTTATCAAGAATAAAGTATCCAAATGTGATTAAGATAACTGACCCCACTCCAGAACAGTTGTCAAAGGTACCCGAATCCGTGAGATGACTGCCCATTCATTCATCATAAATGCTTATTATGTATCTCTGCTAGAAGGTAATAGGGATATAAAGATAAATTCAATATTGATCATGTCCTTAAGCAAACAGAAATCTGACAGTTTCTTTTTCACCCTCTCTCTTTCTTTCTGTTCCTCTTCTTTCTCTTCTTACTTATTTTATTCAGAGTCTCACTTTGCTCTGAACTCACCAATCAAGCCTGGCCTGGAACTTGCAACACTCCTTCTGCCTCCTGACCCCTACTACTGGGATTATAGTTGAGAGTCTCCGTGCTCATCACTTAGAGACAACCCTGGATGGCCAAAGAAACAGTCATTCACATCTATAGCTACAAATTTTTTAAGGAAACTACTTGACATGCTTCATTAGAACTTTGACTATATATGACTGACATCTTTGCAATTGCCCTTGTCATGTCTCAGGACTCTTTTTATTGTAATTTTTTTCAACGCAGGGTTTCTCTGCATAGCCTTGGCTGTCCCTGGACTTGCTTTGTAGACCAGGCTGGCCTCGAAATCAAAGCGATTTGCCCGCCTTCACCTTCTTGAGTTCTGGGGTTACAGGCATGTGCCACCAAGCCTGGCTGTTTCAGGAACCTTAACAACAGCAACATTTTCATTTTGTAAATTTACTTTGTCACTCTTAATTCACAGGAATATGAGAAAAGAGGGAGAGGTTTTCTGAGAAGTTGGCTCAGTGGGTACAGAACTTATTCTACAAAGATGAGGCTCTGTGTTTGAATTCCCAGAACCCATGCAGTGAAGTGGTAGCATGTCTCTATTATCCCGGCGCTCCTAAGGGGGAGACAGAGATAGAATGTCTAGAAGTTCTTAGACCAGCTAGCCTGGTGTAAGGGTCCAAGCTAGAGACTCTGTCTCAAGTAAGGTAAAAGGTGAGGACTGATAGCCCCGCCCCCACCATTCACAAATGAAAAATTTTGAAATAATGTTTGACTTGGTTCTTGAAATAAAATTCCTCCCCCCCAAAAATTTACTCAATTAAATACCTGGATTCGTGGTTCATGAATATTCTTTCACAGGACTTGTGCAGATTACTGGGCCTTATTACCCAAGCTGCAGCAAAGGCTAGCCACATATGTATGACAGAGTCTGAACCGAGACCTGAAAAATTGTATTACCAACACGTTACTGTATAGTACTGATCATACTCTAAGGGCCACGTTTTGAGAAACACTATGCCACATCAAATAAAAGCTATGGCTCTTACCGGAAAGTTCTTAAAGTCAGCAGCTGTGATTTAATTTCCCAGATAAATGGCCCAAAGGATAATGATTGAACTCTTAAGCCTGATGACATTAGACAAGTAATATTCCTAGGTTTATTAAGCTGAAGCGAAATCTGTGTGTCATCCAGGGTGACGTACAGTCACTATATACTCTGTACAAAGTAACACACTGAGACTCTAAGGCATGAATTAGACGGCTTAGAGAAATCCAAAGCTTGCAACCATGAAAACCATGCTTACTGGATGAAGATCGACTCTCTGAATGTAGTTTCTAGTTGTTTGTGGCAAGTTGGTAACAACTCTGAAATATTTTATCAGCAAGTGTAGAAAAGAGGTAGAAAAGAGGAAGCTGAGAGGGAACATCTAGAAAAAAAATTAATATTTCTGGGTAATGCAGAACCCAAAGACCAGCACGCACTAATCAAAATTTGCTAATTTTCTTCATTGGCACATAGCTAGACTCTCTTTTTTAGCTTCTGCTGCAATTATCTGTGCCCATCTTGCTGAGGTCAGTCCAACAGACTGTGGACAGAAACAGTGTCAAGGCTAGACACAAAAAGCATCCAGCAGGCAACCGGGCATGCTGGCACATGGTTTTAATCTCCAGCACTTGAGAGGCAGAGGATGGCAGATCTCTGTAAGTTTGGGACGAGCCTGGTGTACCTAGTGAGTTTCAGGCTAGACAGAGTTACTTGGTAAGACCCTGTATCAAAAAACAACAAAAGAAACAAACGCGTACCACCATCACCGCCAATAATCTACAAAACATCCAACAAGTAAGATCCCTCCTTTCCATCCCTGTAAATTTTGCTTTTGATATCTGAATGTTAACAACTTGGGTATTCTTGGAGGTCATGGATTATGCCTGAGAATAACTGAATCTCTGTCTTGAATGACAGACTGCATGGAGCAGGAAGGCATCACCACCACCATCACTCTTGCCATCAATTGTACTGTAAATGAAAGTGATATGGCTTTATTTTAAGTCACTGCTTTTTCGGAGCTCATCTGTTAGCTGCTAGCATTTCTGGCCACTCTGGTAAGCTGTTGCATGCCTAGTTACAAAGAGAAGATCAGGTGATGAAATAGCTCTTTTCATGATTTTAATCCTATTTGTGTGTGTGTGTGTGTGTGTGTGTGTGTGTGCCCTCATGTGTCTTCCTTCTACTGATATTTGAAGACAATTGGCACACAGTCTGAGTCCAGAATTTAAAACAACTCATTTATTAAAGCAGGTTAAAAAAAAAACACTTATTTCAAGTGCTCCTTTGCATTTCCTGAACAAATACTAGCATTTCTATCAAGCAATACATAAAATCAAAAGAAAAAGAAAAACCATAAGGCTGGAAGAGTAGAGTGGGAAACACATTTGAGCAAACTGTCCCAAACTGGCAAAGGTGATTATCATCATTCATATCTTAGAATCAAGAAGTCAAAGAATCGTTTATGGCCATGTTATATCCTTATCTTCTAAACACTATAGGAAATGTTAGCACACTTAATGTGATATTAGCATTATTTCATATGTACTGACATTCTAATCAGATGATTGAAAAGTTTTAGAGCTACCTCACATTTTAAATACGATAAATATTTAAAATATTATAATTCTAAAGGTCAATTCATTCAAAAAGTTCATCTTACAAATGAGAAATGAAAACCCAGAGAAGTTGAGCAACTTCTTCAAGAACATACTACCAGACAGTGGGAGGTGAAGAATTAAAGAATCCTCTGGTTCTTGTATAGTATATTTTTCATAAATAGTCTCTCCTTTTTTAATTATATTTTTTATATTAATTACAGTTTATTCACTTTTTATCCCAGCTATAGCCCCCTCCCTCATTCCCTCTCAATCCCACCCTCCCTCCCTCATCTCCCATGATCCTCTCCAAGTCCACTGATAGGGGAGGTCCTCCTCCCCTTCCATCTGACCCTAGCCTATCAGGTCTCATCAGGACTGGCTGCATTGTCTTCCTCTGTGGCCTCGAAAGGCTGCTCCCCACTCGAGGGGGGTGGTGGTCAAAGAGCCAGCCACTGAGTTCATGTCAGAGACAGTCCCTGTTCCCCTCACTAGGGAACCCACTTGGATACAGAGCTGCTGGGCTACATCTGAGCAGGGGTTCTAGATTATCTCCATGCATGGTCTCCCTTTCATTGCCACGAATACTGCACTATGCCAGATGAACAACCTGGACTTTCTGTCTCAGCTTCTTCCTTTCAGCTGATTTGTCACAGTTCTTTTTGCACATGTCTATCTTCCTAAGACACAAATACAATAAAGATTATACCTACTGTTTAGAATGCTACAATTTGGGGCTCGGCATGTGGGTCACTGGTAGAGGACTTATTTGTCCAGCATGTGTAAGGTCCTAGGTTCAATCCCTACCTGTGTCAAAATAAATATACAAATAAAATCAAAACTTCCATTTATTTATTAGTTCATCTAAGTTATATGCTCAACTTTGGGCCAGGCGCTCACTGAATAGTGAGAACAGGAAGCGACATACAGATGAACCATTTAATATGTCATCATTGGAGGGGGAGCACTGTTTACAATCAACAATCACAATTCACTGGAGCATTTCAAACAGAAGTGGCAGGATGTTGTGTGACATACATATTTCTTCTTTCTTTTTATAAACATGATTTTTTATTTATTACAGTTTATTCACTTTGTATCCCAGCTGTAACCCCACTCTTGTTCCTTTCCAATCCGTCATCTCTCCCTCCCTCATCTCCTCCCATGGCCCTTCCCAAGTCCACTGATAGTGGAAGACCTCTTCCCCTTTCATCTCACCCTAGCCTATCTGGTCTCATCAGGAATGTCTTTCATAGAGATACCCTGGACCCCCTGCACAGAGGTAGCCTGTGGTAGTACAGTCTCTAAATGTGCTCCCTAATAAGGGGAGCAGGGGCTGTCTCTGACATGAAATCCCTCCTCCTGAGGGGGAAGCAGCCTGACCAGGCCACAGAGGAAGACTATTTTTTCTTTTATTACCAGAGGCCCCACCCAGTTCTCTGCACTCACATTAGGCTCACAAGGGCTGTAACTGCCTGTAACCTTAATGATTATCTAATCCTTCTTTTGGCCTTCAAGGGCACCTACACACAAGCAACACACACAAACACACACAAATAAAAATCAACACACACATAAAAATCTATCCTGTAAAAATGCTCAAACTCAATAAAATGATTTTGGAGCTATTGGAAGAACTTAAGGAAAAGTAGTGTCATCATTGATTTTGAGTTTTAGAGTTTGAGAATATCACAGTGAATAAGATGTGGCTGTTTGTAGCAATGCAGTAGTCAGAGTTCAGATGCAGATAAAATACACCTCCAGGGTATAAATAAAAGCAGGATAAAAAATGATTGCAATTGTTAGGGCAGCAAAATCTAGACTGAGCTTCCAAGAAACCTTTCAGAGCAACCTGACTGCCAGAGATCTGTTGCTTCTGCTGTGATCCGGGGGCTGCAATATGAAGACTGTCTCCACATAATGGCTGTCTCCAAGACTCACTCTCCTTTGCAATGGTCTGGAATTTATCCAGCAAACCGAATGCTCTTTTCACTCATGTAGCTAGAGCCTGGACACTGGACTCCTTCCACAGCAGCCAGTAAGGGCCTAATGGCTCCATACATCTTCTGTCCAACGGAAATAGCAGAAGTAAGGCTCTCTATTCACGATACATCACTTCCACCTTCTACATCTTGCATGGGTGTACTTGAGTGTTAAACTGTATACCACAACCAGGAGTGTAGCTAAGGAATGCAGTCTGCTATAAGGAAATGAAAGGAGGTTAGAGTGAAACCTACAATGTGCTCCATAGAGGTCAAGATGAATTATGGGGTTGCTGAACAATTCATGTGAGAGGTGAAGAGAGCCTTAGCAAAGAGATGGAAGTAGGTTGGAGGATGTTGGAGGTAGGATTGATTGGTATATGTTGCCAGTCTGGTCTACAGAGTGAGTTCCAAGACAGCCTCAAAAAAAAAAAAAAAGGAAAAAAGAAGGAGAAGGAGGAGGAGAAGGATGAAAGAAAGAAAGAAAGAAATAAAGAAAGAAAGAAAGGAAGGAAGGAAGAAAAGAAAAGAAAGAAAAACAGAAAGAAAGAGAGCAAAAGACATACTTGAGGCACATCTTTGGAGGAGTCCGTGAAGAATTTTCTAGTGAATATTAATTTAAGGGAGCATGCCTGGCTCTTAACAAAAGCAGGACAATCTCAGGAGCTTGATGAAAAAGGAGAAAGAAGAAAGCCAGCTGAGTTTCATCACCTCGTCCCCACACCTTTAGATTCTCGATCCATTAAGATGTGAAGAGTCTTTTTTTTCTTTTTTTTAACTTTTTTTAATTTTTTATTAATTACACTTTATTCATTTTGTATCCCCCCATAAGCCCCTCCCTCCTGCCCTCCCGATCCCACCCTCCCTCCCCTTTCTGCATGCATGCCCCTCCCCAAGTCCACTGATAGGGGAGGTGAAGAGTCTTTGGCACACATTCCCCCTTCTATGAACTCTCTATGCTTTCCCTACCATGAAAGACTTTGTCCTCTTGTACCATGAGTCAAGTAATTTCTTCTTTCCTTAAGTCACAGCAATGGGAAAAGTAAGGCAGCTGCTGCAGCAGGGTAAAGGAGCATAAAATCAAGGATAGCAATGAGAAATGATTCCTTGTGGGAAAGGAACTTAGAAAGGAGTCCCACTTGCTTTTCAACATACTGAATTATGTAGGACCTCTAAATAGAACAACAAAAATTGGTGATACAGGTCTCAAGACTCCAGGGTGAGGTCAGAAAGTATAGGTAATGATCTGAAAGCCATTGGCACCTTTGAGCTGGTCAGAAGATGAGATCATTCCAGAAGCATGTACATAATAATATATCTGAAATTACCATGACAGAATTATCTCGAGGCTCCAACACACTTTCTATCCAGTTGCTGCTATGATTGTTTTCTTACTCACAAAAAGTTAATATGCCGATGTAGTTAAGGAATAGCTAGTTGACCATAAAGTGGAGAGGTTATCTAAGTAGTCTTAACCTGATAATACAGGGCTCTCTAAAAATAGTTTTCTTTGACTGATCAGAAGTGAAATATTTGGGGTTATCGAGATGGCCAAGTGGGTAAATGTACTTGATGCCAAGCCTAACAACCTAAGTTCAATCCTCAGTCTCCACATGGTAAAAGGAGAGAAAAGACTCCTACGGGTTGTCCTCTAACCTTGACAAGGACACCATCATGCATGTACACACACACACACACGACACACATGTAAATAAAAAATTTTAAATGTGAGGTATTTGAAGCATAAAGAAATACAATAAGGGAGGGAGATTTTTTTTTAATGTTTTTAAGACTTATTTTATTTTAGGTATATAAGTGTTTTGTTCATATATATATGCATGTCTTTGTTCTACATATACTGGAATTATCTGTGGCTATGAGATGCTGTGTGGAACGAAACCTGTGTTCTCTGCAAGAAAAGCAAGTGCTTTTGACCACTGAACCATTTTTCCAGCCTTGGGAAAGACATGTTCTTTTTCCTCACTGCTGAAATGGAGGAGGCCACTTGGAAGGACATGAGTATAGACTCTAGGAAGTGAAAAGAAGCCAGCTGATAGCCAACAGTAACAACAGCCAAACAAACAAAACATGTCAGTTCTATACCTGTTTCTTAGCCAAGTCCTTGCACAAACAATGGTAGCCAGGCAATTTAAATTAGATGTTAGATAGATATGATCAGTAACTAGCAACTATTAACCAGGGACCTAATGAAGAAACCTACTACCTTTTTAGAGTGCTTTGAGGAGGATATATAAAAGTCCACTCTGATTTCTCTTCCTGTGAAGGCCACATCCTTCGCCAAGAGAGAGTCATTCCTCAATCTGCCATTGACATCTGAAAGAAATAACAAAAATTGGAATCCAAGATGGAGGAGCCCAGAGGACACTGTGCCTGATGAGCAGGACAGCAGTGACTGCACAGCGACCAACAGACCAAACTCTGGGCCCTAAAACACCAGCGATTGTGTTTCCCAGCTGAGAGGAAACTCCACAGGGTGGAAAACAATCAGGTCCATTCTCAGGTCACTCAGCTAAACCACAGAAGTGTTCCTGGGTCTCAGCATGTGCTTGATCGCCAGCCCAGAGCCACACAGTGCATGCTCTGATCACCATCCCAGATTGAACTGTGGGCCCTACAACACCAGAGACCGGGATTTTCAGCTGAGAGAAAACACCACGATGGGGGAAACATTAGGTCCGACCTCAGGACACCCAGCTCTGGTAAAGTTTCTGGGCTCCCGCAGGCTCCAGGCTCTAGTCTCTGGCTGCATGAATGAGTGCTGCACTCACTTTCCATTGATTACCACTTGGGTACTGGGGCACAGTGCTCCAACCTCAGACCTTCAGAAGCCCGGGATCCCCGGGATCCCCGGGATCAGTGCCAGACACTGTACGAAGGCACAACCTGTCTCCCTAGCTAAACTGACCAAACTGCAGCGCTCCCTGCTTCTTCAAGAAGGCTGCTCCCAGAAAACACAGGGTAAGAGCAGCAGCAGTAGCCCACTAAACTCAGAGCAAGAAACTCAGCTGCAGGGCAACTGTCTCTAGGATTTCTTTTGGTGAGAGGAGAGCCGCCCCCCCCCCGCCCCGACTACCAACAACCACAGTTACCACACAGGTCCATATGCCTGAGGTGAACTGTGGCAATTCCTGAGAAGCACTGGCCATTCGGTGACCATACCCAAAATGCTGAGGAGGCCTCCTTCAGGAACAACCATCTTCCTGTCGAGGGGATTCTTCCCACCCCAGGATTCCAGGAGGTGCCAGAAACTAGCAGCCAACACCCGAGACAGCAAGATGGGTAAAGGTCAAAGTAAAAGCACAACCAACAAAAGGCAAAGCAAAATGGCATCTCCAGAATCCAGTTATCCAGGGGCAAGCAGCCCTGGACACCCTATCATAAGTGAAATTCAAGAAGATGAGCTTAAATCTATGCTTATGAATAACATAATGGAGGAAACAAATAAAATGTGTCAAGAATTATAGGTAGATAAAGTCAAACAAAGTATGGCCATTCATGAAGAAATACAGGAAGATGCAGTCAAACAGTTCATAGCTTTCAGATAAGAAATGATTAAGTCACTGAAAATAATAAGAGAAACGGAGGAATGTTCAAACAACCAGGTGAAGGAATTGAAGGGAAAACAGGAAAATACAGTCAGACAGGTGAAGGCAATCAATAAAATGGTTCAAGATCTGAAGATAGAATTGGAAAAATTAAAGAAAACACAAACAGAGGAAATCATGGAGAGAAAGAACTTAGGGAAAAAAGCAGGAACTGCAGAGGTAAGCCTGAACACCAGACTACAAGAAATGGAAGAAATTGATGTTTCCGTTAAAAAAAAAAATCTTAAATCTAAAAAAATTTCTGACACAAATCATCCATGAAATCCAAGACAGCATGAAAAGACAAAACCGAAGAATAATAGAAATAGAGGAAAAAGAAGATTCCAGTCTCCAAGGCCCAGAAAATATTTTCAACAAAATCATTGAAGAAAATTTTCCCAATTTAAAGGAGAGGCCTATAAGCATACAAGAGGCCTACAGAACACTTAATAAATTAAACCAGAAAAGAAAATCCTTCTGCCACATAATAATCAAAACAGTAAGTGTACAGAAAAGAAAGAAGAAATACTAAAAGCCTCAAGGGAAATAGGCCAAGTAACATATAATGGCAAACCCATCAGAATCACACCTGACTTCTCAACAGAGATTTGAAAGCTAGAAGGGCCTGGACTGATATCATGCAGACCCTTAGAAAACAAAAATGTAAGCCCAGGCTACTATACCCAGGAAAACGCTCAATCATCATGTATGATATTCAACGACAAAAACAAATTTAAACAATACCTACAGACAAATCCAGCATTACGGAAGATACTAGGAGGGGAAAAAAAAAAAAACAACCCAGGAAATCTAGCTACATTCAGGAAAACACAGGAAATAAATAACATCACTTCAGCAAAACTTAAAGTAGCCAAGCACACAAACACACTACCACAGCCAACATCAAAATCAAAGGATATAACAGCCACTGGTCATTAATCTCTCTTAACATCAATGGACTCAACTCTCCAGTGAAAAGACACAGACTAACAAAATGGATGTAAAAACAAGACCCGAAAATCTGTTGCATGCAAGAAATACACCTAAGTCACAAAGACAGACATGACCTAAGAGTAAAGGGCTGGAAGACAGTTTTCCAAGCAAATGGACCCAAGAAGCAAACAAGAGTAGCCATTCTAATATCTAATAAAATAGATTTTCAACCAAAATTAATCAAAAGAGATTGGGAAGGTCATTTAATACTCATCAAAGGAAAATTTCACCAAGAAGACATCACAATTCTGAACATCTTTGCCCCAAACACAAGGGCACCCACATTTGTAAAAGAAACGTAATAAAACTTAAACCTCACATAGATCCCCACACATTAGTAGCGGAAGACTTCAGCACCCCACTCAACCAGGACAGGTCAACAAAACAGAAATTAAACAAAGAAACAATGACTCTAACAGAGGTCCTGAATCAAATGGCCCTAACAGAGATCTACAGAAACTTTCACCCAAACACAAAAGAATTTACCTTCTTCTCAGCACCTCATAGAACCTTCTCCAAAGTAGACCATATAGTTGGTCACAAAGCAAGCCTCAACAGATACAAGAAGATTGACACAATCACTTGTATCTTATCAGACCATCATGGACTAAAGCTGGACCTCAACAACAACAGAAATAGCAAAAAGCCTACACTCATATGGAAACTGAACAACTAGCTATTCAATGACAGCTGGGTCAGGGAAGAAGTAAAGAAAAAAAAATTAAAGACTACCTAGAATTCAATGAAAATGAAGGTACATCATACCCAACCTTATGGGACACAATGAAAACAGTGTTAAGAGGAAAATTCATAGCACTAGGTGCCTTCAAGAAGAAATTTGAAACATCTCATACTAGTAACTTAATGGCTCACCTGAAAGCCCTAGAAAAAAAGAAGCAGACACACCCAAGAGGAGTAGACTGCTGGAAATATTCAAACTCAGGGCTGAAATCAATAAATTAGAAACAAATAAAACAATTCAAAGAAACAATGAGACCAAGAGCTGGTTCTTTGAGAAAATCAACAAAATAGACAAACCCTTAGCCAAACTAACTAAAAGGCAGAGTGTCACTATCCAAATCAACAAAATCAGAAATAAAAAGGGGGACATAACAACAGACACTGAGGAAATCCAAACAATCATTAGGTCCTACTTCAAAAGACTATATGCCACAAAATTTGAAAATCTAAATAAAATGGACAATTTTATTGATCAATTCCACTTGCCAAAGCTGAATCAAGACCAGGTAAATAAATAACATAGTCCTATATCCCATAAGGAAATAGAAGCAGTCATGAAAAGTCTCTCATCCAAAAAAAAGGACAGGGTCAGATAGTTTCAGAGCAGAATTCTACTAGACCTTTAAAGAAGATCTAACACAAATACTCTTTAAACTATTCCACAAAATGGAAACAGAAGAAACATTACCAAATTCATTCTTTGAAGCCACAGTCACCTTGATACCTAAACTTCACAAAGACCCAACAAAGAAAGAGAATTTCAGGCTAATCTCCCTTATGAACATTGATGGAAAAATGTTGAACAAAATACTCACAAATTGAATCTAAAACACGTCAAAGATATCATCCACTATGACAAAATACACTTCATCCCAGGTATGCAGGTATGGTTAAATATATGGAAATTCATCAGTGTAATCCACCATATAAACAAATTAAAAGAAAAAAAAACCCCACATGATAATCTCCTTAGACGGTGCAAAGCATTTGATAAAATCCCACATTCGTTTATGTTTAAAGTCTTGGAGATATCAGGCTTACAAGACGTTTAACTAAACATAGTAAAGGCAGTATACAACCAATCTATAGACAACATCAAACTAAATGGAGAGAAACTTAAATCAATCTCACTGAAATCAGAGAGAAGGCATGGCTGCCCACTCTCTCCATATCTCTTCAACATAGTTCTTGAAATCCATGTTAGAGTAATAAGACAAATAAAGGAGAGCAAGCAGATTCATTTTGGAAAGGAAGAAGTCAATGTATCACTATTTTCAAATGAGATGATAGTATAAATGAGTGACCCCCAAAATTCTACCATGGATCTCCTACAGCTGATAAACACATTCAGTAAAGTGGCTGAATACAAAATTAACTTTAAAAAAAATCAGTAGCCTTCCTGTATACAGAAGACAAATGGGCTGAGAAAAAAATTAGGGAAACAACACCCTTCACAATAGCCGCGAAGGACATAAAGTACCTTGGTGTAACTCTAACCAACCAAGTGAAAGAATTGTATGAAAAAACAATCCAGTCTTGGAAGAAACAAACAGAAGAAGATATCAGAAGATGGAAAGATCTCCCATGCTCATGGCTTGGCAGGATTAACACAGTAAAAATGGCCATCTTACCAAAAGCTATCTACAGATTCAATGCAATTCCCATCAAATTACCAACACAACTCTTTACAGAACTTAAAAGAAAAATTCTCAACTTCCTATGGAATAACAAGAAACCCAGGATCTCTAAAACAATCCTCTACAATTAAAGATCTTCTAGAGTTTTCTCCACCCCTGATCTCAAGCTGTATTATAGAGCAACAGTAATAAAAACTCCATGGTTCTGGCATAGAAACAGGCTCATGGATCAATGTAATAAAACAGAAGACACAGAAATAAACCCACACACTTATGGACACCTGATTTTTGACAAAGATGCCAAAACCATACAACGGAAAAAAGACAGCACCTTCAACAAATGGTACCAGTCTAACTGGATGTCAGCAGCAGAAAAATGCAAATAGGTCTGTACTTATCACCCTGCACAAAACTAAAGTCCAAGATGATAAAAGACCTCAATATAAAACCAGACACACTAAATCAGTTAGAAGAAAATGTGGGAAAGAGCCTTGCCTTCACTGGCACAGGGGACAATTTCCCGAACAGAACACAAAGAGCATAGTCTCTAAGATCAACAATCAATAAGTGGGACCTCAGGAAACTGAAAAGTTTCTGTAAAGCAAAGGACATTGTTGTCAGAAAAAAAAAATAACAGCCTATGGATTGGAAAAAGATCTTCACGAACCCTATATCTGACAGAGGGCTAATATCCAGAATATATAAAGAACTTAAGTTAAGAAGCAACAAATCAAGTAATCCAATTAAAAATGGGTTATAGTGCTAACCAGAGAATTTTCAATAGAGGAACATAGAATGGCAGAGAAACACTTGAAGAAATGCTCATCAGGGAAATGCAAATCAAAATGACCCTGAGATTTCACCTTACACCCATCAGAATGGCTAAGTTAAAAAACTCAGGTATCAACACATGCTGGAGATGATGTGGAGAAAGGGGAACACTACTCCATTGCTGGTGGGAATGTAAACTTGTACAACCACTTTAGAAATCAATCTGGCGCTTTCTTAGACAACTAGGAATAGCACTTCCTCAAGATCCAGCTATACCACTCCTAGGCATATATCCAAAATATGCTCAAGTACACAACAAGGGCATTTGCTCAACCATGTTTGTAGCAGCTTTATTTGTAATAGCCAGAAGCTGGAAACAACCCAGATATCCCTCAATTGAGGAATGAATACAGAAATTGAGGTACAATTACACAATGGAATACTACTCAGCAATGAAAACTAGGAAATCATGCAATTTGCAGGCAAATGTTGAGAAGTAGAAAAAGATCATCCTGAATGAGGTATCCCAGAAACAGAAAGACACATGTGGTATATACTCACTTATAAGTGGATATTTGACATGTAATATAGGATAAACATACTAAAATCTGTGCACCTACAAGCTAAGCATGAAGGAGGACCCTGGGTAAGATGCTCAATCCTCACTAAGAAGGGCAGATGGGATGGACATCAGATGAGGGAAAAATCAGGGAACAGGACAAGGAGCCTACCAAAGAAGGCCTAGAAAGACTCTTCCCGGCAAGGCACATGCTGAGCCTCATAGCCAAACTTTGGGCAGAGTGCAGGGAATCTTATGAAGAAGGGGGAGATAGAAAGACCTGATGGGGACAGAAACTCCATAAGGAGAGGAACAGAACCAAAAAATCTGGGCCCAGGGGTCTTTTCTGAGACTGATAATCCAACCAAGGACCAGGCATGGAGATAACCTAGAACCCCTGCACAGATGTAGACTATGACAGCTCAGTCTCCAAATTGGCTTCCTAGTAATGGCAACAGGGGCTTTCACTGACATGAACTCAGTGTCTGGTTCTTTGATCACCTCCCCCTGAGTGGGGGAGCAGCCTTACCAGGCCACAGAGGAAGACTATGAAAGACAGTCCTGATGAGACCCGATAGGCTAATGTCTGATGGAAGGGGAGGAGGTCTTCTCCTATCAGTGGACTGGGGAAGGGACATTGGAGGAGATGAGGGAGTGAGGGAGGGTGGAATTGGGAGGGGATGAGGGTGGGGGCTGCAGCTGTGATACAAAGTGAATAATTTGTTATAAATAACAAATTATATTAAAATACATATATTTAAAAAATAACGAAAATTATCACTGTGCGCTAACAGTCCCATTAATGACTTGTTAAATACAGCAACTCTTGTTTTCTATACTCAAGCTCTAGAAGAGAAACAGCAGATAAGAAAAGGCTAAAGCTAACAGAGGGAGAAGAGAACCAGAGATCAATTCTCACAACATAGGGTCTTAAGATCTCCCATTAGTTCTGCTCCTGCCGAAAATCATGTGGCAAATGCTACTCCTATTGGTAGGCAGATCACTGCAGAAAGCTGCCTTTCTGCCTTTCTAAGGCTGCTTGCAGTCAAAGGGGCAAGGAAAACACTGGAAGACTTAAGGCTGACCACAGCCTCAGGTGTCCATGGAACAAGAAAGTCATGAGCTCCATTGACCTCTGACCATTAACATCAGTGGAAGGGAGCCTTGGGTCAGTCACAAATAGGATCATGTGTTTTCACCTGGGTACTGAGGTTTCCTATTCTGTTCCTACCTCATATTAAAGATAAGTGGCCCCCAACTCTTGTCAAACAACAGGCATTCATGAGACCCCTGTAACCAAATCTTTTACTCTGCTTTTATGCTGTCTGTGGAATAGTGTGTGTGGATTGGTGCTGGGGGTGTCTTCATCAGTCACTTTCTCCTTTATATTTTTGGGACAGGGTCTCTCATTAAACCTTGAGTTCACTGATTTGTTAATCTGTCTAGCCAATGAGCTCTAAGAATCTGCCTGCCACTTGGCTTTTAATTAGCTGCTGGGGATTTGACCTCATATCTTCATGCTTGCTGTGCAAGCACTTTACCAGTCCTAGTAATTTATTCTTTCTTCATATTCTTCTAGCAATCTCTGAATATCCTCTTACTTATTGGACAGAGACCTACCAACAAAAACAGGAGCCTAGATTAGCTTTAGTCTTCTACAAAATCCTACAATAATAGCCATGATCACCTCTACTGAAGAGGCAAACAATGATTCTATCTTTACAAGCATCTTTCTTAACCTCCATGTATGGGCTGATGACATGTACGACAGTATAGCTATCTCTACCATCAGATTAAAGGACTCTCATGCTTATCCTAATATATATATATATATATAATGCTTTTTTTCTGGTCTTAAGTGTGAGTACAACTTAAAACTCTAATCAGTAAATTAACCCATTATGAGTTTATTTCCTTCCTGCCAGTTACTTACAATACCCTAACCCTGGCCATTAAAATTATTCCCTAATTTGGTCTTCCAAGATTTTTTTCAGAGCTATGACAGAAGGCCCTTCACTTATTTCTTAGTTTGCTTAGGATGTCGCTAACTGAGAACTACATATGATTTTCATTCCTCTTGAAGACGTCAGTTCTCTGGAAAGGTGGAACATACCAGTCAGACCCTAAAGTTATGCTTTAAAAACCTTTGCTAGGAGTCTCAGCTTACCGGGAAGGGAGTAGTACCATCAACTCTACAGAGTCCATGCAAGCCCTCCTTCATTCAACTCCCAGCCTAACGCTTTGAAGGGGCTTCTTGATTAGCCTGTTCTATATTCAGGTCTGTTCTTAGACGATGAAACCTTTAGACCAATTTGCCTCTCCACTCAATGAATTCCAACCAGATATCAAAGAATCTGAGATACAAAGGCTGCCTAACCCATGGAAAAAAAACATTAACCTTTTTTTTTTTCAACTGGGAGAACCGGTGCTAATTAAATCCACAAGGGAGGGTCCTCTAAGGCAATGGTCAACTCCTCTTTGGAGAGTTCCTCTCCTGATGTTTTTACCTTCTCTTAAAGACATCAAGGTCTCAAATATTCTAACTAGGTCCATCACTTCCCTTGCACAACTTGGTAAAGGAGAACTTTCTGAGGAAATAGATCCCATAGATTCTTGGGAAAGTCAATACATTAGTGATCTGACATACCTGTTCCAGTGGGTAAACAATGGAAAGCTTCACTGTTTCTTCCTTCCTCATATCTAAAAAACAAAAAACAAAAAAACCAACAACTTTAAAACAACTTAGTAATGTACCTATGTGTTACATATTATCAATTTATCCAGCTTTTATTTTTACATCGTTTCTTGAGCTAAAGGATGTCACTTGGTTAAGTGTTGTGTATATAGCCCTGATAGTTTTTTTTAAACATCTCATCTGTCTTATGCAGTCTAAAAAACCGTATTCAAACCATATCGGATACTACCATCTCTTCAGTGCACAGGTGGGGAATTGGGTCTCTGGGTTTTGATGGTGGAAATGGGTTATATGTGTGATACTCCTTGTAGGATTCTATTAGTCTTTGGAGCTCTTGTACCTAACAGAAATTGATCCACAATCAGATCTTCCTGTAGCAACCTAACTCCATCTGTCTGGATCCCCTTCATCTTCCTCCAAAGCTGAAAGTCAACAAAAATGGAGACTCTAAACCCTTATATATTCTATTTTAGTTAAAAATAGCCGGATCAACTCAATACTCATCTCTTAAAAGATTTTAGGATCTGAACTCTTGAGAGGGGTATTTGATAGCATTAAAAATCATTGAGGATAGGCCACTCCCTCATAATTAGCTTGTTAAACAGTAATGAATGAAACTGCAGTACCTTGATCACTGGAAAAAAGAATGGCATCTGAGTCTTAGCTCTGGCCCTGGGTAGAGCTGTGGTATTCTAAACTGCCTACCAAAATCATAAGACTTCTACGTACTCAAAAGATTTCTGATAAAAAACAAAAGCATTTTTATATGCTAACCTAAAACATTAACAATCCTAATGAAAGACAACATTTTACCCTCTCTTAAAAGTTAATCTAAGTGGGCCTGTTGATTACTTGGCCAGGAAAACATCCCCTAGGAAAGAAGTCTGTTCCAGAAGTTTCAAGAAATAATGTAAATCATATTTTAAAATGTAGGCTGGCATAAAACTCTCTGACCATTGCACTTGTTTGCATAATCAGTGACAGGACATTGTCATCACTATGTAAAGAAATTTCATACCTCTCTGCAATTCCACTATCCAGCCCCACAGTCCATTGGAAACCATTAATCTGCTTCTTGTCTGTGAATTTTCTTGTTCTGTCAATTCTATAGAAATGCAATCAAACAATATTTGGTCCTTTGTAACTGGATTCTTTCATTTTTTACAAAGTGTTGGCAATACATCCATGTTGTAGCATTTATCGATATTTCATGCTGTGGTTGTATTTAAAAAATTATTCATTTTATGTGTATGAGTGTTTAGCCTGCATGTATATATGTGTACCATGTGACTTCCTGGTGTCCATGGAACCTGTGGTCAGAAGAGAGTATCAGATCCCCTAGGACTAGAGTTATGGATGGTTGTGAACTGTCATGTAGATACAGAGAACCAAAACCAGGTTCTATGCAAGAATGTAAGTGCTCTTACTTGCTGAAAGAACTCTCCAGTCCATTATGCCATGATTTAATGGATGAAATGAACCTCAAGGAAATTAGAAGAGGTGCAAGGCCAAATACTTCCAAGTTGGCTCTAGTTATTTATCCTCTCTGCTTAACAATTCCAACTACCTCTTTCTCTTGAGATGAAAAAAAAGGCAACAGTAAGTGTTTGTGGTTACTTCTTCTCTTTCCACTCCCAGCTGTTACTACAACTTAAAACCTTGCTTGATCATAAAACTGGAGTCAGTCATTTCTTCTTCGTGTTAACTACTTGCCAGAGAAACACATTCATCTTATTGAAGATGTAATGAGCAAGACTGGCAATGCCTAATAAGCTCTAAATTAAGCATACATAATGTTGAACAAAATATAAGAATCAGCAAATTTTTCTACTTATTGATCATTAGTGTTAATGAGAACAGCAGCAAGTAGCTTTGTTCCTGTTCACTTAGAAAGTATAAAAACAAGGTAAGCAAGCAATTAGGGAGGTTAATACGAAGATTCAGTTCTCATCCTGATAAATGGAACAATTTATTTCCCAGCCTATTGACCTCAGAAGCCCTCAATGACTCCATCTTCTCTGCTTTCAAACTAATTTTCAACCACATTGGTAACAGGAACTGTGGAATTAGCACCAGAGCTTACCAAAAGCAATAAAACTGAATGAATACATCTATTTCTAAGAGATGTGTGATACAAACAAGCTGTAGGATGTGTCCGTGTGAAGGTACTAGAGCCCTAATAATAACAGCGGAGTGCCTTCATTGTGCAGCTACAGTAGAATACCACAGAATAGATAGCTTAAAAAATGGTAGGCTCGGTTCAGTTCAGTGGTAGAATGAATGCTAACATATGTATCATATTCCCATTTCAATGCCCAGTGCTCCCAAACCCACAGATCAACAACCACAACAACAAAGACATTTTTTTTTCTCACAATTGAGAAGGAGGTTGGGAAGGTCAAGAGTAAAGGGCGGCCTATCCAGTGTCTGGTCAGAGCTCTCTTCCTGGTTGCTGGACAGCCAGTCTTCTCACTGTTTCCTGAGAAAAGAAAGAGAGACGGGTGAGGAGGGAGAAGGAAAGAGAACACAAACTCTCTTGAGCCTCTTTATTGTAAGAGCAATGACATACCTCAAATGAGAGGTATGTCAAGTCCATCTCGTGGCCTTGACTATCAGAATATAATTACATCCCTCAGACCCCATCTCCAAACATCATCATATTAGGGATTGAGCTTCCAACATATGAGTTTGAAGAGGACATGAACATTGAGTTTTCAACATACAGAAAGCAACCCAGAAGCTCAAAGTTGCTGAGAAGCAGGGCTGAGGCACTCCGAGAAGCTCAGTTTATAAAACACATAAAAGTCTGGGAAGAGGCATATGGGAGTCAAAGATTCAAACCACAAGAACAGCACAGACCTGAAATAGTAAAAGCTATATTTGCACTGGGGATGTAGCTCAGTGGTAGAGCACTTGTCAACCACATGCAATGACTTGAGTTCCATCCCCAGCCCTGCAAGATAAACAAGCAAACAAACAAAAGGGAGCAAAATAAAACAAAACAAAAAGACACCAGAAAGAATATAAATCTTCAGATTTGGATCAATCATATCTAAGAATATGGAAACAGTTTTCAAAATATCATCTGCAATCTAAGAGAAATAGAAACATTTCCTGAAGATAGGAAATAGCAAATGTCTTGCTTTTCAAAACTGGGAAGACAACAGATGATGTAAATGTTACCCGAAGATTTCAATGTTAATTCTCTATCAAGAATACCATGGCAGTTTGACTTCCTCAGTGTATTTTAGGGATGATGCTATAGCTTAGTGGTGGAGTGCTTATCAAGCACTTGCCTGGCTTCAAACATCTTGTAGTGAGAAATCAAATGAGAGGTATATCAATGCAGAGAGAGAGGGGAGAAAGAAGAGATTATTTTACTAAGAGCATGATAAACTGTTATTGGGGTCTTCTGTGAAATTCTTATTGTCTGATCAGACTAAAGGAATCCCATGGATCTTCTTTCTGTATTTTCACAAGAAAATTTCAAAGCCTGCCTTAGAATCCCATTGAAGGGACCTGAGTGCTGATGAACAGATCTTTCTTTGTCAAATCTGATGAATTTTATCAACAGTCTGTGTAGACTAGGGCAATTTTCCCGGAATAATTCTTTTTTCCAATCTTTCTTTAAGTAACCTGGATGGTGGCTTGAGTACACATGGTTCGAAAAATTGGAGATCAAGAAGCTAGGAGGAATTGTGAATAAACCCACTTTAAGGAAAGACCCAAGCTGGTTAGCCCAGAGATGACATATTAACACCCAGTACCTTTTAAGAAATAAATCAGGACCCATATATAAATGTATACGTGTATTAAGGTGAAACTTAATTTGTTTATATGATGTTTGGGACTGGATTTGTCTCCTTGCATATGCTACCATGTGCTCTACCACTGAGACATAACTCCAGCCCAAAGTGGAATTTAAAATGCACCCTGTTCTGTGTTCAATCCTTGAAACGAAAGTTAAGGCTGTTGGGAGAACTTGGTAAAAGGCAGCATGTGAAAGAAAATGATTTAAGGGCATTAGTGGCCTGAATCCAGTGCGAGCCAAGAAAATAGATGAAGCTTCAAAACACAAGTTTGGTGCAGGGACACCCAAACCAAAGCATTTCTAGGCTGTTGAAATAGAAATATAGCATTCTGACTGTTCTGTGCTTTGATGATGCATCTTATCATATTTTGATTTATTATGTTCAATTATGGGAAATATATTTCAGGAGGACACAGACCAACTTCAACTCCTCTACAAGAGTCACATCATACAACATTATAAATCATGTCAGAAGAGCAACAGACAATATGAGTGAGGATGGTTTCTTCAGGAAATAAAATATTTAGGAACACAAGGCAGGTCCTTTTGGAGCTGGCATAAGAAGATAGGCTTCTCTTTAATTCCAAGAAGAAAGCAAGGATGAAAGTTACAAGGTACTAGACATTTTCAGATAAAGTACAAACAAGTAGCAAGTAGCAATTAGGAGTGTGAGGTTGGAGCAGGAGAGGTGAGCCTCTGTTGTTGCAGCTATTCAAGGAAGTTCTGGCCAGCCAGAACCTAAAAGGGACTTTTAACCCAGTGATTCCCAAAAGCCCATTTCAAATATGCTGCTGTTCAGCTGTGTGTGACAGAGGAAGAGTATTTCTCTAAGTAGAAATGAAGTGTTTCATGAGTTATAAAACACTAGAAATGGTCAGGCACAACATATTGGAAAGCCAGTTTTAGGATTACTTCCATAATTGCTAAATGCAAACTCTCAAGAAAGGAGCTCATTTGTTGAGCTTTCTCCATGGTGCTCATGAAAATGCCTTTTTATTACAGGCCTTCTCTGTATTCATGACTTAAGATTTGAAGTGATTTTTGTCTTCTTGAAGGTTTTTTTCTCCACTCTTTTCTTTCCGTATGCATATCTCCTAAACTTTGTTAATTCCTTGATTATTTCATACATTATGTGTCATGTAGTTTGGTCATTTTCCACCTCTGTTACCTTCTCTCATCTTTCTCCAACTCCCATCAAGCACCTCTTTCTTCCCAACAAGTTCTCCTTTTAAACTTTCATGTCTTTTTGGTTTGTTTTTGGTTTTGAGGTTTTGTGGCCTACTAAGTTTGATTTTGGGTTGCTTTCATGAGCATGGGTGTGTGGTTATTTCCTGGATCACTGACAACTTACCAGTGTCTATACCATTGGAAAAAAAATGATTCTTTCCTCCCCATAGCAGCTATCAACTTATAACAATTCTTCCCCCATCTATGATGGAATGTTGAAGGGCCCATCGTGTGTAGCTCTTATGCAAGGAAGCACAGCTACTGTGAGTTTAGGCGAGGACTGACTATATTATGTTCCAAAGACATCTTTTCACAGGACTTACTTCTTGTTCTTGCTATCCTCCTGTTCTTACATTCTTTCTGCCTCCTCTTCTTCAATGTTCTCTGAGGGTTGACATCTCCTAATTTTAAGAGTAGAGAATTATGCCTTTTCCTAATTAAAAAAAAAGCTATAATTTCTCATTATGATTTTTAACAAATTCACACTTTCTTTATTCTTATTTTTTGATTAAGGCTATTTAATTTATTTTATGTGTGTATGACGTGTGTATGGGGGGTGCATGTGGAGGTCAGAGGACAAATTTATGGAGTCAGTTCTCTCTTTCCACCTTTACCTGGGTTTGGAGATTGAACTCAGAGAATTAGGTTTGTGCAGCTAAGCCATCTGGCTGGCCCTCTGATAGGACTTTAGTAGTGTCTAGCTGGAACCCATCATCTTGTGCATGCTAGGCAAGTGCATGAACATTGGCTCAGACCTCTCAGCCTTGGACTTTGTTTTAGTAGGTACTTGATCTTTGTCACAGAAGCCAGAACATATTTCTTGGAAATATAATACAAAACAGTGTGTGCCCTCCAAGTCAGGCTGACCCAGGCTTCAAATCTTGGCTTCTTTATATTCTTAGGCCAGCTTGCTCAATTTCTTAGGAACCCAGTTTTCTCATCTATTTAATGAGCTTAATGGCATGAATATATTCCAGAAAGCCGTTGGAAGATGAAATAGAATGAAGTTTGCCAAGGACCTTTCATAACACTTCATATGCAGCAGGCATACAATAAAATTCAAATATTATGAACTCTCTACTTTCCAGCAGTCCTCAGCATAGCCTTAAAATAATACCTTAAATTTAGTTTTCTAACATTATGTTTGTATTTAAGTTGTTTAGTGCCAAGGCGCATTTATTTCTTGCATGTAACAATTTACTTACATGTAAAATGTCACTTCATAATTACTGATAGGTTTGTTAAAACACAATTGACATAATGGTAGCTAAGTTTTAGGCATATATTTATCAGTAGCCAAGGGCATTTAAGAAAACAAAAACAATAACAAAAACTACCTGTGTTCTGTTTAGGCTGGAAGCTGTAGTTTTCCAAAAATACCTTGCCCAGAGAAAAGCAATTGCATGGTTTCTGCCTCTGTAGCCCGCCCTAGTGAAGCTGAGGGCGCTGACTGTTTCCTTCCCTCACTTTGCAGAAATTGGCCTCCTCTGTTTGATTTGAAGTCATGAGTCTGGATCATAGTGAGCAGTACAGTCTGCTTAATGAATCATTAGTAGAACAGAGAAAAGGACAGACCCAATTACATGCTGGGTTGGTTAACCAGCCTTTCCCTGAACATTGCCCTGCTCCAACCTATGCTGAGACAGGGAGGCTTTTGTCTGGCAACTACTCCCTCACCAGTAGTTCTGTCTGTTGAACCTAAGACTCATATTCTACATTCTTGATTGATTTTAATCTGACTTGGCAGCTTTCTTAAGCACTGTGGCCATCTGTAATCAGGGATAATGTGGGCTTTGTACAAATAGCGTTATCGTCTCGGCTCTTAGCCTTGTGCCCTCACTTTCTGTCCTGTTGGTCACATTGCTCATTGCCCACAGGTGTCAGACTCTGAGTGGTAACCTTTCAGAGTCAGGCTCTTAGAGTCTGATCTGAATGTGAATAAAGCCAAGAGTAGAGGAAAATAATGAAAGGATGGATAGATGAACTGATAAATGAATAATGGGATGTTAATAAGTGCTACTCTTTCCTCCAATGCAGTTAAAGCCCCTGCCTCAGAATTTTGAGGGTCTCAGAAAAAGCTGTGATCTCTTGTACCTCTGCCAGTTGGAATGCTTATAGAAACCTTCCTTGGCCTGTAAGAGAATCTCAGCCCTTTCTGCGTTCAGCTCTTCGGATTGCCACACAGTGCCTAGGATAGCAGTATTGCTCAGTAACTATGAAGTGATCAACTGAAAGACTAAGGAGAGTTAAAGCCCAAATTTTAATTTATTACACAAATAATTACTGAACACCCACAATGTGCCAAGGGATCCAGGTTATCAAAAAGATAAATTCACAAATATGTTAGACAGGGAGGAGGGCCAAGAGGTAAGAGGATGGAAGGAACAATGCAAGACATACAATAAGATGAATAAATAGGCCAGGTGATAATAAATAACCAGAGAAGAATGCCAAGAGAGACACCTCCTACCATGACCAAGTAGGCAAAGTGATATTTGAGCACAGATGTGAAGAAGGTAGAGGGTTTCCAGTCATGGTAAGCATGATGGTAATCAACTTTCTGAAAAGTGTGAGGTAGGAGGATGATGAGTTAGAGGTCAGCTTGGACCATATCTTTGTGGCTGGGCCTGTAGCTCAATGCTAGAGTGTTCGCCTAACATACACTAAAGTCCTAGATTCCAGTGCCAGCACCTTGGCCAAAAGATGAGGGCTAAAGTGTGGACAGTAAGCTTTTCAGCTAGAGGGCTCTGAGTTCGGGAGCTGAATAGGAGAAACTATGACATTTTCTTTTCGTTTGTATTCTTTCAAGCGTGGCAAACTACATCTAACACATTTGCCATTTCAACGATTTTTCTTTACCTCCTTGAGTTATGGTCTCTTGGTATAGCCCAGGCTGGTTTGGAATTCACAGTCTTCCCATTGTAGCTTGCAAAGTGCTGAGATCATAAGCAGGTGCTGCCCTACCCAACTCACTGCAGTTATTTCATTTAATTTTAGACAGGGTCTCATGTAGCCTACCAAGGCCAACCTCTAATTCTTTATGTAACACACACTGTCCTTAAATTCCTCATCAGCCTGCCTTTACTTCAGGCTTGTGCCATTACTCCTAGATATTTTAATTTAATAGAAAAAAATTTCAGATAGGGTGTCATGTATGGCCTCTAAGTTGCTAAATAATGGAGAATAACCTTGACACTCTTCTCTTCCTACCTCCACCTCTTGAGTGCTGGCATGACAGGGCTGTATCAGCATGCCCAGTTTATGCAGTGGTGAGAATTGGAACCCCGGCTTTGTACAAGCTAGGCAAGCGCTCCACCAATTGAGCTATATTCCCAGCTCACATTCAAAATCTATCAAAATGCTTATATAATATTTTCATCTTCAATATCATGATGGTGTCAGAGAACAAGGCAAATACTCTCTAAAATTTATGAAAAAGTAAATCATAGAATTGTATTCAACTTTTAACTATGTGTAATATTTATGAGTCTACAAATTACAAATGAAAAAGAGAGAGAAAAAAGGTAATAAAAATGATTTGTTTCCACCTGGGAACGGGCTCTTCTGAAGCCAGGTTTGCTTCATTTGCTCCTTAGGGCCTTGAGAGTTAGCCTCTTACATAGAGATTTTCAGGTAAAGAATGACTCTACGGGGTTAAATATGAACAAATGACTTTAATTTTGACAGTTTAACCTGCTATTTTAAGACCGAGCTCCTAGCCAGTCACAAGGGGTAAACAAAAGACTCTTTAAAGTGACTGGAGGCTGAGGTTGTTGCTTAGTTGGTACAATGCTTGCCTAAGATGAAGCCCACCTTCACACAAACTGGTTGTTGTGGCACTCATCTGTGATCCCAGTACTCAGGAGGTAAAGGAGTGAGGATTAGACGTTCAAGGTCAGCCTTGACTTCACAGGGAATTCAGGACCAGCCTGGCCCAGAGAACCTATAAATAAATAATCTAAAATAACTAAGCAAAGTCTCAAGGTCTTGGGGCCAGAGAGATAGCTGAATGGTTGAGAGCACATACCACTCTAGCATAAGGCCCAATTTTGGTACCCATCCACTCAGAACAGATCACAACTGCCTTTAATTACAAATCCAGAGTATCTGATAGCCTTTTGTGGACTTTGAAGACACCTGAACTTCAAACATGCGTGGGCCCACACACAGATACACACATATATTCACAATTAAAAAATAGAAATAACATTTAAAGAGTCTTATGATCTCAGGGAAGAAATATCAAAATTGCTCTCACTCTCAGCACTATGCATTTCAAAGATGTTTTTTTCACCCTTGACATTGTTTTGCAGACCAGAGTGGTGCTATTTGATAACTCACAAAAGTTACCATGGATGAGAACAATAATCCTAACAAACCTTTTTGGAGCACAGTATAACAATAATCTTTTTAAGTTAAAATCTGCCTCAAAGGAGATAATGCATGTATTGTTCACGCCTTCCACCCAAAATCTTTCATTGATAATCCATAAACCAATGGCCAAGATGAACATTTCCAACCAAAAATATTGAGGGTTAGGACTGTAACTCAATGGTAGAGTGCTTCCCTAACCTATACAAGGTCCTATATAAGTATTGGAAAGATCATTTTATCTGTCCATTTCACAATGAAAATGTCATATTATTTGCTACCAGAAAAGCAGATGAATCACACGCATATATACTGTATAATTTAAAATTTTGTTCATCATCATTATTATGTGTATATGATATCTGTATGTGGGTGTGTATATTACAGTATTTGCACAGAGGTCAGAGGACAACTCTTTGGAGGTGGCTATCTCCACCTTTTTATGGATGCTAGGGATCAAACTCAAGTCCTCAGCCCTTCTTGGAAAAGGTTTTATCTATTGAGCATCTCATTGACCTGGGTTATGTACTTCTTACAATGTACATTTTTGCAGTTGATCTTTAGGCCTGCCAGACTAATTAGGATCATGCTCTGGACTCTGCTACAGTTTTCATTAATGACATACCCATTGCTACCACTATTGTCATCAGGAATAGAAACATTAGACAGCAGACTCAGCCTAAGGCCCTGATCTCGCTGCATGGGATGGTCACACTTATGTGGAAGTGTGTGTATCCCGTGGAACTCTGACCATACTGAGGGGTGCTCTCCAGTAAACATAGCACTCTTCTGGAGTGCCACTAATTCTCAGTGCCAGTTACCCCCACATATCTGCTTCTTAGTCTTCAAATTAAAAAAAAAAAAGTCCTACCTCTTCAGTTTGTTAGATGAGCCTGGCTGGTCTGGCCACCAGCAATGCTCCAGATGTTGCCTTTGTTATCTGGTCTAACTTCAGTCACATATTACCCATATTTCTTTCTTTTGTTTTGTCCCTCACCCCAAAGCAATTTGCCTTCTTTAACAGTCATACTTCATCAGGAAATGCCAGCTTTGCACCCACTTTGTTAGAATGACCTTGATCCTGTCCTGACCTCAAAACAGGACTGAAATACTTGTTTTCACTAAAGTCTGGAACCAGAGGATTAAGTGAAGATTTTTTTTTTTTCTGAAAGTTTATGACATCGCTTGTAAATGGCATTGTTTGGATATTTCATAATCTAGATTTTCTCAAAAAAGAGAGCTAAAACTAAAGGTAAATATAACATCAAATAGTAATTATCTGGCTAACACAATATGTCTGTCTTCATTTGATTTCAAGGAAGCACTTTAAGATTTCTTACAAAACAAAGGCTAGACATCTGAACTGCCGTAAAGAGGCCTAAGAGCTGCAATTGTACTAGCAAGGAGCCCTGCTTTGTGAGAAGAAACAGGCAGGGTAGTGAGCCCTGGCTTGCCATGAAAGAGACCATCACAGCTCCAATCAAATTCTCCTAGAGTGGGATTACCCATTCCATTAGGGATTTGAACTCAGACAGAGCTGTACGTTTTTGCTCATTCTTATTCTCAAAATAATAATATCCTATCTTTGAGCCAATTTTATTTCAAATTCTTTCTAGCTAAGATTGCTATAAGCTGTAATATGCAGCAAAGAAATGGCAAAGTATATTGCTTTTTTTTCCCCCATGAAACCCTGGTGATCTTCCCCTTTCAATTTCATTTTTATTTAAATTATAACAGGACAGGGAAAAATATTGAATTTCTCTGTCATTCCTAGCTTGTGATCCATGTTAAATTGTTTTTGTTCTCTACTCAGTGAAAAATGTTTCTATGACACACATTTTTAATACAGAATTTTACATAATGATAGACCTTGAAGAAAAAAGAAAAAAAAAACTGCCCTGACATCGTTGCAATAACTGCTTAAACATACCCTGTGTAAACAATAGAATTGTTTTTCTTTTTTTTCTTTTTTTTATTATTATTATTATTATTATTATTATTAGTTACATTTTATTAACTCTGTATCCCAGCTGTATCCCGCTCCCTTATTCCTTCCCAATCCCACCCTCCCTTCCTTAGCTTCTCCCTGCCCCTTTCCAAGTCCACTGATTGGGGAGGACCTCCTCCCCTTTCGTCTGGCCCTGTTTTATCAGGTATCTTCAGGGCTGGCTGCAAAGTCCTCCTCTGTGGCTTAGCAGGACTGCTCCTCCTTTGGGGGGTGGAGAGGTCAAAGAGCCTGCCATTGAGTTCCTGTCAGAGATAATCCCTGTTCCTCATACTATGGGAAACCAATTGGTTATTGAGCTACCACGAGTTTCGTCCGAGTAAAGGTTCTAGGTTATATCCAGACATGGTCGTTGTTTAATGTAATTTATTCACTTTGTATTCCAGCTGTAGTCCCCTCTGATATCTCCTCCCAATCCCACCCTCCCTCCCTCCTCTCCTTCCATTCCCTTCCCCAAGTCCACTGATAGAGGAAGTCCTCCTCCCCTTTCATCTGACCTTAGTGTATCAGGTCTCATCAAGACTGGCTGCATTCTGTTCCTCTGTGGCCTGACAAGGCTGCTCGCCCATCAGGGTGAGGTGATCAAAGAGTCAGACACTGAGTTCATGTCAGAGACAGTCCCTGTTCCCATTACTAGGAAAACCACTTGGAGAATGAGCTGCCATGGGCTACATCTGTGCAGGGGTTCTAGGTTATCTCCATGCATGGTCCTTGGTTGGAGTATTAGTCTCAGAAAAGACCCCTGAGCCCAGATATTTTTGGTTCTGTTGCTCTTCTTGTGGAGTTCCTGTCTCCTCCAGGTCTTTCCATCTCCCCCTTCTTTAATAAGATTCCCTGCACTCTGCCCAAAGTTTGTCTTTGAGTCTCAGCATCTGCTTCTATACCCTGCTGGGTAGAGTCTTTTGGAGTCCCTCTGTGGTAGGCTCCTCTTCTGTTCCCTGTTTTCTTCCTCATCCAATGTCTATCCCATTTGCCTTTCTGAATGAGGATTGAGCATCTTACCCTGGGTCCTCCTTCTTGCTTAGCTTCTTTAGGTGTACAGAATTTAGTATGTTTATCCTATATAATATGTCTAATATCCACTCATAAGTGAGCATATACCATGTGTCTCTTTCTGCCTCTGGGATACCTCACTACAATAGAATTATTTTAATGTTTCCTCTAGTAGGCCATTTTTCTTGGGAAGAGCACACTAACAGCAAAGCATATGCAATTTAGGGAAAAATTAATCTATGCTTGTTTTCATTATGATAACAGTATACATTCCTCTCAAGAATTTTAAGCCCAGGGCATCCATTCTAAAAACATTCTTGTGGTGGTGCTAGACAATATCCTCCTCCTTTTGTGGTTAGAATGAAAGCTTGGGGAAGGCTCTTTGTAATCTATCAAAGACTATTTATCCATGAATTAGTGTCTTTCTAGTCTAGATGTTTGTTTAGAGCTGAGGTCAAATTGAGCTACACAGAAGCTGTTTTAGTTTGGGCCCTGCAAAGCAGAGTCAGAACCTGACATTGGAAAGCTTTGAGTTAACTGTGGAGGTGAGCCCAGGATGCCTGGGGAACAGAGGGGAGGGTATTATATAAGCCAAGGGGAAGTCACTAGAAAGGATGAGTTACCAAGTAAATACTCAGTGAGCAAATGAACCTAAGCTTCTAAATGGTCTCACTGAGGACAATAAAGCAGAGGTATATAGCTACGGACTTTGGTTTTTCACTGGGCTGCCCCTGACAGTGATAAATCTGAGGCATTTCCTGGACAGCCTAGGCACAAGATGGGCAGTTCTAAAGGTGCTTAAGAAAGCCACAGGCAGACAAGCAGAGAGACACTGGCAATTGCCTGAGGGAAGAGCTGTCTGAAGGTGCCAGACAGTCTTTTCCCGTCACCACAGATGACCCTGAAATTGGTCAAGAAATGGGAAAGGAAATTTTTGGTATGCGCCAAGTTGGCTAAGACATACAGATTCATCAGCAAAGCCAAAGCCTACTCTCTGGAGCTGACCAGTGTTGTCTGTTCTGGTCCAGGACCTATCATAAACACTTCATACGAGTGAAGCATCCTAGGTGAAATTACTCAGCGTTGCCTTTAACACTGTGGACCAATTCCTTGAGAGCTATTTTTAGATGCAGCCTCTGCTGTTTCGTGCTGTGGTCTGAGAGGAAGCACATACTAGCATAATTTGTTCTAACTCTGGGTTTTCATTTGAAACATCTGAAAGGCTTTGAAGGAAAATACAGATGCTTAGGAACCACCCACTCAAAATAGAATCTCTATGCTCACTGAGAAATGAATGGATGAAGAAATGCAGACATGTATGCAAGGAAATTTTATTCAGCTGGGAAATGGTTGTTATTTGGAGGAAAGCAGGTGGAACTGGAGATCATCATGTTAAATGAAATAAACCAGACTCAGAAAGACAAACATCTATTTTCTATCATAAACTTTTGAGTGAAATAGAAAGGGAAATAGAACATAAAAGTATGTTCTATTTTCACTATGAGTTGAAAAGAAGGGGGAGAAAGAAAATGATGGGGGAAAAAACCCCACAAACCATTGCATGCTTTCTCTCATATACAGAATATAGATTTAAATATACACATAAATATGTGACATACATAAGAGCAGAAGGGAGACCACAGAGAGGAGCAGAACGCGTGAGAGAGGGTTGTGGGAAAACTGAATAAGAATAAGTTACAATGATATGTATGTATCAACATGTCATTATTTTAAAGATAGGTTCAACCCATGTACCCCTAGCATGGAACTTGCCATATAGACCAGACCGGCCTAGAACTCATAGAGATCTGCATGTCTTTGCCTCAGTGCTTCTCCACCAAGATGTCATTTTTAAACAATAAAATAGGACTTCTAAGATAGAAGTCAAGGGTGTCTTTGTCTCTCCCTGTTTCTCTCTCTCTCCTGTGGGTGTGTGTCTGTGGGTGTGTGTTTACCTCCCCAGATGATTCTGATGTATAGCCAAGGTTGACACTGTCAGGTAATGAAGGACATATAACTCTGCAAAACAGGCTTGAGTATAGTTTTCTGTGACTTCACTGACTCAGCATCTCTGCTGATTTTGAGTAGTGCTCTTTCCCTCAGCTCAATTTTCCCATGAGGGAAACAGGGCTACCACTTCTGTGTAACAAACTCCTTTGAGGAAAACCTCTCCTCTCAAGGCAGGCACGCAACTGGTGCCTGCTCATTGTCAGTTTTCCCATCTGAAAAGTGCCAGTGCAATACCGTATTCTGGAAAATGAAACTTGAATTCTCACGTGTAGGTGGAGAGGGTGGTGGTGCAAGGACAAAAAGATAGTTCTACTATCAAAAGTAAACATAAAAGAATGTAAGAGAGCAAACAAAGAGCTAAAAATGGAAACAAGGAAACCGCTAATTGACTAAAATGCAGTCGAACAAAGGCTCCTTTTGGAATGTATTTAGCATGGCCTGATGGCCATTTCCTGCCAACGGTAAGCAGAAACTGCATGGTCAGGCCTTCTAAAAGATACCCATTTGAAATTTAAGTCCCAACTGGACAGACTTGCAAGCACTATTAAAAAATAATTTCTTCCCACTCCCCCACCCCCTGAGACGGGGTCTCATTGTGTAACCCTGGCTGTCCTGGAACTTTCTCTATAGACTAGGCTGGCCTTGAACTCAGCAATGCACCTGTCTTTGTCGCCCAAGTGCTGGAATTAAAGGCATGTGCTACCACTGCCAGGCTTATCCACTTTTTTTTTTTTTTTGAGATAGACTCTCTCACTGGGACTAAGGTTCACTAATTAGGCTAGGCCAGCTGGTCAGCAAAGTCAAGGAATCCACCTGTCTCTGCTCCTCCAATGCTGGGTTTTTACATAGGTGCTTGGGATAGAGCTCAAGTTTTTGTGTGTTCATGTCAAGCACTTCATTGACTGAGCCATTTCCTCAATTCCTTACTTTAGGGTTAATTTTATATTTATGATACTGGCTTACATAAGAACATTTTCATTCATGTATAGAATATAATGCACTTTGAGTATATTCCTCTTCATATGTCCCCAATGCCCCCTTAACTTTATTTTGGTACCCAGTCTCATTACTCTCCTATGTTCTTCTGGAAAGTTTCATATCTGCTTTCATGTCATTTGTATACATATGATTCTATTCATTAATACAAAATCTGGGGTCATGGGTTACCTTTTAATGATTATTTTTGATAACACTCAAAGTAGCCATTTTTTTATTGACTAGAGGACTGTTTCTTTGGAGAAACACTATGTTCTTTTAACAGTAATATTGGATACATGATAGATTTAAAAGTTATCAAATAGACTGGGCTATTGCTGTACACTTCAAAGTTTTTCTCTGTAACAAGTAGCAGGTTCTTGGGCTGGAGATGTAGCTAAGTTAGTAGAGTTTGCCTAGCCCATGAGAAGCCCATGGGATGATTCTTAGCAGTGGATAAACCAGTCATTTTGACAAACGTCTATAATTCCAGTATAAGGATTAGGAGGCAGGGAAATCAGAAGGTTAAGGTCATCCCCTGCTACACACTGAGTCTGAGGACAACCTGGCATATACAAGACCTTGTTTAAAAATAACAGTAAAGAAAACAAAATACCACCACCACCCCCCGCGGTCCAAGAAGAGCAAACAGCAAATGACACCTGTGGTGGTTTGAATAAAAATGGCCTACATAGGCCCATAAAGAGTGGCACTATTAGGGGGTGTGACCTTGTTGGAGTAGGTGTGACTTTGTTAGAGGAAGTGGACTTTAAGGTCTCAGAAGCTCAAGGCAGTTCTCTTCCTGCTGTCTGCTCATCTAGATGTAGAACTCTCAGCTACTTCTCCAGCACCATGTCTGCTTGTGTCCTGTCATGTTTTCTGTCATGATGATAATGGACCAAAACTTCTGAAACTTACGCCAGCCTTAATTGAATGTTTTCCTCTATAAGGGTTGCCATGGTCATGGTGTCTCTTCACAGCAATAGAAACCCTAACTAAAACAACACCCTTAATTCTTTTTCTATGATTCATGAATGCTGTTTGTCTAATTAGGAAAGAGTCAGAATGTTAGAAGAGACAGAATTCTGTAACCTTTTTGCTGCCATAAAGAATGTGAGTCCTCTTAATGGAGTCAATTTTAAAAGAAGAACAAGAGAAAGGAAGTATTGGAGGGGGTGTAGCAAGAAGGAGCCTTGTACACAGGAGATGGGAATGTAGAGTACTGTAGCCATCGTGGAAAAGAGTGTGCAAACTCATAAGAAATTCAAAATGCACTACCATATGAGTCAGCAATCACTTTCTGGGTTTACAATGAAGAGAGGTGAAATAAGCCTGTCCCAGAGATAGCTGTACTCCCATGTTCATTGACACCTCATTTACAATAGCCAACATGTGAAACAACTGGTTTTCATTATAGATGAATGGATAAAGAGATTAATATATATGTGTATAAACACACACACATATAAACATTCAGTCTTTTTTTTTTTTTTCCATTTGAGACCGGGTTTCTCCTGAACTTACTCTGTAGACAAGGCTGGCCTCAAACTCAGAAATCTACCTGTTTCTGCCTCCTGAGTGCTGGGATGAAAGGCACCCACCACCACTAGCTGGTTATCATTCTGTCTTGAAAACAATGGACCAGTATTCCGGGGAGTTCAAAATGGTGGCGGACAGCACACACCATACCTGAGGAGCACAGGATTTGAAACTCTGAAACTGGTGAGTGTGTGAGTGTGTGTGTGTGGGCAGCTGAATCCAGAACATCGACACTGAGGCTTCCTGGGTGAGAGGGGACATATTTAGATCTAGGTCACCTGTGGACGTCTCCAGGGCCTGAGAGTGGTGAATATTTGACACCCCTGCATTGTCCATTGCCCCTTACCACGGGCCTCCCTGCTTGGCAGAGGGAGCAGACAGTGGCCTCCCTGCTTGGCAGACAAACAGTGAACACAACTGAGCTGACAGATCTCATTTACTTTCATTTACCCCTGTGGGCCCAAATCTGAGAATAGAGAACAGGGGGAACCCCTGTGCTTTCACATTAGGCCTGTTAGTGAATGCACCTTCAAGTGAGTATGTGCAGGGTCTCAGATACAGGGTCCATCTACGCTAGCAGCCAGACATCAGATCCTTCTCACCCACAACCCCACTGTGGGCAACATAGGGATCCTTGGGACAGCATTCTCAACATTGAAGCCTCTGTTCTGTGGGTGTCCCAGTGGAGTCCAGGCAAATAATTCCTTGAGCCAAGATGGTGCAACCCAGGCCGATCTAATACATGGAGGACAGGACAACAGGCCACTGGGCCACTGAGGCATTCAAGGCACCTGCACATGTGCATTGTGTGTGTGAACGGCACCAGCATCCCCATCTGCACTTACACATCCTTCCAGGCATCTACATGCTTTAGCACCCTGTCTTTCAAGGCACACTTCCATGAACACGCTTGCTCTCCCGCACTTGTGCACCTGCACCTGCAGAGCTTCCTCCCTTAGATACAGCTGAAACACCAACATCCACTCTCAAACCAGTGGTCCTCTCTCATCTTCCTGAAGAATACTCCAGACACCAGAGACAGACGGACCCAGTCTGAAGTACAGACTCCAGGAACAAACAGCAAAGGTTACCAGTAAGCAGATGTCTAGAGGTTGGCTTAAGAACACATCCAAGAAAAATCAGGATATCATGGCTTCACCAGCAACTCCCAAAATCAGTAGATATGCTAATTCATTGGACACAGGAAAATGATCTCAAATCTATGCTCATCCACTTATTAGAGGCACATAAAGAGGAAACAAAAATGCTCTCAAAGAAATACAGGCAAATACAGCCAAACAAACAGAGGCACAAGTAGAGGCATATAAAGAGGAAACAAACAAAACTCTCAAATAAAAACACACAAATAGAGCCAAACAAATAGAGGTACAAATAGAGGCACAAGGAGTGGCATAGAGAGAGGAAAAGAACAACAACAACAACAACAAAATAAAGGACATAATAAAGACAGGAATCCACATTCAAACAGATGAACGAAATGGTGCAAGACATGAAAACCGAGTTAGAATCAATAAAGAAAACACAAACAGAGAAAAACTTGGACCTGGAGAACCTGGAGAAAAGATCAGGAACCACAAAGAATCACCAATAGAATACAAGAGATGGAAGAGAGAATCTCAGGTGCTGGAGATACAATTTCAGAAATTGATACAGCTTTCAAAGAAAAAGTAAAATCAGAAAAGTCCCAAACACAAAACATCCAAGAAATGAAGGATGCCATGAAAAGACAAAATCTAAGAATAATAGGAATAGACATAAAAAAGATGCCAGGCTCCAAAGTCCAAAAAATATTTTCAAAAAAATTATAGAAGAAAAATTTCCCAAATTAAAGAAAGAGATGTCCATAAACATACAAGAGGCCTACAAAACACCAAATAGACTAGACCAGAAAAGAAATACCTCACATCACAAAATAGTCAAAACACTAAATCTGCAGAACAAAGAAAAAATATAAAATCAGCAAGGGAAAAAGGCCAAGTACATACAAAGGAAGAACTATCAGAATCACAGTAGATTTCTCAACAGAAATTATGAAATCCGATGGGTCAGGGCAGATGTCATGCAGACTCTAAGAGATCACAGATGCCAACCCAGACTACTATAGCCAGCAAAGCTTCCAGTCAACATAGATGGAAAAAAACAACAACAAAATATTTCATGACAAAACTAAACTTAAACAATGTCTACACAACAACCCAGCCCTAGAGAAGATACTAGAAGGAAAATTCCAATCTAACAAAATCAACTATAACCAAGAAAACACAGGGTGTAGATAAATTCACACAAAAAATTAAAATAAAACAAGCATAGAAACACAGTAACACCACTAACTCCGCAAAGAAGGAACTAACATTCATTGGTCACTATTATCTATCAACATCAATGGACTCAACTCTCCAATAAAGAAACACTGACTAACAGAATGGTTGTGGAAACAGGATCCAACATTCTGCTGGAGCCAAGAAATACACCTCTACAACAAAGATAAACACTACATCAGAGTAAAGGGCTGAAAAAAAGTTTTTCAAGCAAATGGACCCAGAAAACAAGTTGGAGTAGCTATCCTAATATCTAATAAAATCGACTTTCAACCAAAATTAAACAAAAAAGATGGGGAGGGGCACTTCATTCTCAGCAAAGGAAAAATCCACCAGGAAGACATCATAATCCTTAACATCTATACCTCAAATAAAAGACCATCTGCATTTGTAAATGAAACATTATTAAAGCTAAAATCAACCCCAACACCTTAACAGTGGGAGACTTCAACATTCCACTCTCACCAAGGGACAGATCATCTAGACAGAAGCTAAATAGGGAAATAATGACACTTACAGACATCCTAAATCAAATGGGCCTAATAGATGTCTATAGAACTTTTCACCCAAATGCAAAAGAGTACATTTTCTTTTCAGCACCTCATGGAACCTTCTCAAAAATTGACCATATAGTCCAACACAAAGCAAGCCTCAACATGTACAAGAAGATTGAAATAATCTCTGAATCCTATCAGACCACCAAGACCTAAAACTAGATCTCAACAACAACAGAAATAACAAAAAAGCCTAGGTTCACATGGAAACTAAACAACTCTCTACTCTGTGACAGCTTGGTCAGGGAAGAAATGAAAAATGAAATTAAAGACTTCCTAAAATTCAATGATAATGAAGGCACAACTTACCCAAATTTATGGGACACAATGAAAGCTGTGCTAGGAGGAAAGTTCATAGCACTAGGTTCTTTCAGAAAGAAGTTTGAGACATACAAGCAACTTAATGGTACACCTAAAAACCCTAGGAAAAAAAGAAGCAGACACACCCAAGAGGAGTAGATGATTGAAATAATCAAACTCAGACCTGAAATCAATGAACTGGAAACAAAGAAAACAGTTCAAAGAGTCAGCAAGACCAAGAGCTGATTCTTTGAGAAAATCAATAAGATAGACAAATCCTTAGGCAAACTAACTAAAAGGCAGAGAGACACTATCCAAATGAGCAAAATCAGAAATGAAAAGGGAGACATAACAACAGAAACTGAGAAAATCCAATCAATCATTAGGTCTTACAACAAAAGCCTATATGCCACAAAATTTAAAAAAACTAAATGAAATGAACAATTTTTTTGTTAGATTCCACTTACCAAAATTAAATCAAGATCAGGTAAATAGATTAAATAGTCCTATATCCACCAAAGAAATAGAAGCAGTCATCAAAAATCTCCCTTCCAAAAACAGCCCAGGGCCAGATGGTTTCAGTGGAGAATTCTACCAGACCTTCAAAGAAGTGCTAACACCAATTCTCTTCAAACTAGTCCACAAAATAGAAACAGAAGGAACATTACCAAACTCATTCTATGAAGCAACAGTCACCCTGATACCTAAACCACACAAACACCCAACAAAAAAGGAGAACTTCAAACTCTTATGAACATTGATACAAAAACACTCAATAAAATACTTGCGAACTGAATCCAAGAACACATAAAAAATATCATCTACCACGACCAAGTAGTGTTGATCCCAGGCATGCAAGGGTGGTTTAATATACAAAAATCCATCAATGTAATCCACCATATAAACAAACTGAAGGAGAAAAGCCACATGATCATCTCCTTAGATGCCAAAAAAGCATTTGACAAAATCCAACACCCATTCATGTTTAAAGTCTTAGAGAGATCATGGATGCAAGGCACATAACTAAACATAGTAAAAGCAATATACAACAAGCCTGTGGCTAATATCAAACTAAACACAGAGAAACATAAATCAATCCCACTGAAATCAGGGACAAGGCAAGGCTGCCCACTCTCTCAGTATCTCTTCAATATAGTACTTGAAGTCCTAGCTAGAGCAATAAGACAAGTAAAGGAGATCAAGGGGATACAAAACAGAAAGGAAGATGTCAAGGTTTCATTATTCGCAGATGATATGACAGTATACATGAATGACCCTAAAAATTCAACCAAAGAACTCCTTCAGCTGATAAACACCTTCAGCATAGTGGCTGGATACAAAATTAACTCAAAAAAAAAAATCAGTAGCCCTCCTGTATACCCAAGACAAAAGGGCCGAGAAAGAAATCAGGGAAACAACACCCTTCCCAATAGCCACTAATAACATAAAGAGCCTTGGGGTGACTCTAACCAAGCAAGTGAAAGACCGTTTTGAAAAAAACTTCAAGTCTCTGAAGAAAGAAATTGAAGGTGATATCAGAAGATGGAAAGATCTCCTATGCTCATAGGTCAGTACGATTAACATAGTGGAAATGGCCATCCTGCCAAAAGCAATCTACAGATAGAATGCAATTCCCATCAAAATACCAACACAATTCTTTACAGAACTTGAAAGAACAATTCTCAATTTCATATGGAAAACCAAAAAAAAATCCAGAATTGCTAAAATAATTCAACAACAGATCATGTGGAGGTATCTCCATCCCTGATCTCAAGCTTTACTATAGAGCAACGGTAATAAAAACCACATGGTACTGGCATAGAAACAGAATGGTGGATCGATGGAATTGAACAGAAGACCCAGAAATAAACCCATACACCTACGGATGCTTGATTTTTGACAAAGATGCCAAAACCATACAATGGAAAAAAGACAGCATCTTCAACAAATGGTGCTTGTCTAACTGGATATCTACATGTAGAAAAATGCAAATAGATCCATATTTATCACCCCTCATAAAACTAAGTCCAAGTGGATCTAAGACCACTACACAAAAACAGACTCACTCAATTTGTTTAAACAAAATTTGGGAAGAACCTTGAACTCATTGGACAGGAGAAAAGTTTCTGAGCAGAACACCAAAAGCACAGGCTTTAAGAACAGCAATAAATGGGACCACATGAAACAGAAAAGATCCTGTAAAGCAAAGAACATTGTCATCAGAACAAAAGGACAGCCTACAGCCAGGGAAAGGTTCTTCACCAACCCTATATCTGACAGACAGCTAATATCCAGAATTTATAAATAACTCAAGAAGTTAAAAAGCAACAACTTAAGTAATCCAATTAAAAATGGGGTACAGAGGCCCTCTGTGGTAGGTTCCTTCCACTGTTCTCTGTTTTCTTCCTCTTTTGCTTTTTTTAATTTTTAATTCTACCCAACAGGGTATCAAAGCAGATGCTGAGACTCATGGACAAACTGGGTAGAGTGCAGGGAGTCTTATGAAAGAAGGGGGGGATGAAAGACCTGGAGGGGACAGGAGCTCCACGAGGAGAAAAATAGAACCAAGAAATGGGGGCCCATGGGTCTTTCCTGAGACTGACACTCCAAGCAAGGACTATGCATGGAGATAACCTAGAACCCCTGCACAGATATAGCCATGGCAGCTCAATATCCAAGTGGGTACTCTAATAATGAGAGCAGAGACTGTCTCTGACATGAGCTCAGTGGCTGGCTCTCTCTGATCACCTACCCCTGAGAAGTAAGCAGCCTCACCAGGCCACAGAGAAAGACAATGCAGCCAGTCCTGATGAGACCTGATAGGCTAGGGTCAGATGGAAGGGGAGGAGGACCTCCCCTATCTGTGGACTTAGAGAGGGGTATGGGAGGAGTTGAGGGAGGGAGGGTAGGATTGGGACAGGATGAGGTAGGGGCTACAGCTGGAATACAAAGTAAATAAACTGTAATTAATAAAAAATAAATATTTAAAAAAGTACATACAGAACATAAAAAAATGGGGTACAGAGTTAAACAGAATTCTTAATAGAGGAATATCGAATGGCAGAGAAACACTTAAAGAAATGCTCGGCATCCTTAGTAATCAGGGAGATGCAAATGAAAACAACCCTGAGATTTCACCTTACACCCATCAGAATTTCTAGGATCAAAAACTCAAGTGACAACACATGGTGGAGAGGATGTGGAGAAATTGGAACTGTCCTCCATTGCTGGTGGGAATGTAACTTGCACAACCACTTTGGAAATCAATCTGGCTCTTTTTCAGAAAATTAGAAATAGTGCTACCTCATGATTCAGCTATACCCCTTCTAGGCATATATTTAAAATTTGCTCAAGTATATAACAAGGACTTTTGCTCAACTATGTTCCTAGCATCTTTATTCATAATAGTCAAAATCTGGAAACAACCCAGATGATCCTCAGTTGAGGAATGAGTGCATAAATTTTGGTACATTTATACATTGGAATACTACTCAGCAATTAAAAACAAGGATATCATGAAATGGTGGGATCTAGAAAAGATCATCCTGAGTGAGGTATCCCAGAAGCAGAAAGACACACATGCTATATACTCACTTATAAGTGGATATTAAAATATAATATAAGGATTTAATTTCATTTTTCTGCATGTAGACGTCCAGTTGGACCAGCACCATTTGCTGAAGATGTTGTCTTTTTTTCCATTGAATGGTTTTGGATTCTTTGTCAAAAATCAAGTATTCATTGGTGTGTGGATTTATTTCTGGGTCTTCTATTTGGTTCCATTGATTCACCTTTCTGCTTCTATGCCAGTACCATGCAGTTTTTATTACTATTGCTCTATAATACAGCTTGAGATCAGGGATGGAGATTCCTCCAGATGATCTGTTGTACAGGATAGTTTTGGAAATTCTAGGTTTTTTGTTTCTCCATATGAAGTTGAGAATTTTTCTCTCAAGGTCTGTAAAGAATTGTGTTGCTATTTTGATGGGAATAGCATGGGATTGCTTTTGGCAGAACGGCCATTTTCATTATGTTAATCCTACCAATCCATGACCACTGGAGATCTTTCCATCATCTAATATCTTCTTCAATTTCTTTCTACAGAGACTTGAAGTTTTTTTTCAAAACGGTCTTTCACTTGCTTGGTTAGAGTCACCCCAAGGCACTTTATGTTATTAGTGGCTATTGGGAAGGGTGTTGTTTCCCTGATTTCTTTCTCGGCCCTTTTGTCTTGGGTATACAGGAGGGCTACTGATTTTTTTTGAGTTAATTTTGTATCCAGCCACTATGCTGAAGGTGTTTATCAGCTGAAGGAGTTCTTTGGTTGAATTTTTAGGGTCATTCATGTATACTGTCATATCATCTGCGAATAATGAAACCTTGACATCTTCCTTTCTGTTTTGTATCCCCTTGATCTCCTTTACTTGTCTTATTGCTCTAGCTAGGACTTCAAGTACTATATTGAAGAGATACTGAGAGAGTGGGCAGCCTTGCCTTGTCCCTGATTTCAGTGGGATTGATTTATGTTTCTCTGTGTTTAGTTTGATATTAGCCACAGGCTTGTTGTATATTGCTTTTACTATGTTTAGTTATGTGCCTTGCATCCATGATCTCTCTAAGACTTTAAACATGAATGGGTGTTGGATTTTGTCAAATGCTTTTTTGGCATCTAAGGAGATGATCATGTGGCTTTTCTCCTTCAGTTTGTTTATATGGTGGATTACATTGATGGATTTTTGTATATTAAACCACCCTTGCATGCCTGGGATCAACACTACTTGGTCGTGGTAGATGATATTTTTTATGTGTTCTTGGATTCAGTTCGCAAGTATTTTATTGAGTATTTTTGTAACAATGTTCATAAGAGTTTGAAGTTCTCCTTTTTTGTTGGGTGTTTGTGTGGTTTAGGTATCAGGGTGACTGTTGCTTCATAGAATGAGTTTGGTAATGTTCCTTCTGTTTCTATTTTGTGGACTAGTTTGAAGAGAATTGGTGTTAGCACTTCTTTGAAGGTCTGGTAGAATTCTGCACTGAAACCATCTGGCCCAGGGCTTTTTTGGAAGGGAGACTGTTGATAACTGCTTCATTGTCCTTGGGGGATACAGGGCTATTCAGTCTTTCTACCTGATCTTGATTCAGTTTTTGTAAGTGGAATCAATCAAGAAAATTATCCATTTCTTACAGATTTTCAAAATTTGTGGCATATAGGCTTTTGTAGTAAGACCTAATGATTGTTTGGATTTCCTCAGTTGCTGTCATTATATACCCCTTTTTGTTTCTGATTTTCCTGATTTGGATAGTTTCTCTCTGTCTTTTAGTTAGTTTGGCTAAGTGTTTATATGTCTTGTTGATTTTAACTTTGATGAGAATGAAGTGGCCCTCCTCATCTTTTTTGATTAATTTTGGTTGAAAGTTTATTTTATTAGATATTAGGATTTTTACTCCAGCTTGTTTTCTGGGTCCATTTGTTTGAAAAACCTTTTTTAATCCCTTTACTCTGACATAGTGTTTATCTTTGTTGTAGAGGAAGCCCACATGTAGAAAAATACAAATAGAACTCTATCTATCACCCTGCATGAAACTAAAGTCCAAGTGGATCAAAGACCTCAACATGAAACCAGATACACTAAATTGGTTAGAAGAAAAATTTGGGAAGAGGCTAGAATTCATTGGCACAGGAGACCACTTCCTGAACAGAACAACAACAGCACAGGCTCTAAGAGCAACAATCAATAAATGGGACCTCATGAAACTGAAAAGCTTCTGTAAAGCAAAGGACACCGTCGTCAGAACAAAACAACAGCCTACAGACTGGGAAAGGATCTTCACAAACCCTATATCTGACAGAGGGTTGTGCTGATATCCAGAATATATAAAGAACTAAAGAAGTTAAAAAGCAATAAATTAAGCAATCCAATAAAAAATGGGGAACAGAGCTAAACAGAGAATTCTCTTTAGAGGAATATAGAATGGCAGAGATACACTTAAAGAGATATTCATCGTCCTTTGCCATCAGAGAGATGCAAATCAAAACAACCCTGAAATTTCACCTTACACCCATCAGAATGGCTAAGATCAAAAACTCAAGTGACAACACATGCTGGAGAAGTTGTAGAGAAAGGGGAACCCTATTCCATTGCTGGCGGGAATGTAAACTTGTACAACCCAATTTGGAAATCAATCTGGCGCTTTCTCAGGCAATTAGGAATACTGTTTCCTCAAGATCCAGCTATACCACTCCTAGGCATATGTCCAAAAAATGCTCAAGTACACAAAAAGGATATTTGCTCAACCATGTTTGTAACAGCTTTATTCATAAGAGCCAAAACCTGGAAACAACCCAGATGTCCCTCAATGGAGGAATGGATACAGAAATTGTGGTACTTTTACACAATGGAATACTATTCAGCAATTAAAAACAAAGAAATCATGAAATTTGTAGGTAAATTGTGGGAACTAGAGATCATCCTGAGTGAGGTATCCCAGAAGCAGAAAGACACACACATATATATACTTACTCATAAGTGAATATTACACATATAATATAGGATAAAGATACTAAAATCTGTATACCTAAAGAAGATAAACAGAAAAGAAGACCCAGGGTAAGATGATCAATCCTCACTTAGAAAGACAAATGGGATGGACATTGGAAGTAGGAGAAAACAAGTAACAGGACAAGAGCCTACTGCAAAGGGCTTCTACAAGTCTCTACTTAGCAGTGTTTCAAAGCAGATGCTGAAACTTATAACCAAACCTTCGGCAGAGTTTAGGGATCATATGAAAGAAGGGGGAGTTAGTATGACTTAGAGAAGACAGGAGCTCCACAAGAACAAAATATATCAGGGCACAGGGGTCTTATATGAGACTGTTTCTCCAATCAAGGACCATGTATGGATATAACCTAGAACCCCTGCACGGATATAGCCCATGGTAACTCAGTATCCAAGTGGGTACCCTAGTGAGGGGAACAGGGACTATTTCTGACATGCACTCAATGGCTGCTCTTTGACACCCCCCCCCCCCAAGGGAGGAGCAGCCCTGCTAGGCCACAGAGGAGGACTTTGTAGCCAGTCCTGAAGATACCTGATAAAACAGGGTCAGATGGAAGGGAGGAGGTCCTCCCTTATCAGTCGACTTGGAAAGGGGCAGGGAGGAGATGAGGGAGGGAAGGTGGGATTTGGGGGAATTAGAGAGGGAGCTATGGATGGGACCAAAGTTTGGTTCTCAGAAACCCACATAGAATCTCAGGGTATCTGATACCCTCTTTTATCCTCGGTGGGTACAGGCAGACATGTGATGCACAGACATACACGTAGAGAAAACCCCCACATGAATAAAATAAAAATAAAATGAAAAAAAAGATGTAATGTTTCACTTTGGTCCTCTTTCATTTCTATTATAGTTTTTTCCATCCCCTCTTTCCTTAAAAAATTCAGTACATGAAAAGAGAAAGTAGCAAAGAAAGATATAGACCAAAGGAGTTAAAATTGCAATGATGGAGGCTGAGTAATCTGTGAAGCTGGTGTCTAATATAGAGTGTATAACTAGTAATATAATATTACGCTGTATAATTAAAATTGGCCTAGAACCCAGGTTTTAGATATTATTGTCACTCTAAGAGAAAAGAAGGTGAATACACATAAAATGGTAGGTGTCATTATGCTTGACTTTATAATACTCACTTCACCCCATTATCTACACACATACACATATATGAATATCAATATATCATGTTGTATACCTTAATCATATGGAATGAAATAAATTTCACGAAGAATGGCTAGCCTTAAAAGGTAGCCATCCTTCATAGGAGCATAGAGGCTGGAGTTGCAACTAAGTGAAAGCGGAGTTCCTACACTGTACTTTGTCAGTTAAGTAATCCAATCCTAATTTAAAACATCCTTACCATGCATGTTAGGGTTTCCATGTGAACATGGTGATATTTGTTGGAATTTTACACTAAGTATAGTGAGTGTATTGTTGTCACATATGCTGAATAATGGTTAGATTTCTGAGCACCCATTGCTGGTTAAGTTGGAGCTTTTCACAGAACATGGCAAAGCAACTGAAGGACAGTTAGGTAAAAAGGAATTTATTGGAGGAATCTTTGCACAACTCATTGCAGAGCAGTCTCAGCAGGATGCTAATGCAATTGGTGGAAAGATGCCCACAGACACAATAAAGGAGTACACTTTTTCTGATAGCTAAAGGTAGAAATATTTAACAGCACAGGCAGCCCCACAAAAGAGGAGACAATGCAGCTTGCATCTGTTGTCCCCAGGAGACCTTCAGAGAATGGATAGTGAGCAAAGAGTGAGAGTTTTGCTGGCCTGAAGAAACACTCATTCTCCTCTCCTCATGGAAGCTTTATACTTTCTTAGCTCCTTTCAGTCATACCAGAGAACCTGTCTGTTTTCGTGGCCACTTATCAGACGTAATAATTGAACACAAGTTTGTGTGCATGATCCCTGTTTACCATAAACTGGTGATGTTTAAGGTTAATGTATTGTTGGCTTTTGCAACTGAGCTTTCACATTGGCCTGAGGTCCACTCCACATTCCCAGAATGGAGGGTGAGAGCAATAAGCTAACTTTCAGGGAAGCAAGACACAGATTTACTCCATGAAGCTAAAGAACAAGATGGTGGTGCTCCTGTCTTCAAGAGTCTGCCTCACTTTCACCTCAACTTGTCTCTGCAATTTTTAGTCATGAAGCATGATCATGTGGACACACATGTGCATATGGGTATACATGCATGTGCATGTAGGCATATGTGCATGTGGAGGTCAGAGGTTGATGGTGGGTATCTTCAACTCTCACTCTCCATCCTTTTTGACATGGGGTCTCTCAGTGAATCTGGAGCTCATTGAGTTGACTAAGATAGTTGTCTTACTTTTCAATTGCCATGACAAAATACTGTGGCAAAAACAGCTTATAAAAGAAAGTGTTCAATTTGATGCTCATAGAACCACACCATCATGGCAAGGTACATGGCAGCAGGCAGGCAGGCATGGGGTTTGAGCAATAGCTGACAGATCACATCTTGGGACACAAGCATGAAGCAGAGAGAATGAGCTAACTTGGAATCCTATGGGCTTTTGAACCCTCAAAGCCCACCCTCAGTGACACACTTCTTCTAACAAGGCCACACCCCCTAATTTCCCTCAAGCTGTTACACTGACTAGTGACCAAGCATTCAAACATATGAGCCTTTGGGGACCATTCTCATTCACACTGCCATAGTAGCTGGTGAGTTCCAAATGAGTTCCAGGAATCTGACTTTTCCTCTTTCCCATCCCTCTACCCTCCGGTACTTGTATTACAGACATGTGCTGTCACTCTTGCTTTTTAGGTAGGTGCTCACAATCTGAACCCAGGTCCTTATGCTTGTAGAGCAGGTACTTTACTCATTGAGCTATCTGTACAAGACAGCTACTCCCCCTTCCTTTCTTCCTTCTCTCATTTGTCCTTTATTTCTGATAATGTATTCTTGGTGTACAGTTTTATTCTCTTTTTGACATTGTCATATATTCATAGTATGGATATTAATCATAGTCATCCCATTATTGTCTCTTCCCCCCTCACACTCCTGTGGATCCCCTTCCTCTTTCATATATCTTTGTTCATTTGCATGTTTTAATAAAACAATGAGTTTAATAAGGACTGCACATGGGTGGTTAGTTTACAGGAACCTGGTAATTTACCAGTGGCTATACTACTGAAGAAAATGTCTCCAATTCAACCATTAACTGCCTATAGATCCTCAGAGATGAGTGGGGACCCTGTAATCTTCCGTTCTTTTCTGATTCTATTATTTTGTTGTTGCTGGTTTTTGAACCCCAATACAGGGTTTCTCTGTGAAGCTCAGCCTGTCCTGGAACTCACTCTACAGACCAGGCTGGCCTTGAACTCACAGACATATTCCTGCCTCTGGCTGCAGAATTCCTGCCTCTGGGATTAAAGGTGAGTATTACCACCACCCAGCTCTGATTCCATTTATACAAAATGCCAAGAGGAGGCAAGTTTACAGAGACAGAAAAAAGATTAGTGACTGCTAGGGCCTGGTAGGGTAATATGACTTTATTTTGGAAACTGAAAATGCAGTGTTCAACAGTTCCATTTGCTCAGTCTCCAATGGGGACTCATGGTAAATGACGTCGTGGCAAGAGTACATGTGAGAGGAATGACTTGGAAAGGCAGGAAGCCAGAGGCTGCACAGAGGTGCTAGCCTTACTCACTCATTGCTATGCAAACTTACCTTGATCTTTCCAGAGACCTCACCTCTAATGCCTTAATCATCTTATAATAGGCCTCACCTATTTTTTAAACTTTCATGTGTGTGTGTGTATGTATGTATGTATGCCGACTTGCCCAGATTGTGCACACTTGCCCAGATTACCCACATTTGTGCAGGTGCCAGAAGAGGACATTGGACCCTCTGGAGTTGGAGTCATAGGCAGTTGTGAGTTGTCCAATTTGGTTGCTGGAAGCTGAACTCAGGTCCTCTACAAGAATAGTATGTGCCCTTAACTGCCGGGCCATCTCTTCTGTTCTAGTATCACCTCTTAAAGGTTTCTTCCCCTCCATGCTACAACACTGAAGACAAACCCTCTGACACATGTGACCTTGGGAGAAAAACCATAATCTAGCCTTAGCATTTCAGTTCTTTTTGAGGTGATTGGAACTATTCCAAAATGATGGTAATGATTGCTGTATGAGTCCACTTTTTCTGGTGTGGTGGTTTGAATAAGAATGGCCTCCATAGGCTCACATATTTAAATGCTGGGTTCCCAGTTAGTGGAACTGTTTGGGGAGGATTAGGAGGTGTGACCTTGTTGGAGGAGGTCACTGAAGGTGGGATTTGAGGGTTCAAAAGCTCATAGGATTCCAAGTTAGCTCATTCTCTCTGCTTCATGCTTGTGTCTCAAGATGTGATCTGTTAGCTACTACTTGAACTCCATGCCTGCCTGCCTGCTTCCAAGTTCCCTGCCATGATGGTCATGGACTCACCCTCTGAACCTGTAAGCCTCCAACAAATTCTTTCTGCTATAACTTCCCTTGGTTATGGTGCTTTACCACAGCAATAGAAAGGGAACTAAGACAGCTAGCATAACAGAATATCATAGACTAGGGAATTTATTAAGAACAAAAGCTTATTTTCTCATTGTTCTGGAGGCTGGGTAGTCCGAGATCAAAGCTATTGTAGGTTCAGTTGTGTAATGAGAAAGTCATCCTCTAGAAGATGATTTTATTGTCACTACACGGCAGAAGTAAAAAGGACAAGAGAGCTCAGTTGCCGTGTGAAACCTCTTTTATAAGGGCATTAAACCCACTGATAAAGGAGGGACTCTCACAGATCTATTCTCTCTTTCTCTCTCTCTCTCTCTCTCTCTCTCTCTCTCTCTCTGTGTGTGTGTGTGTGTGTGTGTTTGTATGTGTGTGCAGGCACCTGTGTCCAGGTTAAAGAAAAACTTGCAGGTGCGTTAGTTTTCTCCTTCTGCCACATGGTTTCCATGGCTTGACCTCAGGCTGTCAGGCTTGGCAGCAAGCACACTTACCTGCAGAGCCATATCATGGCCTCTATCCACTTCTTAGAAGCTCTTCTTTTTAGCATTTCCATCTAAGTACCAACCGACCTTGACTTATTTCTGAGTTCAGATGAGATCAGCCATTGTCGAGATGGTATGTATGGCTGCAGTCCCCCCTTCTTAATGCTATTACACTGGCCATTAAGATTTAACACCTGAATTTTAGATGGGAAGCATTCAAATGATAGAGTTGTATAAGTATATTACATACTAAGAAGAATGATAACATTTACTCATCAAGTGAACAATTGTATGGTAAGAAAATTCTGTTTCTATAATGTCGTTCTTAAAAAAAATAGAATGAAGTAAGATGACTCAGCAGGTTAAGGCAATTGCAAGCTATCCTGGCAGTGTGATATCAGTCTCTGGAACCCACACAAAAGTAGGAAAGAATTTCTCAGAGTTTAGGAAGATAGGTAAAGGAACACATTGGTAAGGCTCCCCACTGCCACTCTCAGCAACTTGAGGGGTACCTTGCCTCAGTCAATCCAGGATTTGCAGCTTTGACACTGGAAATAAATTCAGGACTAGCCAGTTTGTGAAGCAGGCCTGGAGATTTTATTAAAAGTATTTTAGTATAGGCTTCAGCATGAGAACTGGAAGAAAAAGCCTCTCTGTGAAAAGGCAGATACATCCAACACAGCTCACTGTTTTTACAATTGCCACATGCAGGGCTTTGGCGAGGTTTCAAGTGACCTATCTTATTACTTGCTGGTGCCCAAAGCACTGATAGGATTGCAATAGATAAGGTAAAAGTCTAACTCTTAAGACAGTAGGATATCTTCACTATAAACGGTTTTGTTTGAGAAGCCCAGGCAACGTCTCAGGAAGGTCAATATGCATTCAGGTGTTAAGCCTGGATCTTTGCTGCTTCAACATAAAATGTCTGCATAGGAAAACACTATTCTTTGTCTGCATCCTTTTGTTGTTATTGTGCTGGACTTCTGGTTTCTCAACTATCAAGAGGCTTTAATTAGACCCTGGGACAACAAGGGTTGTTCTCATGTCCTCATAATTTCTCGATCTGCCTGTCCTGACTCAAAGTGACTCCACACGGTTGTCCTCTGCTCTCGACACATATGTCGTGGCACATGCACACCCACACATCATGCACACACAGTAACACTAAATAAATGATTTCTAAAAATTATCATATAATGTAATTGAAAAAAAAAAAAAAACAACTGAGGACTGGGTAGGTCCTGGAGAGAGTTTAGAAACTTACAAAGGAAGAAAAGTGCATGAACACCCACCCATTCAGCAAAGCAGGCACACACCTAAAGACAGTGGGCAGAGACAAGGTCTTTTAGTTCAGAGCTCACTGGATATACCTGAGTTTGGATATGTGTTTGGTTCTGTTTGATGGACATTCTTAAGGTTAACCCCAAGCAACAAGTCAGGAGGATCTCTTGGGATCACCAAAGCTTAGAAAATACTAGTCTGAGTCACTGTTGTTTTGAAAAGCACTAACTCCTTCCCTACCAGTGGCTAAAGGTGCTATTGATAGCACAGCTCAAACAAGATATAAAAGCCTCGATAACTGATTTTTTTAAAAAAAAAAGTGTAAATTTTAACTTAAAATTTGAAGATGTATTTATCTTATTTATTCCCATGTATATTTTTCTTGTATGCACCTGTGTGTGTTCTGTTCATGCCTGATGCCCAAGGGAGTCAGAAGAGGGCATTGGAACGGGTTCCCTGGAACTGGAATTATGGATGGTTGTTAACTGCCGTGTGCATGTTGGAATCGTAGCCAGGTCCTCTGCAAGTACAGGACATGCTTTTAACCTCTAAGCCATCTCCTCAGCCCCCAGATTTTACCCCCTTTTAATGTTATTGGGAGAATTGGAGATATGGCTCAGTTGGAAGAATCTTTGCCTAGCTTGCACAAGGCTCTGGGTTCCATTTGATGCCATATTCCTGTAATCATTCTGGAGGCAGAGGTAGGAGGATGAGGGGTTCAAGGTCACCTTTGGCTCCAAAATGAGTTTGGGCCGGTCCCAGATATATGAGATTCTGTCTAAAAAAATGTTACTGTTACTTGGACAAAAGACCTTAATTCTGTCCTTTGCAGCTAATGATACCTACATAGCAGGCCTTATTAACAAATGGCATTTTCTCACAGTGAAACTGGGTTATTGGCTGGAAGCTCCTAAAGCAGTTACCCAGACTGATGTGCCTTGGACCTGCAAGAGCTTCCTACGCGAGCCTCTTAAAAGATGCCGCTATCAGTTTTCTGCAGTGAAGATACTAAAATTGGTGTGAATGCAATGAAAGCTGAGATGCAGGTGGAAATTCGGAGATAGTTTTGTCATCTTGAAAGCCAATTACTTGCTCCACTGCTGCATTTCCAGATTCAAGGTTTGAGAACAAATTTTTGTCGCCTGTGATCATGTGAGGCCTGGTAAATGCAGAACAAATATTAGAAATAAAAGGAGAGACTAAATAAAACAACCTAGGACTGCTCCCAAAAATATTTAGAAAGTTTCTTCTCTAAGCTGTGGGTGTACAGAGCTCTAACGGGGAGACTGCTTCAGCAAGATTATACTGTCCCCTTCTCCAGAAGGTGAAAATTTGACCTCAGTAAGGTACTATCAGGAAGATTTATTAGGAAGGTAGCATCACCAGAAACAGAACTCCATGCCCGCCCCCCCCCCCCCAAACCATCATGACTTTAATTACAAGTGAATGTCTACTTATTGATGGCAAAATTGTAATTTGCTGCGTGGGGCAGGAATCAAAAGACCGTAATGTGTTGCTATTTACTGTGTTTATCATACAATGCTGTAGATCTGTGTTTATTTCTTCTGTTACCTTCAGCCAGGATCTTGCCATCTCATGTCACCTTGTCTCATCTCTGTCTCTTCCCTCTCTCCACACACACACACACACACACACACACACACACACACACACACACACACCAATGTAAGTGATTCCATATGATATTCTTTAGGAATACATATGTATGTTCTAAATCTGTCTAAAAATAAGTGATGGCTGGGGAAAAACTTGGTTTAAGACTGTAGGTTCAATTGCACAGCGCAGAAAGAATAAAAAAAAACGGAAGAAAAGAGGTGAGTAACAAAGAAAGAACTGACAACATTCAAGAGAGTACCTACTGCAGGTGGGGAGTAGCATACAAAGAGGACCCTAAAATAAGACTTATGGGTCAGGCAGTGAGGGTGCATGCCTTTAATCCCAGCACTTGGGAGGCAGAGGCAAGGCTGGTCTCTGAGTTCAAGGCCATCCTGGTCTGCAGAGTGATTTCTAGGATAGCCAGGGCTACACAGAGAAACCCTGTCTCAAAACAAAACAAAACAAAACAAAACAAAACAAAACAAAACAAAACAAAAAACAACTAAAAAACCACTATTAGGTAACACTTCTTCAGCTGTTTGATAGACGCATATTTCTTTTATTATTCAATAAAGCTTATATAAGTAATATCTTTTAAATCAGCAAGGTAGTTCATGATAGATTTGTTTTTTCTTATCATTAATTAATTAATAAATCAATTTATTTATGTATTTATTTATTTATTGAGACAGGGTATCACTATTTTGCCCTGGTTCACTTGGAGCTAGCTACATAGACTAACTAGACTGGCTTCAGACTCACAGAAATTCACCTGCTTCTATTTCTGAAGTACTGGAATTAAAGGCATATTTGATCACATCTAACACTGTGGTGGTTTTGCTTTTTTTATATAAATACTATTTTAAATTTCATTTATTTATGTGTATGCGTGGGGGTGGGTACAAGTGCCATGGCATGTTGGAGTAAAGCTTGCAAAAGTTGGTTCTCTACTATCATGTGTGTTCTTGGGGTGAACTCAGGTCATCAGGCTTGGTGGCAACTGCCTTTATCTGCTGAGCCACCCTCCTAGCCCTACTGCATTCTGTAAAGTTCTCTGTTGCCATACTAGACTGAATGTTTGTACTTATTAGTTTGTAGAATGGCTTTGTTTTTCTTCTCATCTTGTGCCTTTTTCCCCTGATGCTGGAGGGCCTCACACATTCCAGACAGGTTCTGTACCACTAAGCCATAGGCAAGGCATGCTTTGTTGTAGTTTAAGTAGAAAGATGAGTGCTGTCTTGATTTCCAAAGCAGAGTGTTTCAGCAAGAGAGCAGGCTTCTGCTGGGCCTTGGAAAGGAGGAACTAGTTATTTTGTCAAAGCTGAAATGCTTCAGCTACTCCACCCCTTCCTTCTGTGGATGAAGAAATGGAGATGGAGGGAAGTACCTTTTGGGGGAAAAATACAATACCACATTTTTTTTTTTTTACATCATTATACCAGTTGCAAGGAGGAAAACTTCAGCAAAGAGAAGAAGTTTTTTTTTTTTTTTTAATTTTTTGAAACAGAGCATCTCTGTGTAACAGAGCTCTACCTATGCCTCCCAGGGTACTGGGATTATAGGAGTGCCCCACTTTGTGCAGCTGAGAACTCTTTAGGGAAGAGTATTTTAAGAAATGATCCTCCATCTGTGGTAGGCTCCTGTCCTGTTCCCTGTTTTGCCCTCTTCCAATGTCCCATTTGCCTTACTGAATGAGCATTGATCATGTTACCCAGGGTCCTCCTTCTTGCTTAGCTTCTTTAGGTGTACTCATAGCCAAACTTTGGGCAGAGTGCAGGGAATCTTTCTTATGAAAGAAAGGGGAGATGAAAGCCCTGGAGGTTACAGGAGCTCCACAAGGAGAGCAACAGAACCAAAAAATCTGGGCCCAGGGGTCTTTTCTGAGACTGATACTCTAACCAAGGACCATGCATGAAGATAATCTAGAACCCCTGCACAGATGTAGCCCATAGACAGCTCAGTCTCCAAGTGGTTTCCCTAGGAAGGGGAACAGGGACTGTCTCTGACATGAACTCAGTGGCTGGCTCTTTGAGAACCTCCCCCTGAGGTGGGGAGAAGCCTTGCCAGGTCACTAAAGAGGACAATTCGGCCAGTCCTGATGAGGCCTGAAAGCCTAGGGTCAGATGGAAGGGGAGGAGGACCTCCCCTATCAGTGGACTTGGGGAGGGTCTTGGGAGGAGAAGAGGGAGGGCTGGTGGGATTGGGAGGGGATATGAGAGGGGGCTATAGCTAGGATACAAAATAAATAAATTGTAATTAATAAAAATAACTAATAAAAAAAGCGATCTCCCAAGCCCTGTTGCACTACCAGTTTAGGCCCGGCTTTCTCTTTCTGGCTGTTTGCCTGCTGCTCTGCTCAGTGCTTGCTGCTAGCCCTGTTCCAACAGTCCTGAGAGGATTGTCTAGCTACTGCTGACCAGGCAACCTCAGTTTTCCTTCTTCCCCTCTTGATCTCAATAGGTGCTGCATGAGACAGTAAAGTGCTCATGTTAGGAACTGTTATGGTGGTCTCAGACTCCTGACTGACAGCGTGGCATTTTTACAGAGCAAGGAGAGCTATAATCTATAAATAGGAATTTTGTTTTGGAGACAAAGTCTCATGCTGGCCTTGGACTTCTACCACACTCAGGTTTCTGTAGTGCTGGGATCAGACCTAGGTCTTTGTGCATGCTCCACAGGCACTCTAGCAACTGAGCCACAGTTTCCAGCCCAACTTTCATCTTGAAAGAGCTACACACACAACCCAAATACCAGTGATCACTAAAAGAAGCGTGAGCCCTTCTTCTATTCCCAACCCCCACACAGTTTTCGTGTTTGTTTGTTTGTTTGTTTGTTTGTTTGTTTGTTTGAAAAGGGGAAATCAAGATTAAGTTAGCCTCCACAAAGTGTCATAAGACCAAGTTAGCCTCAAAAATGGCTGCAAAAATGAAGAATCAGGTTCCAATTATGGGTCTGGTCAGCTCCAAAGTCCATGTTATTTTCATGGTAACTCACTGACTACGAGGCATGTTGTCCTTTTCATTCTGTTTAATCTTGTTTCCAGCAATTCATTTGGAGTAATTTATTCATGCATGCGTCTCTGAAAATAAGGCTGTCAGATTAAACACTAAGCAATATTTGGGGCATATTTATACCAAAAAAAACCCATTTGTCATTTATTTAAAATTTAAATTCAACTAGGCATTTAGTTTTTCTCTTTTGAGTCAGGGTTTCACAGTGTAGGCCAAGGTTGGCTTTGAATTTTATATCTTCCTGCCTCATTCTCCTGAGTGCTGGAATTATAGGTGTCTACCACCACACTAGGCAAGAGATTATGTTCTCTCTCCCTCCCTCCCTTTCTTTCTCTCTCTTCCCCCTTTCACTCTTCTCCTTTTTCTCTTCCCTCGTTCACCCTTCTCCTTTCCCTCTTTTTTATTCCCCAGAGAAATAATGCCTAAACCATTTATGTGGACATGTTAATTTAAGATTATGGATGTTGGCACCAGCAGGAGTAGACACAATTTGCAAAATCCTTAGCAGCAGATAATACAATAGATTGCTGTCAGTTTTGTGCCTGTCATTATGGTCACCGAATGATGTTTTCCTCTGCTCTGGGGGCAGGGTGAGAAATAAAATAGTCAGCTAGTAGGCCAAAACAAATGGTGGTCAGAGCTGGCCAAGTATTACCAATTTCCTGTGACCAAGCTAATATGTGCCTCAAGGTGAATTCACACAGGAAAGAAGCTTTCTAACCCCATCCAGCCTTTGAATGATAGAGCCCTTGCTAGTCTCAAGAGTTACCGTGACTTTTGGTACTGGGATAAGACTTCCACTGAGCAGCCAGAGGGACTGCTTTAATTACTTGAGCAAACTCAGGAAACTTGGCCTTGCTGAGACCTTTCCTCCTTTAGTCTGCATCATACTTTCCTTGCGGTTGTCTATATAGAACTGGGGTCCTCAGTGCATCCAAGTCTTTAACTGCAAGGGGATCAGCCGGTAATAGGGATTGGTGCCTTTAACATTTTGTATCCAGGTTTATCTTAGACTCTTGAAGTAAACAGCGAGCAGTGTATGTTATTTATTGCTATCTCAAGAGCCCTTAGAGATACATAGGGGAAAGAAAAAAAAATCCTTACTGCTTTTGTTCACCCTTTTAACAAATGAATACAAAATATGTTTTGGTGTCCTATACTTAGAGAGAGAGAAAAAAAAAACTTTGTTAAAAAAGGCTAAAGATGACAAATACTGAAGTGATTTGAACTTTGCAGCCTGATATCCTACCAATATTTTTAGTTCAGCACCATCTGTTTATCTGACATTAAATTTCTAGCAAACGGCCATGCTAGGAGATGCTGTTTTCATTTTTATGTGCAGCAGAAACACAGAATAATACGGATCGGCTTGAGTTGAAGAAATATGCTCATAAACGGTTTCTTTTTTAAACAGAGCTGGCTGAGAAAGTAACTTTTTAAGCTAGTTGGCAGCTGCCTTTTTGGCCAATTTCCAGTCTAAATGGTTGAGGTTGGAGACATCATTTGTTGTGTATTTGGATGCAGTAGATGAAGACCTCTGCATCTCCTAGGAAGACCTGGGTATCTCTCCACCCTCATTGGACTACTTTCTAATTATTTGTCTTTTTGCTTGACATGAGCGACAGGCAGGCACTAGGTCTGTAAATTAAAAGCACATGTAGCAAATTACAAGTCGCTGAGTTATTTTTATTTGGCTCTAAAAAAATAAATCACAGCCTACACATTTGTTTACAGGAGCGGAAAATGATGAGTTTTGAAAACCATGACTCAGTGGAAACACTTCTCATCTCCCTGGCTTGCAAATGGAATCACTGCACTTCCTTTGGGTTGCATGGGTAATTCCAATGGGAGCCTGGGATTCTTCCCAATAGAGTGTTAATTAAAGAGAGCCACCTTTTGTCACCACTCTTACTCCTGCAACACTTCAAAATTCTCCAGTCGCCTCTTTAATCAACAACATGTGTTGGGTGTCTACTTTTAGTGTGAAGCAGTTCAGTTACCATGACAATTTCAAAGGCAGTGGCGAGGACAAGGGTTGATTGCATGACTTTAAAGTCAAGGCACCTAAACCTACATTACAAGAGGCCCTTTATACTTGCCATTGACACAGGATAATTGAAATTTTCTATGTAAACCACAAATTTTGTAGAAGAGACAGATTTTGCCTTCTTGTCTTTGTACATTCATTTGTTTCAAGACAGGGTTTTCCTATAGCTCAGGCCTGCCCCAGACTGAAGTATAACCTTGGATTTCTGATCCTCCTGCTTCTATTTCTCAAGCGCTAGTATTGCAGGCATGTTTCATTACGCCACTTCTTTATTTCTAAACCACCTAGGTCTTTTAATGTTGATTGAAAAACACTGACTTCCTTTCCTTTTTTGAGATAAGGTCTCATGTTACCCAGGCTGACCTTGAATGGCTTCACAATGGAGCCAAAGATGCGTTTGAAGTTCTGATTTCCCGCCTCTAATCCTCAAAGTGTGGAATCTACAGGTGTGTACCACCATGCCCAGCTTATGTGGTATTGGAGCGCAACCTCACCTTTGTGTATGCTAGGCAAGCACTCTACCAGATGGGCTACATTCCCTGCCCTAGTAAAACTAATTTTCTTATTGAACAGGAGAAAATTAATTTGGTGCACCAACTTAATACTAAAAAAGAAATTAAAAAAAAAAAAACCTCAGTGCATTATTTTGAATTATAGAGGTTGGTCTTTAGGACCAAACTTGACTCAAACATTCCCACTTAACGGCTGGAACAAATTCTTGTCCAGAATTTGTAAGGCCCTGGGTTTCATTTCCAGAATCATGAAATATAGGTCTTACTTGAGTTGCGGACAGGTCCCATATTCCTGGTACTTCTCTGTTTCTGGTACACGAATGACACTCAGGACATGTTGAATGAGTATATAAATGGATAATAAATTATGCACATGGCATTAGGTGAGTAAAAAATGCAATGTGCTTTTCTTGCCTAGTTGTCCTTCTCTTCTGTATTGCAGTTTTACAATTTAAAAGATTGAATAACGCCGAAGTTACCTGCAAACTCATTGAGCAGAAGACAGTTACCACATACTCAACACAGAGAGGATATAGATTGCTGACAAAATCTTCATTTTAGTGTTCTGTATTTTATACCAGTTGTCATGTCTCTATGTAGAAATATGTCTATTTATTAATACAAAATATTAGCAATATTAGTAGACGGAAACACACCACAAATAGATGATAAGCTAGCTGGGAGTTCAGCCCAGTGTTACCTTGTGGTAGGCCCTGGGTTTGATCTCTAGCACTGCCATAAAAAAGAAGAGGTCAAGTTACATTTTTTTTTTTTTAAAGAAAATCAATATTGCAGTCAATGTGGACTGCTATAACAAAACACGATAGACTGGGTGGCGTGAACATTGGAAATCCTTTCTCACAGTTCTATCACCTGGGAAGGTCAAGGGCAACACCTCTGAAAACTTGTTTGTGGTGAGAGCTCTCTTCCCAGCATAACGGAGAGTGTCACCTCTGTCCTTTCTTCTCGCATGGTCACAATATTCTCTGTTTAGGGGCCTTTACTTATGACTTACCTTCTTACCTCCTTGAAGTACCTCTATACTGGGAAGCTGGGGTTTGAGCACAGGGATGAGGAAAAAGGGGCATAGTTCTCCAGAGAGTGACAATCAGACTGGACTGATAATGACACTTTAATTTTAGAAACAACAACAACAACAACAACAAACCCTCAACTTTCAAAAAGCCTGTGTCACAATTGCCTGTCAATTTTATGTTAAAAAAAAACCCCACAAAAAAAAAAACCATACCAAAACAAAACAAAAAAAACAATGTCAGCCTTTGAAATTTAAAGTTTGAAGATAGTAGTTGATGAATAGAATGCTAAAAGTCAGAACGGTCTTTGCTCTGGTGCAAATGACTGAAGAGAGGCAGAAGGAAGGCTCTTAGGATGCTGTTACGCTCCAGTTCCTATTTGGTGTCAATTTAACAAATGGGATCAGTTTGGAAGTATTCCTTCAGCTGTTCATATACAATTTGTGCAACAACTTGCACATATATTACCTATAGGTCAATCAAAAGTTAAGGCATGATGGTTGGGGAGGTAGCTCTGTTGATGGAGTCGTTGCAGGACTGGGTTTACTATCCAGCACTTTGTAAACTGAAAATGGTATCATAGACTTGTAATCCCAACACTCAGGGGGTGGGTGGGGGGAACCAATTCTAGGTTATCCTTGAGCTTGAACTGCCTAGTGAGTGTGTAACCCAGCCTGGGTTACACAAAACCTGCCTGTAACCAAACTAAACCAAACCAACCAAAAAAAGCAAGCAGACAAACAAAAGTTAAGGCATGAAAAAATAAAAAGAAAAAAGAAAAAAGAAATTTGAGCGATGCATTTAACACAGGAGATAAGCTATACAAGTGATGCACTGCTTCAGTCTAGACTAACATGCCACTCCTCCTTTATTCTTTGTAGTTCAAAAAGTCATAAGAATTTAAAATGTAATGAGTTAGGGTGTACAAAGGAGAGTGGCCTTTTAGTTCAGTATAATATTATCTTCCCAAGGCATAGGCTGAACTGCAGACACAGTTAAAATTTCTGGCTGATATTGCTTGATGCTGTTTCCCAGCCTGGTAGCTTAATGGCTGGAGGCTAAAAAGCCAGGTTTCCAGGGAGGAGAGGAAAGTTTTCTGAGCAGGAGGGCAATGAAGACTCACAGCCAGAAATATAACTAGGCTCCTCTCAAGAGAGGTGGCAGTTTTAAATGACTTGCAAATATACACTGTAGCAACAAACCAAAGGGGAGGGGTGACATCAAAGCATAAAGATAAACACTGTGTTGTGCTCCAGAGGATCTCAGCTGCTCTGGCCAGCAGCTTTGGATCTATGCAATGATTTTCTCAGATGGTTGGATAGAGCTGAAAAATGAGGTGATATAATTTCTGATTCTTAATAGCACTGTTCCTAGATGCTTCCAGCTCACACACCCAAGGTGGAACTCTTTGTTAAGAAAATTAAAGCTAAAGAATTTGCACTTCCAAAAGCTTTTGGCTAGCCAGTGGCTTTGTAGAGACCAGCGGCTTATGAACAGGATACTGCCTGAATTTCAGAATACCATGACTGCTCCTTTGTCCCCAGTTCTTCCATTCATATTTGACTGTTTCCCACTGTGCTTTAACTTCTAACAGAACATTAACAGCAGTAGCCAGTTGAATGTTTTCAAAACCTTTTAAACTGGGGGGAGCTAACAGCAGCACACACACTAATGGAAATCCCATGTTTCCATGGACACTGTGTTATCAACCATTATCTTGGTGATTTTGTGTAGTCGATCATGTGTAAGGTAAATACATCTACTCTTGCACACCTTTTATGGGAATAAAGGTATAATGTTAGTTGTGAGCCTAGCCTTAATGGCTGAATCATCTCTCTGGCTGTAAAGCATTATTTAAAAAGACAGCTGTGGTGTGCTCTCGTAATCCTGGTACTGTGTATGTGGTGGGGAGAATTGGAAACAGGAAAATAAGAAGTTCAAGTTCATCCTTGACTACATATTGAGGCTCAAGGACAGCCTGGGAAACAGGAGGTCCTCTCTTCAAGTTAATGAATAGCCAGAGGATGTGGTGCACTCCTTTAATCTCAGCACTCAGGAGGTAGAGACCTATGGTTTGCTGTGAGTTCAAGGTCAGTCTGAGCTGCATAGTAAGTTCTCGGACAGCCAGGTCTACATAGTGAGACCCTGTCTCAAAAAATAAAATGAACAAAACTTTGAAACTCTTCGTCATCTGTGTCTTGCCTATAAGACACAATTATTTTGGCATTATTGAAAGATTAGGATTTGGTGTGTGAGGGTGTTGTATGTATCCTGGGAATAGGCTTACTTCTTGGAGCTTTAGTAAAGTAAGATACTCTAGATAGTCATGATCACTTTTGGCTCCAGATATCGGTAAGTTTCTCTTCACCATTATGCAACCCTTGACATTCCAAGTGGTCTTGGACCACCAGACTCCCATTACCTTGAGGCTTATTCTAAAGGCACTTTCAAGCATTCAAGAGATAGCTTCAGTGGTTAAGATCATCCAGAGGACTGGAGTTTGATTCCACCCACGTCAGGTGGCTCACAACTGCCTAAAACTCCATTTCTAGAGGGTTCGAATGTCTTCAGCCTCTCCGGGCACTTGCATTTATGCACACGCAAACACACACATACACAGAGGCAGAAATGCAGTTTGAGATGCCCTCCTTCCAATCCAATATAGTCATACCTCAGTCTACAAAGAAAATAGGATCTAGAGCAACCTATTAAGATCCTTGGATAAACAAACCCACAGGTGCTTCCCTTTTGTAAAATGACCAACTGGTGTCATAAAACCTACGAATGGTTTCATTTAGAATTTTTGTTATCTCTGGTTGCCCTGTATTATCCAATACAGTGTATGTGCTAAGCAAGTAGTTATTCTATTGTATTGATTAAGAAATGAAGACAGCTCGGAGTGGTGGTGCATGCCTATAATTCTAGCACTTGGGGAGGAAGTGGCAGGCTGATCTCTGTGACTTCGAGTCGAACCTAGTCTACAAAGTGAGTCTAGGAGAGCCAAGGCTACACAGAGAAATCTTGTCTTTAAAAACAAGCAAGCAAGCAAGCAAGCAAACAAACAAACAAAATAAAGACAAAGGGCGGTAGGGATATGGGTGGGGATCCTGTACATGTTTGGGGCAGATGCAGTTCCTCGCTCCCAATAGTCCCCTCCTTCCCTGAAATTGCATCAGAGATGCAGAAGCCATGGCTATGGAAACCTGACTGTATAGAGCACTAGAATCTGGGATCTGGGTTGGGGTGTTTCCCAGTGGTTGAGTGCAACCACTTGCAACAATATGCAACAATATGTAACAACTTGGGTTTATTCCCTAGCAACATTCCCACCCCCTATACCTTCAGCATATATCTCAGCACTCATGAAGAGGTAGGAAAATGGCGACTTTGAGGCTAGCCTCGACTATACAGTGAGCTCAAAGGCATGGTTTATAGGAAGATCCCATTTCTAAAATGAAAACGAACCAAAACAAAGAAGCAACGCTGAACTCAAAACAAAAAAGGAAGGTGAGTGCATCTGTAATTTAAAAGTTTCTTTACTAGCTGATATTAGTTTTACATCACAATGTATTTCATTATGACATTTTCACGTGTATATATGATGTAGTTTGGTCATATTCATCCTCCATTACCCCTCATTGTTCCCCTCCCACTGATCTTCCTTTTTCCAGGTGGTCCACTTATATTTCCATCTATTTAAAATAAAATCGTGTATGTACAGTGTATGTGTGTAGTGTATATGCGGGTGTGCATGTACATGTGTATAGGTGCATTTTTAGGGCAGATATCAAATTCAGGTGACTCTTTTGATCATTTTCTACCTTATCTGTAGGACAGCATCTCTCATTAAATCCAGGACTCACTAACTGGTTAGACTGTTTGGCCGGAAGCTTCAGGGATCTGCCTGTCCCGGCCCCCTACTACACTATGGTTGCAGATGTGTAGGATACCCTTAGCTTTTTTCACATGGGAGCTGGGAATCAGAAATCAGAGCTTCCTGTTTGACAGCAGACTTTACTAAGTTATCTCCCCCAAATCCTGACGTTTTTTTGTTTGAGTAATACAATGAGTTTACTGGAGCATATGTATTTTACCAGTGGTTAGACAGCTGAAAATAAGTCCCCGTGAACCCCTAGAAACCTAGAGCTCCTTCAACAGAGGTGGGGCTTTGTGATCCCCTCCCCCTAGCAACTGTTCACTGCCTAAACATTCTTAAGAAGGGCGGGGCCTCCCGAGCCCCTTCCACTTTTGTGACAGATGGTTAACAAGCTCGATCTTTTCTTTTTTTATATTTTTGAAGCTGAAGGACAATTTTGTAAGAGTTAAAAGAAAAACATTCTAGGGCAGAGAAATTATAAATTTCAGAAGTTTCTGGAAGGAGAAGAATGGAGAAGAGGTATGGAATAAAAGCCACGTGGTGAGGAAGGAGACCATGGTAAGGAGGTGGACTTTAAGGGAAGAGTAAGGGAGTCCGAAGGTCCAGATAAAATGTCCTTGGGCTCTGCCCAGCATCCAAACAAATAAACAAACAACAACAAAAACAGGAAAAGAAAAGGTAAAGTTGTGCCTTTCTGAGTCAGGACTCAGAAGAGTGGGCTCACCCAGATTGAGACTCAGGGAACTGTGCTGGGGCAAGAATTCTGGAAAGGAAAATGTACACCATTTCATTAAACGGATAATTAATTCACCTATCTATCTAGCATGGCTTAAAGTGAGCCCAAGTCTTAGGGGTGGTCTTGTCTTCCTGAGGGATGGTCCCTTATAAATCCACTGTCTAAGATCTATAGGTAGTTAATGGTTTCCAGGGCCTAAGGGAGAGACTTATTTTCAGTGGTCTGAACTGTGGTAGGATGTTTCTGCTCTGGTCATGGACCTGCTCAACTGGGTTAACTCTTAAAGGAGGAAACAATTAATTATCCGTCCTTTTCCAAGATGGTAACCCTAAAATTATTTAGAAGGTGGACTAAAATTGGGAGATACATCTCTCTCTCAATTTTAGTTTTATATACATATGTGTATGTATACATATGAACATACAGACACATATATGTATGTATATATATTTACACACACGAACATACACACACACACACACACACACACACACATATATCCCATTTTCACCACGAAAATCTAGAGATCCAGTTCCAAAGCTTCCTACTGGAAGGGATTAATGTGTGGACTTGAGTTCTAGTCCCCACTCAGACATATAGCACTGAAGAGATGAGAAACTGGGGCTCTCCTGTCATTCCTGGCCAGAGAATCAAGGACCTTTCTAGAACTTCCGCTTTGGGGACTCCTGCCATTAGCTGATTGTCCAGTTTCTGCTTTATGTTCTCATCATACCTCCCCTGAAGAGGACACTCTCATTGTCATTAAGGAATTGGGGTGGTAATTGGTCTGGCTTCTTTTAGGTAAATGCAAGTATTGGGAATGGCAATTAGGATAACCCTTTAGTGAGTCTATTTAAAAGTGTACCAGTGGTTTTATTTGTATAACTGTCAGATAGAAAAAGGAGAGGAGGTCGTTGATTGGTGCCTGGAGAGAAATGTGAAGAGAAGTCAAGGTAGGAGTTGTTAGCATCGCAGCTTCTAAGCAGGGAACCAGGAGAAGCCAGAAGAGAGGAAATTTTTAAAATGTTCAAATCAAGGTCCACTAGACTCTCATAATTCGAGAATCCATTCTTTGGGATTCCTCATTTTTTTTTTTCTTTTGGCCTCCAATGCTGAGCTAAGAATGATAAAACGAGGATCTTCTTTCAGGCACTTTGATAGCTGTCGAGGTAGCTAGAATCACAGTGTGAAGTCATCCTCAGATGGGTGAAGAAGTTTAACCATCATTTGATTTGTAGGCAGAACCAATAGTGAGCCTGTGTCTCTCTCAGTTGCAGCAGGCACTGAAGTGTTGAAATTATGCCAGGGTCACAATATCTTCTATCATAATTCAGGTCTTGTACAGGTGATCACTGCTGCAAAAAGTTCAAGAATACTGTGGTCAGGTCATGCCCAGAAGACAGCATTTCACAATACATCACCACTTTCTCTAGCTCGTCAGTTCTTTCCTAGTCTTTCTTCTGACATGGTCCCTGAGCCTGTGGAATGGGCTATACAGATGTCTTATTTAGGACTGAGCACAGAATACTCATTTTAACAAGATCTCCAATAGTCAAGTAGGAAATGGTAGTAACTGAATTTTCTTTTCTCCAAACATCCCCTACATGGCTAGGCCTGTGGTTATTTAGGATGACTTTTACTAGTTTATATCAATTCTTAGGAAATATTCCAGAGCAGCACATATGGGTAACTCAGCAAGTCAATTTCCAGTTAAAGCTTCCATATGAGTCCATCCCTTTGGGCCTTGGAAGCTGGACAGATAGCAGAGAGCAGGTGGTAGACAGTGGGTGAGACTGGGAAGGCCAAGTGAAATCGAAAGCCTAACACCTTGAGTGGGAGAAAATGAGTAGAATCCATAACTAGGGTACCCTGGGACCAAGAAGCTGTATGAGAAAGAGGGTTTCACAGAAAGTAAAAATATCTAAGACAATAGAGGCACTCCTGATGCGACCTAGGATCAGAAGAAAGGAAAGGAAGACCTCCCCTATCTGTGGACTTGGGGAGTAGCATGCTTGCAGAAGGGGGAGGGAGGGAGGGATCTGGATGGCAGGTGGGAGGGAGCTCCAGGGGGGATACAAAGTGAATAAAGTGTAATTAGTAAAAATTAAAAAAAATATATCTATAGCAATGATCCCAACAATGGTAACTAAATAACTATTTGCACAGAGGTTCCCAAGGGAGGAAGAAGATTTCCTTTAAAACAGATTTTGTTTGAACATGGTGGGACATACCAGCAATCTCAGCACTCAGGAAACAGAGGTAGGAGGATGATAACTTTAAAGCCATCGTGGGCTGCAAGAGACCCTACCAATGAAAAGAAAATAAAACAGTGGCAACCACAGAGCAGATTCCTCAGAAACAGAGTGTCTCTGGGTTTATGGCATCCTAGTCTTCAGGGAAAAAAGCTTGAGAATCTATACTTTAAAAAAAAAAAGTATCATTTCTTTTATACCATGTGCATAAGTACCTTACCAGCATGTGTGTATGTAAGTGCACTGTCTGTATATAGTGCCCGTAGAGACCAGGAAAGGGTATTGCAATCTCTGGAACTGGAGTTACAGAGGGTTTGTGAACCACTATGTGGATGCTGGGAACCAAACCTGGGTCCTTTACAGGTACAGCAAGTGCCTTTAACTACTGAGCCATCTTTCCATCTTCAAGAATCTGTACGTTTAACATTTGCCTCAGGTCCTCGCGCCCACTAGCAGGACCGAACAAGTGAACGATGAGCCTGGATCCTGTGCCTCGCGCACCACAGAGGTTATCACTGCTCGGGGATTCTAAAGTAGGCCTTCTCAAACTTTCTCAAACATCCATGGCTCATTTTCACCCGAGAAATTTTTACGTAAACCCTGATATGTAGGTATGCAAACTAGGTCTAAAAATCAAATTTTACTGCTAACAAATCATAAAGATATGTATCTTACAACCATTCCTGAGGGAAGGTTGACAAAAACCAAAGCAATTTTTCATATATATATATATATATATATATATATATATATATATGTAAGCGTTTATCAAAGATGAAACAAATTTACGTACTAATGAAATTGATATGTTTGGTTATTGCTGCAAATATTTGATACTGCATGACAGAGCTGTTTCAATGTTTTTCAGAGTTGATGAGTATGTTTTAAATTTTTTAGTAATTCTTTGAGAATTTTGTACAATGTGTTTTGATTGTAGTTACATCTCCCCAACTCCTCCCACATCTGCTCCCATTCCCTACCCACCCAACAGTCTGTACTAAAACAAACAAAAACGCTCAACCTCTCAAGTCTAATTTCTGTTGCCCACATATTTTTGAATATGTAGCCTTTCTCTTTTTTACTCCTCTACCAGGGGCCACAATGTTTTTGTTTTTGTTTTTGTTTTGGATTTTTTTTTTGACACAGGGTTTCTCTGTGTATCCTTGGCTGTCCTGGATTATCTTTGTAGACCAGGCTGGCCTTAAACTCACAGAGATCCGCCTGCCTCTGCCTTTCCAAGTGTTGGGATCACAGGCATATGCCACCATGTTCAGGTAGGTGCCACATTCTTAAGAAAACTGACTAGCCCTCTTCCAAGAGTTATCAATTGTCAGTAGCTCTTCATCTAGGAGTGGGAAACTATGCCCACCTCCCTTCTCCATGCTGGGACTTTATCTGGCTTGAGCATGTACAGGCCTTGCCTTGTGCATGTTGTCACAAGGCCTGTGAGCTCACTTGAGCAGCTGTCCTGCTGTGTCCAGAAAACACAGTTTCTTTGTGGCCATCTGGCTCTTTCTTGTTTTTACTGGTTCTTCAGAAATAATTCCTGAGCTTTGGGGAAAGAGGGTGTGATACAATATTTCCATTTAAGGCTAAGTACTCCCCAGTCTTATATTCCCTGTACCTTTGCCAGTTGTGGTTTTCTGTGTTAATCACTATCTGTGGCAAGAGAAGCGTGATGACTGTTGAGAGGTGTTAATCTATAACTATAATTTGTTAGAAGTCAGTTTAATACTGTGTCTATTTAACAGGACCATCGTTTGGAAGTCCACAGGAAGGTGACCACTGAGCACCATGCTGTGATTGCCCAACCTCCTACATGACTCAAAGAGCACATTTGTGGAGTCTGGAGATTTGTCTGTGGATTTCACCTAGGAGGAGCAGCAGTACTCTGCTGATGTTCAGAGAACGCTCTACAGGAATGTCATGCTGGACAACAGTCACGTCTCCAGCTCTACCAAGCCATGTGTAGGACTTGAGGACCACTCCTCTCCAGGTAGGAAAGCTAGATCCACAGGGACAATACTCCATCCACCCCTGTGACCTGCCTGATTACTACCTGTCTTTCTGTTCTCCCTCCAATCTGCCTCCTATCTTCTAGTAAGGACCCCAGATTCACACTACCAGTTCCATCTTATTCCCACCATTTTCGCCAGGCACCCTTGGTTCCTGTTTCTAGGCGGGACACTAGAGGAACATTTTGTTTTTATAATCATCAATGCTCAGAATGCTGCCTCACATAAATATATAGTTATAATATGGCCTAGGTATGCTTAAGGCTGTTTTAGAAATTTTGGAAATTTCAGCCTAATCCCAAACCAAAATCCTTTGGATTGTTATTTTTTAAATGAAAGTGAAGTCAGCAACCCAAACAGCAATTTTAAAAAAAAAAATCATTCTGACACAATACGATGCATAGTTATGCTAATCGCATATTTACATGCTAAGAAATGCTATTAGGGAAATATTCTATCTTCATTTTCTATAACTCAACTATTGTGTTTCTATAAGGGCAGAAAATGTTGGTGTGGACTAAAGACAGTGAAATTCGTAGCACACGGGAGCCTCAGATCTGATGCAAGATGTTTCAGGAATCATCCTTGGTGCCTCACACTGTCACAGCCTGTGCAGTATGAGACGTGTTCACATGTCTGTGTGCCTGTTCAAACCCTTGACTGCAGCGAAACTGTGCAATGCAACTCGGGTAGTACTGCCTAAAAATGCTGGGTTCGCAGCGTGTCTTCTTTTAAATTAGTTTTTGGTCTCTATGCATTCAGAAACCTTTTATTCGCAAAACTTTATACCCTCCCATTCAGTTATGCAACTTCAGCTAGGGTGCAGGCTTACGATTAAAGGAGCTGGTACCTAAAAAAAAAATTATCTAGCGTGTCACTAAGTGCTTTTCCTAATGGAAAAGTGGCTTGGGTTGCTCAATGCCAGACATGCAGCTGGAGTTGGCCCTGTGCGATTCCGAATTTTTTTTTTCCTTTTGATTTTGTTGTAGTGATTTCTGGGAACCTTCTCTCTATCTTCTGAAGATTCTGCCATGTAATTGTATAGTAATGAACAGGCAACAGATTAACAGGGGAGAGGCTGTATAAATTGTTTATTCACATGAGAACACCACAGTAAAGTGATGCTCTCATAACCCACAGGCACTTACTCACTTGGTAGGTGAGAAGGAGGTGGTGGTGGGGTGTAGGCAATTTAGAGGTTGAATAAATGACTTTTGAATCTGATTAAGGGTCATCAGGAATGGACAGTGATCTGGCACCACAATCTATCTGGGTTGTGAGCATAGTGTCAATTATAGTCTTCCATTCTGCCACATTTATCAATTTCTTCTTGAGTTCCAGCATCATCAGGCCACTTTCCACAAAGCTTTCACAACACTAAGGTTATTTTACTTTGAGTACACTCTGGTTGTACCAATCATATACATTGGGAGATGGTGTGTGTGTGTGTGTGTGTATGTGTGTAGGGAAGTAACATTCATTGGTGATAACAGTTTGTGTCTAAAACTTTTAATTTGGTTGAAATGACATCAATGTATATGAGTTGTGAAAGGAAATTAGACTGGAGAATCAACAAGGATGCCTCTTTTTCCCCATCCTCCCTTTTTTTTGTTGGTAATAACTAGCAACCCAGAATATTCTACAGGCCCCCATAGGAATGAAAAGCAGACTCTCCAGGATAATTGAGAGAATTTCTGCCAACCTTAGCACTAAAGCAATTTCCAAATGTGATGGGAACAGGCACATACCGCTTCTGCCCTCTGAAACCTTATTTTGTTCCAAGAATTCCCTAGAAAGAAAATACAGTAAATTAAGACAGCAATGCTTAATAGTGATAGTAGTGAGAAGGGGGCACCATCTGGTACCTTTGAGTAATTGTCAAGGTGAGCTTTTCTTTAAATGCTGCCTATTGCTCACTTCACCCAAGTTAAATGACTAGAGCTCAAGGTTACCTGGTGGTGCTATGCTGCTATGACAGTAGTATACCTGCCTGTTAAATGTCTTCATCTGGGCTCAGTGAGGAATCCAAACCCAAGGCTTGATCTATGCCTGTATTTCAACTCCAATAGTTGTTTCCAGCTCCTTTCTAAGTCTGTTTCTAAGACTACTGATTGTGATACGGTCATTCAGGACTGTGCTTGGTTTCCCACGCAGAATAAGCAGAGGAGCTTTTTAATTTATGCATATGTTATCATGCATATAACCTTGTGCTACAATAAAAGGATGTATGAAATTTACAAATAAATACGTATGAGCATATTGGGTGGTACACATTCAGAACTTCCTACCTTTCCTTTACAAATTTTCCTAAACTTTTTATCTAGTACATTAGCCTGTAAGCTTCATGTTATCTCCTCATTTGATAAGACTGTCTTCATCTTGGTTAGCTTAGTTAGAATTTATTGAGCTAAAAGGGGCCATATCCATTTTGTTCCAGCGTATATGCACAGATCCCTATTAATTTTTCTTAGCAGTGTTACTACTGGGAGCAGAGATAATGATAATGGTGGTAGGTATTACACTGGTAATGGTACTGCTGATGTTGCTACTGCTGCTGGGGATGATGATGGTGGTGGTGGCAATTAAGAAGAAAAAAAAAGAAAGTATTATTTATGTCTGAGATGAAAGCATCACAGGAACTGAAGTTTCTCGTTTCTGCTACTTGGTAATGAGACATCTTCCCCAGCAGTGATGTTCTTCCCTGCTTATTTATCTTGATGCTTCCTATACAGCCTAAAAATACTTTCAAGTATCCCTGAGGAGCTATTGACAGTTAATGGCTTTTGGGGGTAGTAGCAACATCTTCAGTGATGTAGCCACTGGTAACTTGCCCTTGCTTCAGTAAATAATTCCCATCCATGCTCATACAAGAAATGTTAATTAAGCTCAGTAGGTCATAAAACAAAACAAACAAAACAAAACAAAAACAACATTCAAGAAAGTAGGAAGAGGATTTATTAGAAAAACAAGAAGAGGTTCATCAAGAATCGGGGAAATAAAAAAGCAGTAGACAATGACCCAAATTCATTATATACACATACAGAATTGTCAAAGCATTAAAGAGTAAGTTAAAAAAAATCATTTAATGTCATCTTCCAGTGTGTAACCTCATTAGAATCTTCCTAGGATTTCAGCCTTGGTAACAGCAGGTTTTCCTAGGCCCCCACCATTCTTTGGTATTTTGGTCCTGGGCACTCAGCAAGATGTGAAAGCTGTGAGTCATGATTTCCATATGGCGGGATTTCCTCCCCTCCTTCCAGCTACATGCCTGCCACACCATCCGCTGCCACTCTCAAGGTTATGGAGGCAAGAGGTGACAAGGGAAACAGAAAAGAAAACAAACACTGCTTTATGAATAAAAGAGAGAAGATGAATTTTCTGATTACAAAAGCAATCTTTGTATGGTACATAAAAGTCAGAAACCAAATTGTACACACACACACATGCACACATCAACTCCAAATAAAACAAATGCACAACCAAGCCCAAACAAAACAAAATAGTCTTATTCATCCATTCAGAACATTAGTACTCATTGTATCTCCATATGTGCTTTACTAAACCATCATCCTGTATTTATGCATGTGGCCAGCTCGGAAGGAAAATGGGATCATTATCACATAATTTTGCGACCTTTTCTTTTCGTTTTAGAAACTGAACAGTGAACTTTTTTTTTTTCCTGTGTCAGAAAACAGCTCCACACCCACACTTTTAATGTTTAATGAGCATTTTGTGTGGAAGGCATTCTTCTAATTGCTGGACTTTATACATAAAGATAGGCAAGACAGGCTCTGCCACCCTGTGGGTATCACAGATCCCCCCCCCCATCTAACATTCAGGTAATTTCCATATAGTTGCCTTTACAAACAATGCTGTGAGGAATATCCTCACATCTAGGTTCTTGCTTGCACATAATTTTCCAACGATTATGCTGATTGCTCTCTGTCTGCCCCTCTGTGTCCACTTTCCATCCTTCTCTGCTTTGCTTCATGAACCGTATCTCTGGGCTTATTTGCTTTGTGGCAATGGACACAAAGGGACAGCTCCCACAGGCCATTACAGGAGCACAGTAGAGAGTGGGAGACAATATACTACGACTTCTACCTTGCCTCCTCGTGGGCTGCTTTACTAGTTGCTGTGACGGAGTACTTGACCAAATCAACTTACGGAACTTTGAGGGGATCGTCCATCATGATGGGGGGGGGGGGAGATGTGACAGCAGGAACATGACTCAGCTGATCACATCGCATCCATCCACAGTGACTAAGGTGCTTTTTCTTTTTCTTTTTTTTTTTATTGCATTTGGGACTGCAGCCCCCAGAATTTTGCCAACCATTTAGAGTAGGTCATCCCAGCTCAGTTAACCCGATGCAGAAACTCATTCACAGACATCTGCAGACAGAGGGTAGTCCCTTCGGTGAGTCTAGATCCTACAAAGCTGGCATGAAGGTGCAATCATGAGCTTGAGGCCAGCCTGGTCTCTATAGTGAGACCCAGTCTCAAAAAAAAATATTAATCCTTAATTGTCACTTTTATTCCTACATTGATGGCAGTGGTATCTGGGCAGCCAGCCCTCTCCCGCAGCTTCCTTCTCAGGTGTTGCTAACCCCACGATATTGCAGGATGTCTTTTTAGTTTCCCTTGGCCTTAGGCCTCGCTTTATAGAGAGTTCTTTATGAAACCTTCTCACTTATCTCCGGGAGTCTGCCATATGCTTCCTGGCAGGACTCCAGATGATGAATCATGCTCCTATGGCTTGCTTCTTCTGCCTCCTGGTGACTGCTCATCCTCAGTGGGAGCCTGAGATAGGTTAGAAAGGCACAGCCGTCCTGTTTCTCCTTCTCTTGAAGGCCTGGACACCAGGGAACAATGAGGAACAATTCCAGAGAGGGACTTTACCTATATGTGGGAGAGTCTGACCAGAGCACAGGGAGGATATGAGAGAAGGTTTAGCACTCCACCCATATAGCTTTGACTACACAAATGTGCTGCCCTTATTTTGTTTTTATGTGACACCATCTCTGGAGCCACAATGAATCAGGGACAGGTTATCTGGCCATTTCTACTCCTTTCATTCTGTTGTGTGTGTGTGTGTGTGTGTGTGTGTGTGTGTGTGTGTGTGTGTTTCTGGGGGGAGGGAGGCGAGATTTGGAGATTTATTAAAAGACATTTTAAACATATATCTTAAGCCCAGACGTTATTAGAAAGAGCGATGCTTGGGCTGGACAGATGGCTCAGAGTTTAAGAGCACTGGCTTCTCTTGCAAAGGTCCTGAGTTCAATTTCTAGCAATCATATGGTGGCTCAAACCATCTATAATGAGATCTGGTGCCCTCTGCTGGCCTGCAGGTGTACAGGCAGAATACTGTATTATATATATATGAAAGAGTGATGCTCTGGGAAAGAATAAGACACACTCAAATGTAGGTATGAGTTTTTCTTTACCTATATCCATTTCTTAGTGTTTCAAATGCTAGCTCACAGAAAAAATTCTTTAATTCTTCCTCTATTTTGTTTTTTGACAAGATATTATTATATAGCACTGGTTGGCCTAGTACCTGCTATGTAGCTCAGGCTAGCTTTGAACTCATGCCTCTGCAATGCTGAGACTACAGGCACATGTTGTTGCACTCTCTTCTACTTAAGTCTTAAATTAGACTACAACAGGGCATTGTGGCTAATGCTTCTAATCCTAACACTCAGGAAATGTAGGCAGGAAGATTACAGTGAGTTTGAGGCCAGCCTAAACTATAGTGTGAGGCCCTATCTCAAATTTTTAAAGGGACTTATAATATTCATATTAGAGAATAAGAAGTTTGTTGTTAGAGCCCTTGATTGTATTAGAGTCTCCTGGTACCAGTTTTCCTGTGACTGGAGAGTTGGACCAGTAGAAATGTGTTTTCTTCTTTTTAGCTTTATCCATCTGTCTATCTATCTATCTATCTATCTATCTATCTATCTATCTATCTATCTATCTATCTATCATCTATCTATCTATCTATCTTTATGTATATGTATGTTTTACCTGTATGTATATAAGTGCATAACCTGCATGTCCAGTATCTGTGGAGGCCAGAAGAGGGCATCAGATCTCCTGAAACCAGCATTCTAGATGGTTGTGAGCTGTCGCGTAGGTATTAGAAACTAAACCAGGGTCCTTTGAAGGAGCATTCAGTGTTCTTAACTGTTGAGCCATTTCTCCAATCCCCAAAATATGTTTTCTTATTTTGCAGGCAGTTTTACCTTCCTCTCTTTTCAGTTTTTAGGTAAGATTGTCCCTTTCTTCAAAAGTTCATCCTGATTCTGTTTAGCGGGCTGTCATTAACAGTTCAGAATTACCTTCCCCAGTTTTTTGGGCCACCTCCTGTTTGATGGAGTTGTGAGCAAAATTAGTCAAAATGACTGTTCTTGTCTTTTAAATTGACTGTTTTCATGATTCATAGTCTTGTGATCCCTCCTTGTCTCTGTGCCCCAGGTCACTGGTCCAAGAGGATTTACACCTCTATTCTGGAACTTCACTTTTCCCCAGGTGGGTGCTAGAAGCAGCTTTGTTTCACATTAAGAAAAAGCTGCTGTTCAATTTGGTGATTTTTTTTTTCTTTATTAACTTGACACAAGCTAGAGTCATCTGAGAAGAGGGGACCACAATTGAGAAAATTGGGGAAAAAATTAGCCTATAGGCAAAACTGTTGGGGCATTTCCTTAATTAACAATTATTATGGGAGGGCCCAGCTCATTGTGGGTGGTTCCAGCTCTGGGCTGGTGGTTGTGGGTTCTATAAGAAAACAAGATGAGCAAAGCTAGGAGGAGTAAGTCAGTAAGTAGTATTTCCCCATGGCTTCTGTTTCAGTTCTTGCCTCCAGGTTTCTGCCTTGGCTTTCTGCTCAGACATCCATAAGTGATGGCCTATAACCTCTAAACTGAATAAACCCTTTCCTCCCCAAGTTGCTTTTGGTCATGGTGTTTTATCACAGTAGTGGAAACCCTGAGAAAGTTATATATTGACTGTGACTTTAAGGATGATATCTCTCTCTTTCTCTTCTTCTCCCCCCCTTCCTACCTCACCATCATCCTCTCTTTCTCCCTGCTTTTATTTGCTGTTAGAGATTCAAACCTGGGTCTCACCTTATAGCTGGCTTTGGCAAGCACTCTACAATTAAGCCCCATCCCAGCTCTCTAGAACTTCTTTCTTTGGTAGGTCAAAGCTTCTTGACCTTCCTCATAAGGATGAGACTGCAGTGAAATAATTTATATAAATGTGATCACTCAGTCTATGAGACTTATTGTTCCTCCTTTCACACAGTTTCCCTTCCTCTCTCCACTTCCCCTCTCCTGCCTTCACTTCCTTCTCCTCCTTGGCCCCCTTCTTCTCCTTCCACTTTTACTGACCCTGAGACTAACATATGGACAAAGAAAGATGGAAAAGCAAGTCATAACACACCAGATGGTCCCGCTGTTCCTTAAATATGTCATAACCATGTGAAGAATTGTTTTCAGAAAAACTCTCAATTATAAATTCATATACCAAAGGCTTTGCTAGTACTTCCCCATTATTTTATGAACTCTTACTGAGGAGCATCAAGGAGATGAACAATGGTGCTAACTATGAATGACGCTGTTATTTTCCCCAGGCTTTGAAAAATACCTGGCCAATGGTCCAGATTGAGGATCTGTTCTGGTCAATCAGAAGATACTTTTTAAAATTTTTCACTTAATTTTTTAATAAATTACCGTTTATTCACTTTGTATCCCAGCTGTAGCCCCCTCCCACCAAATGCCACCCTCCATCCCTTATCTCCTCCCATGCTCCTCTCCAAGTCCACTGATAGGGGAGGTCTTCCTCCCCTTCCATCTGACCCTAGCAATCATGACTCATCAGGATTGGCTGAACTGTTTCTCTCTGTGGCCTGGCAAGGCTGCTCCCCCCTCAGGGTGAGGTGATCAAAGAACCAGCCACTGAGTTCATGTCAGAGACAGTCCCTGTTCCCCTTACAAGGGAACCCACTTGGAGAATGAGCTGCCATGGGCTACATCTGTGTAGGAGTTCTAGGTAATCTTCATATATAGTCCTTGGTTAGTCCATGCCAGTCTCAGAAAAGACCCCTGGGCCCAGAATTTTTGGTTCTGTTGCTCTCCTTGTGGAGTTCCTGTCCCCTTCAGGTCTTTCTATCTCTCCCTTCTTTCATAAGATTCTCTTCACTCTGCCCAAAGTTTGGCTATGAGTCCCAGCATCTGCTTTGATATCCTGCTGGTTAGATTCTTTCAGAGTCCCTCTGTGGTAGGCTCCTGTCCTGTTCCCTGTTTTCTCCATCTTCTGATGTCAGTCCCCTTTCCCTTTCTGATCATCTTACCCAGCATCCTCCTTGCTTAGCTTCTTAAGTGTACAGATTTTAGTATGTTTATCCTATATTATATTTTAATATACACTTATAAGTGTGTCTTTATGCTTCTGGGATACCTCACTCAGAATGATCGTTTCTAGTTCCCACCATTTGCCTGTGAATTTCATGATTTCCTTGTTCAATTGCTTAATAGTATTCCATTGTGTAAATGTACCACAATTTCTGTATCCATTCCTCAACTGAGGAGCATCTGGGTTGTTTCTAGCTCCTGGTTATTACAAATAAAGCTGCTACAAACACGGTTGAGCAAATGTCCTTGTTGTATACTTGAGCATCTGTTGCATATATGCCTAGGAGTGGTATGGCTGGATCTTGAGGAAGTGCTATTCTTAATTGTCTGAGAAAGTGCCAGATTGTTTTCCAAAGTGGTTGTACAAGTTTACATTCCCACAAGCAATGGAGTAGGGTTCCCCTTTCTCCACATCCTCTTCAGCATGTGTCATTGAGTTTTTTATCTTAGCCATTCTGATGGGTGTAAGGTGAAATCTCAGGGTTGTTTTGGTTCGCATTTCCCTGATGACTAAGGATGCTGAACATTTCTTTAAGTGTTTCTCTGCCATTTGATATTCCTCTATTGAGAATTCCCTGTTTAGTTCTGTACCCCATTTTTTAATTGGATCATTTGATTTGTTGCTGTTTAACTTCTTGAGTTCTTTATATATCCTAGGTATTAGCCCTCTGTCAGATATAGGGTTGGTGAAGATCCTTTCCCAGTCTGTAGGCTGTTGTTTTGTTCTGATGATAGTGTGCTTTGCTCTACAGAAGCTTTTCAGTTTCATGAGGTCCCATTTATTGACTGTTGATCTTAGAGCCTGTGTTGTTGGTGTTCTGTTCAGGAAGTTGTCTCCTGTGCCATCTTGTTCCAGCCTCTTCCCAACTTTTCCTTCTAACAGATTTAGTGTGTCTGGTTTTATGTGGAGGTCTTTGATCTACTTGGACTTTAGTTTTGTGCAGGGTGATAAATATGGATCTATTTGCATTTTTCTACATGTGGACCTCCAGTTAGACCAGCACCATTTGTTCAAGATGCTGTCTTTTTTCTATTGTATGGTTTTGGCTTCTTTGTCAAAACTCAAGTATCCGTAGGTTTGTGGGTTTATTTTTGGGTCTTCTATTTGATTCCATTGATCCACGATTCTGTTTCTATGCCAGTACCATGCAATTTTTATTACTACTGCTCTGTAGTACAGCTGGAGATCAAGGATGGTGATACTTCCAGATGATCTGTTGTTTTACAGGATTGTTTTAGCAATTCTGGCTTTTCTGTTTTTCAATATGAAATTGAGAATTGTTCTTTCAAGGTCTGTAAAGAATGGTGTTGGTATTTTGATGGGAATTGCACTGAATCTGTAGATTGCTTTTGGCAGGATGGCCATTTTAACTATGTTTATCCTACCGATCCATGAATATGGGAGATGTTTCCATCTTTTGATATCTTCCTCAATTTCTTCTTTCAGAGACTTGAAGTTTAGAAGATAAATTCTTGAAGTGATTACTTGATCTGTCAAATGGTCTCATCTGGTAGAAGAGAACTGCTAGCTAATACGAGCCAGTTCAGAGTTGGAAGGATAATTTAAGATGTTCAGAAAGTTCTGTGTCAGTGGAGAGGACTGCATTAAAGGTTAGCTGCAGAAATATCTTATTGGTCCAGTGTATCAAAATTTAGACTTTACTTGCATGCCTGGTCTCTTAATTTGTGTGTGTGTGTGTGTGTGTGTGTGTGTGTGTGTGTGTGTGTGTGTTTGAGACAGGGTTTCTTGTACTCAGTCTTTCGTCAAACTCCCTCTGTAGCCAAGGCTGGCTTTGAACTCCTGACTCTCCTGTTTTCCTCCCAGATGTTGAAATAACAGACATGCATCACCATGTCTAGAGAATCTCAGGTATTTTTCTCTAAATATTTATTTAATTTTATGTGTATGTGTGTGTGCCTGAGTATATGTATGTGTAGGCTCTATGCAGGAGCCCTCAGAGGTCAGAAGAAGGAACCAGATCCTCTGATGTTCTAGTTACGGGTGTTTGTGAGCTTCCATATGATGCAAGAAACAAAACTGAGGTCTTATACTAGAGCAGTAACAATTCTTACCACTGAGCCATGTGAATTCTTATAAATCTTTAATTTATCTGGAAAAATAAACTGTTTCTAAGAATTTTCTCCTAATGGTTGTAGACTGACTCATATGCACACCAGGCAACTGCTAGATTATTGTGCTACAATCCCAACTCATTCTTAAAAGCTTTTAGAATTTTCCCTACAATAGGATAGCAGAAAACATTTTTTTTCTTAAAAGTTTTTACCATATTAAAGCTTATATATAAAGTAATAAGCAGCATATAATTGATAGGTAGTTTGTGAAAAATACTAAATTATAAACATACATAGGCTGCCTCTCCTTCATAATTTCTTCCTTTCTCACCAAAATAATAATTATTCTTAATTTTAAATCTCCTCCTTTAAAACAAAATACCTTTAACACATATATTCTTAGAAATTTTGGTTTTGTCTTTAACTTTGTAAAACATGGCATTATGTGTAATTTTTTTTTTTCATTCAAGCTTCTAACATTCATTGCATCGTCCATGTTGTTTGGGTGTTGTTTGTTGTTTTGAGATGTGGTATCACTGTATTTTAGTCAGGGTTTCTATCGCTGTGATGAAACACTATGACCAAAAAGAAAATTGGGGAAGAAAGGGTTTATTCAGCTTACACTTCCACATTGCTGTTTATCATGGAAGAAAGTCAGGGGAGGAACTCAAATAGGGCAGGAACCTAGAAGTCAGGAGCTGATGCAGAGGTTATGGAGGAGAACTGCTTACTGGCTTGCTTCACTGTTGTTCTTTATCTGGTGGTAGTCTGGGAAATGGCTGTTGACTTCCAAAGAGAACAGAGGGACCATGAAAACAAGGTTCCATTTCTCTTAGGATGGGCTAGAGTGCTTTAGTTTGAAGTCCATGTGCTAGGCCAGGCTCCTGCTCTTACTAGGGGAGGTAGAAATGAGTTTTCCAGTAGGCATTACAGTTAGCTCCTGAGATTGTCGGTATCAGATCATACTGAAGTGTTACAGCTCTTTGGCTAGGTTGCTATGTTAACAGCAGTGGTGCAGGCAAAATCCTGTGCCAGATCTGCCATGCAGCTGAAACACAGGCCTGGCAAGGCTCAGGACCAGTGGGCCGTCAGCGGGCTAGAAGGTAGGTCCAGACCTGGTGGGCATTTCACCAGCAGTCAATACTGAGGTTGTGGTGGTAGGGCAGGCTCCAGCCAGCCTGGCTTGGATCCTAGCCTCAGGAGTTCAGGGTCAAATCTCCAGGGAGGAGGGGAACCCTCCCTTCTCCAGAGTATATGATGAATTTCAGGCGGCCATGATGGAGAAGTAGAGTGAGAGGGACTCCCACTTGGGCAGTGGAAGGGGTTCTGAAGGTGAATGTGTTTGATTCAGTAGGGCTAGAAGTTCTAGTGATACTTGATTTGCATATATAGTACGGTATCTCATTTACATGCAAGAAGATGAACAGAGCACTTAATTATCCTATGGGTGAAGAAGAATCTCTACATATAGTTAAAAGTCATTGTTTGAAAGCCAAGATACCAAGACATCAGGTGGATTTCCAGGAATCCCTACTTGCTTGCTGAACAGATTTCTTATCAGGAAAATGGCGGGCCTGTAATCTTCCTGCAGTCTTCATGATACTTTTTAGAGGTTTTAGGGTTCAAGTAGAGAGGACACCCTGTTGAGAAAGGGAGTTTGTCGGTTTTTATACTGAGCTCAGAGGTAATCCACAAATGCCAGACTTTGACCTTACCAGTAGAGTTCCACACTTCACATGTCTTGCTTAGCCTGCTCTTCACTTATTTATTTGTTTTAATTTTTATTTATTTATTCACTATACATTGAGGTCATAGCCTCTTCCCTCCTCTCTTCCTGGTCCCACCCTCCCTCCCTATTCTCCCTATCTCCCCTACCCTGCTCCTCAGAGAAGTGGAGCCCCCACCCATCCACCCATGCATATCCTGTTGCATCAAACCAGGACTACCAGCCCAGGGATGGCACCACACTCCACGGGCAGGGTCCTCTGCCATTGATCATTAAGAGACAATGCCTTACAGCTGGATCTCATGGAGGCCTTTTCTCAACTGAGGCTCCTTCCTCTCTGATGAATCCAGCTTGTGTCAATCTGACATACAAACCCAGCCAGTGCACACTATGTCATTCTAGCTGGCCTGGAACTCTCTATCTGTATTATTGTTTGTAGTTGGGCTAGTCAACTTTCTGTCACCATACATGAAACCTAGGAGAATCAACTTATTAAACAAAATTGCTTATTTCTGGATAAGAACTTGAGAGCTCCAAGTTCATGATTAGTTGGCCTTGTGAGAGTACATCCTGGTGGGAGTGTGGAGCCAAGCAAAACTCCTCACTTTATTGACTGGAATCAAGCAGAAGAAGACGAAAAAGCTTGCTTCCAACTGTTTTCTACAAGGTTGCATTTCCAATAAACTAAATATTTCCTACCAGCTCATACTTCCCAAAGGCTTCATTACCACATGGACCATTGGAGAACCTTAAGATCCAAACTATAGCGGTAGCTGGAGTCCATCCATTTTGAATGGTGCTCCTAACATTGCATTTGGAGAAGATACATAATCCTTTTTTCCATAGTCTGGCCTATGAATATTTTGAGTATTTATTTTTTTCTGGGTGTTTGCACCAAGTATTATTAACATAGATGAAAAATATGAGCATTTTTACTATTCTGCTGTCAAATTGTCATAAACACTGGATTAATTTGTCTAGTGTTTCTTTGAGCTTTATTTATTTTTCTCATTTCTCATTTCTCATAAAGAAACTTAGATGCAATAAAAAATGTGCTTTGCTCATACTCTAGTCCACTGTCACTGATGTTATTTCTATTCTTGTCAATAATTTCAGGGCTGGGAATATAGCTCAGATATAAAGCTAGCATGTGTAGGGCCCTAAGTTAATTTAAATTTAATTCCAAGCATGCACATGTGCACACACACACACACACACACACACACGCACGCACACACACACACACACACACACACACACGCATACATACACAGACACACAACCCCATGAACCAGTAAAACCCTCAAAACCCCCTTTTGATTTTCTTTCTCTGAACAAAGAACAACTTGCATTCTGAGACTAGTATTAAAGAGATGCTTATAGAGTAATACACTGTCTCATGTCTCAGGCTGGTCTTAATCTTGCCATGTAGCCAAATGTGACCTCAAACTTCCGATCATTCAATCCCACCTCTGGAATGTGGAATTATAGGCCTATATTTATTAGAGATCAAACCCAGAGCTTCTTGCAATCTAGGTAAGCATTCTACTGTCTACCCACGTTCTCAAAATGTATGTTTTGAGCTCACAAATATTAGTTTAAACTTCTTAAATTATTATTTTATTTTATGTGTATGGGGTGTTTTGCCTGCTTGTATATGACTGTGTACGACATGCATGACTTGTTCCTGTGAAGGTCAGAAGAGTGCAGAACTGTACTGTTGTGAGATGCCATGTGGGTCCTCTGAAGAGCAGCAAGTTCTCTTAACTGTTGAACAATCTGTCCAGCCCCTTACAGTGCTTTAGATCTAGGAACCAGGGTGTTTTAGTGAAAATAACATATATTCAGGAAAAATGACTTTTTAAATGTTTTTTTTTTCAGAAAGATCCAGTAGTTTAGGAATAGGTACTTTTTATTTCTGAGATTCAATACCTTACTGATGGGAACTGTACAGGCCATTTGAAGCCTAAGACATAAGCTTTCACTGCAATGGCCTTACAATGGAATGGAATAGCTAAACTTTGTATATATATATATATATATAGTTACAAAGCTAAGGAGTGTATATGTCGGAGAGATTTCTGAAACTTTTGTGAGTGGTTCTTGGAATAGCAAAATCATTCATTATCTTAATGGTTCTGTATTTTATTGGCTTTTCTTAGAATATCAGATTTTTCTTTTTTTAAATGTATTTATTTCTTCACTTTACATACTGATTGCACCCCCCAGCTCTCCTTTCATTTCCCCTCTTGCACACTCCTAACCCCATTCTCTCTTTCCTTCTCCTTAGAGAAGGGGAAAGTTCCCCAAGGGTACCAACCCACCATGTCACATTAAGTAAGTCCCTGCAGGACTAGGCCCATCCTCTCCCACTGAGTCCAGACAAAGCAGCCCAGTAAGCGGACCAGAATCCAAAGGGGGGCATCAGAGAGAGTCCTTGCTCCAGTTGTTGGGGGAGCCACATGAAGACCAAGCTGCTCATCTGCTATATATGAGTAGGGGGTTTAGGACCAGTCCATGCATTTTCTCTGGTTGGTGATTCAATCACTGTTTGCCCCCAAGGCCCCAGGTTAGTTGACTCTGTAGATCTTGTGGTGTCGTTAAGTGCTTCTTGATCATTAAAGATTCCTCTCATGAGAAGTATTTGTTTAGCTCTGAACCTCATTTTTAATTGGGTTATTTGGTTTGTTGATGTCTAGTATTTGGAGTTCCTTATATATTTTGTATAGGGTTGGTGAAGATCTTTTTTCATTCTGTAGGCTGCTGTTTTGTCCTATTGATGGTGTCCTTCGCCGTAAAGAAGATTTTAGTTTCAAAATGTCCCATTTGTTAATTGTTGAACTTACTGCCTAAGCTATTTGTGTTCTTTTAAGGAAGTTGTCACTGGTGCCAATGAGTTCAAGGCTTTTCCCCAATTTCTCCTCTAATGGATTTAGTGTATTAGGTTTTATGTTGAGGTCTTTGAGCCACTTGGACCTGAGTTTTGTGCAGGGGGATAAATAAGGATTTATTTGCATTCTTCTGCATGCAGACATCCAGTTAGACCAGCACCATTTGTTGGAGATGCTGTTTTTTTTTTTTTTTTTTACCACTGTATGGCTTTGGCTCCTTTGTCAAAAATCAAGTGTCCACAGGTATGTGGGTTTATTTCTGGGTCTTCAATTTGATTCCATTTATCAGCATGTCTGTTTCTATGCCAATACCATGCAGTTTTTTTTTTTTTTTTAGTAGTACAGTTTGAAATCAGGGATGGTGATACCTCCAGTAATTCTTTTATTGAATGGAATAGTTTTAGCTATCCTAAGTCTTTTATTTTTTCATATTAAGTTGATAGCTGTTCTTTCAAAGTCTGTAAAGAATTGTGGAATTTTGATGGGAATTGCATTTAGGTAAGATGGCCATTTTTACTATGTTAATCTTACTGATCCACAAGCATGAGGGATCTTTCCAACTACTGATATCTTCTTTAATTTCTTTCTTCAGAGACTTGAAGTTTTGTCATACAGGCCTTTCACTTGTTTGGTTATAGTTACACCAATATTTTTATATTATTTGTGGCTATTGTGAAGAGTGTTGTTTCCCTTATTTCTTTTTCAGCCCATTTATCATTTGGATACAGGAGGACCACTGATTTTTTTTAAATTAATTTTGTATCCAGCCACTTTGCTAAGGGTGTTTTTCATCTGTAGGTGTTCTCTGGTAGAATTTTGGGGGCCACTTATGTATACAATTGTATTATCTATGAACAGCAATACTTTGACTTTTCCTTTCCATTTTGTACCCCCTTTGATCTCCTGTAGTTCTGTTATTGCTCTAGGTAGCACTTCAAGTTTTATATTAAATAGATACAGAGGGAGTTGGCAGCTTTGTCTTGTCCCTGATTTTAGTGGTATTGCTTTAAGTTTCTTTCCATTTAATTTGATGTTGGCTATTGGCTTGCTGTATGTTGCCTTTATTGTGTTTAGGTATGCACCTTGTATCTCTGATTTCTCCAAGACTTTTAACATGAAGGAGTGTTGGGCTTTGTCAAAGACTTTTTTTTTTTTTTTTACATCTAATGGGATGATTCCGTGGTTTTTTTTTTTTCAGTTTGTTTATATGATAGATGATGTTGATGGATTTTTGTATGTTGAACCATCCTAATATCCCTGGGATGAGGCCTACTTGATCATTGTGAATGCTGTATTTGATGTGTTCTTAGATTCAGTTTGTGAGTATTTTATTGAGCATTTTTTCCATCAGTGTTAATAAGGGAAATTGGTCTGAAATTCTCTTTCTTTGTTGGGTCTTTGTGTGGTTTAGGTATTAGGGTGACTGTGGCCTCATGGAATGAGTTTGGAACTGTTCCTTCTGTTTCTATTTTGCAGAATAGTTTGAGGAGTAATATTATTAGTTCTTTGAAAATCTAGTAGAATTCTGTGCTGAAACCATCTGGCCCAGGGCTTTCTTTGGTTGGGAGATTTTGATGACTGTTTCTATGTCTTTAGGGGTTATATATCTATTTAAATTGTTTACCTGACTTTGATTTAATGTTGGTAAGTGGTATCTATCAAGAACCAAAAAATTTGGGCACAGGGATCTTTTCTTAGATTGATACTCCAACAAAGGATCATTCATGGAGATAACCTAGAACCCCTGAACAGATGTAACCCATGGCAGTTCAGTGTCCAAGTGGGTTCCATAATAATAGGAACAGGGACTGTCTCTGACATGATCTGATTGGCCTTTGATCACTTCCCCTTGACGGGGGAGCATTCTTACCAGGCCACAGAGGAAGACAATGCAGCCAGTCCTGATGAGACCTGATAGACTAGGATCAGAAGGAAGGAGAGGAAGACCTCCCCTATCAGTGGACTTGGGTAGGGGCATGCCTGGAGAAGGGGGAGGAAGGGTGGGATTAGGACGGTAAGAGGGAGGAAGCCACAGGGGGATACAAAGTGAATAAAGTGTAATTAATAAAAATTAAAATAAAAATATTAAAAAAGAAAATCATCCATTTCATTAAAATTTTCCAAGTTTGTAGAGTATAAGTTTTTGAAGTAAGCCTCAGTGATTCCTCATTGTATGTTGTTACATCCTCCTTTTCATTTCTGATTTTGTTAATTTAGATATTGTCTTTCTGCCTTTTAATTAGTTTGGCTAAGGGTTTGTCTATCTCGTTGATTTTTCTCAAATAACCAGCTCTTGGTTTCATTAATTCTTTGTCCTGTTCTCTTTGTTTCTAAGTTATTGATTTCAACCCTGAATTTGATTATTTCCTGCCATCTACTTCTCTTGGGTGTGTTTGCTTCTTTTTTTTCTAGAGCTTTCAGGTGAGCCTTTAAGTTGCTAGAATGAGAAATCTCTAATTTCTTTATAAAGATACTCAGTGCTATGAACTTTCCTCTTAGCCCTGTTTTCATTGTGTTTCGCAAGTTTGGGTATGTTGTGCCTCGTCATTTTCATTGAATTCTAGAAAGTTTTAAATATCTGTCTTAATTTCCGTCCTGACCCAGTGATCACTAAATAGAAAGTTGTTCAGTTTTCAGGAGATTATAGGCTTTCTGTTGTTCCTGTTGTTGTTGAAGTCCAGCTTTATTTCATGGTGATCCGATAAGATACATGGTGTTATTTCAGTTTTCTTGTAGCTGTTTAAGCTTGCTTCATGACCGACTATACGGTCAGTTGTGGAGAAGGTTTTGTGAGGTGCTGAGAAGAAGGGATATTCTTTAGTGTTTGTATGAAATGTTTTGTAGATATCTCTTAGGTCCATTTGATTCATGACCTCTGTTAGATTCATTATAATTCTGTTTAGTTTTTGTCTCAGTGACCTGTCCATTGGTGAGAATAGGGTGTTAAAGTTTCCCACTATTAATGAATGGGGTTTGATGTTGTGATTTAAACCTTAGTAATGTTTCTTTTACAAATTTGGATGCCTTTGTATCTGGGGCACAGATGGTCAGAATTGAGACATCATCTTGGTGGATGTACTCGTATGAAGTGTCTTTCGCCATCTCTTTTCATTAATTTTGGTTGAATTAGATATTAAAAGCCTATGCCAGATTGCTTCTTGGGTTTCTTTACTTGGAAAAACTTTTCCCAGCCCCTTACTCTGAGGTAATATCTATGTTTGTTGCTGAGGAGTGTTCCTTTCTTTTCCTTTTTTCTCTTTCTTTCTTTCTTTCTTTCTTTCTTTCTTTCTTTCTTTCTTTCTTTCTTTCTTTCTATCACTTCAGGAGGAGGTGATCAAAGAGCAGGCCAATCAGTTCATGTCAGAGACAGTCCCTGTTCCCATTACTATGGAACCCACTTGGACACTAAACTGCCATGGGCTACATCTGTGCAGGGGTTCTAGGTTATCTCCATCACAGTACTTGGTTGGAATATCAGCCTCAGGAAAGACCCCTGTGCTCAGATTTTTTTGGTTCTGTTGCTCTCCTGGTGGAGCTGCTGTCCTCTCCAGTTCTTAATATTCCCCATTTCTTTCATGAGATTCCCTGCATTCTGACCAAAGGTTGGCTATAAATCTCAACATCTGCTTTGATAGTCTGCAGGGCAGAGCCTTTCACAGACCCTCTGTGGCAGGTTCCTGACTTGTACCCTTGTTTTCTCCTTCTTCTGATGTCCATCCTCTTTGCCTTTCTGGATGTGGATGGAGCATTTTAGTCAGAGTCCTCGCTCTTGATTAGTTTCTTTAGGTGTGCAGATTTTAGTAGGTCTATCCTATATTATATGTCTATATGAGTGAGTATATACCGTGTGTGTCTTTCTGCTTCTGGGATACCTCACTGAGGATGATCTTTTCCAGTTCCCACAATTTGCCTGCAAATTTCACGATTTCCATGTTTTTTGTTTTTTGTTTTTTTTTTTTTTTATTGCTGAGCAGTATTCCATTGTGTAGATGTACCACAATTTCTGTATCCATTCCTCATTTGAGGGACATCTGGGTTGTTTCCAGCTTCTGGCTATTACAAATAAAGCTTCTACAAACATGGCTGAGCAAATGTCCTTATTTTGTAATTGAGCCTCTTTTGGATTTTATGCCTAGGAGTGGTATAGCTGGATCTTGAAGAAACGTTATTCCTAGTTGTCTGAGAAAGCGGCAGATTGATTTCCAGAGTGGTTGTACAAGTTTACATTCCCACCAGCAATGGAGCAGAGTTCCCCTTTCTCCACAACATCTCCAGCATGTGTTGTCACTTGAGTTTTTTAATTTTTTTTTAATTTTTAATTTTTTATATTAATCACAGGTTATTTACTTTGTATCCCAGCCATAGCCCCCACCCTCATTCCCTCCCAATCCCACCCTCCCTCCCTCATCTTCTCCCTGCCCCTGTCCAAGTCCACTGATAGGGGAGGACCTCCTCCCCTTCCATCTGACCCTAGCTTATCATGTCTCTTCAAGACTGGCTACAATGTCCTCTTCTGTGGCATAGCAAGGCTGCTCCTACCTCAGTGTGTGTGTGTGTGGGAATGTCAAAGAGCTCGCCATTGAGTTCATGTCAGAAATAGTCCCTGTTCCCTTTACTAGAGAACCCACTTGGATACTGGGCTACCATGGGCTATATTCAAGCAGGGGTTCTAGGTTATATCCATACATGGTCCTTGGTTGGAGAAACAGTCTCATGAAATACCCTTGTGCCCTGATATGTTTGGTTCTTGTGGAGCTCCTGTCTTCTCCAGGTCTTAGTAACTCCCCCTTCTTTCATATGATTCCCTGCATTCTGCCGAAGTTTTGGTTATGAGTCTTAATATCTGTTTTGATACACAGCTAGGTAGAGTCTTTCAGAAGCCCTCTGTGGTAGGCTCCTGTTGAAGCCAAATTCATTCAATGGAAAAAAGACAGCATCTTCAACAAATGGTGCTGGTCCAACTGGATGTCTATATGCAGAAAAATGAAAATAGATCCATATTTATAACCCTGCACAAAACTAAAGTCCAAGTGGATCAAAGACCTCAATATAAAATCAGACACATTAAATCGGTTAGAAGAAAAAGTGGGAAAGACCCTAGAACTCATTGGCACAGGAGACTACTTCCTGAACAGAACACCAACAGCACAGGCTCTAAAAGCAACAATCAATAAATGGGACCTTATGAAACTGAAAAGCTTCTGTAAAGCAAAGGACACTGTCATCAAAACAAAATGACAGCCTACAGACTGGGAAAGAATCTTCACCAACCCTACATCTGACAGAGGGCTAATATCCAGTATATATAAAGAACTCAAGAAGTTAAAAAGCAACAAATCAAGTAATCTAATTAAAAAATGGGGCACGGAGTTAAACAGAGAATTCTCTATAGAGGATTGTAGAATGGTAGAAAAACACTTAAAGAAATGCTCAACGTCCTTAGCAATCAGGGAGATGCAAATCAAAACGACCCTAAGATTTCACCTTACACCCATCAGAATGGCTAAGATCAACAACTCACATGACAACACATGCTGGAAAGGATGTGGAGAAAGGGGAACCCTCCTCCATTGCTGGTGGGAATGCAAACTTGTACAACCACTTTGGAAATCAATCTGGAGCTTCCTCAAGATCCAGCATATACCACTCCTAGACATATACCCAAAAGATGCTGAAGTACATAACAAGGACATTTGCTCAACCATTAGTAATAGCCAGAAGCTGGAAACAACCCAGATGTCCCTCAAATGAGGAATGGATACAGGAATTGTGGTACATTTACACAATGGAATACTACTCAGCAATAAAAAACATGGAAATCATGAAATTTGCAGGCAAATGGTGGGACCTAGAAATGATCATCCTGAGTGAGGTATCCCAAAAGCAGAAAGACACACATGGTATATACTCACTTATTTAGACCTATAAGATAGGATAAATATACTGAAATCTATACACCTAAAGAAGATAATCAAGAAAGAGGAACTGGGTTAACATGATCAATCCTCACTTAGAAAGACAAATGGGATGGATGTTGGATATAGAAAAACAAATCACTTCAGTTTTTAATCTTAGCCTTTCTGATGGGTGTCAGGTGAAATCTCAGGGTTGTTTTGATTTGCATCTCCCTGATGGCTAAGGACGTTGAGTATTTCTTTAAGTTTTTCTCTGCCATTTGATATTCCTCTATCAAGAATGCTGTTTAGCTCTGTTCCCCCATTTTTTAATTGTATTACTTGATTTGCTGCTTTTTAACTTCTTGAGTTCTTTATATATACTGGATATTAGCCCTCTGTCAGATGTAGGGTTGGTGAAGATCCTTTCCCAATTTGTAGGTAGTCGTTTTGTTCTGATGACAGTGTCCTTTGCTTTACAGCAGCTTTTCAGTTTCATGAGGTCTCATTTATTGATTGTTACTCTTAGAGCCTGTGCTGTTGGTGTTCTGTTCAGGAAGTAGTCTCCAGTGCCAATGAGTTCTAGGCTCTTCCCCAGCTTTTCTTCTAACTGGTTTAGTGTGTCTGGTTTTATATTGAGGTCTTTGATCCACTTGGACTTTAGTTTTGTGCAGGGTAATAAATATGGATCTATTTGCTTTTTTCTACATGTAGACATCCAGTTAGTCCATCAGAATTTGTTGAAGATGCTGTCTTTTTTTCCATTGTATGGTTTTGGCATTTTTGTCAAAGCTCAGGTATCCATAGGTGTGTTGGTCTATTTCAGGGTATTCTATTCCATTCCATTGTTCAACCAGTCGGTTTCTATGCCTGTACCATGCAGTTTTTAGTATTGTTGCTCTGTAGTACAGCTTGAGATCAGGGATGGAGATACCTCCGGATGATCTTTTATTGTAGAGGATCATTTTGGCAATTCTGGGTTTCTTGTTATTCCATATGAAGTTGAGAATTTTTCTTTCAAGATCTGTAAAGAATTGTGTTGGTTGTTTGATGGGAATTGCATTGAATCTGTAGATTGCTTTTGGTAAGATGGCATAGAATCTGTAGATTGCTTTTGGTAAGATGGTCATTTTTACTATGTTAATCCTGCCAAACCATGAGCATGAGAGATCTTTCCATTTTCTGATATCTTCTAATTCTTTCTTCAGTGACTGGAAATTTTTTTCATATAAGTCTTTGACTTGCTTGGTTAGGGTCACACCAAGGTACTTTAGGTCCTTTATGACTATTGTGAAGGGTGTTGTTTCCCTAATTTCTTTCTCAGCCCTTTTTCTTTTGTATACATGAGGGCTACTGATTTTTTTTAGTTAATTTTGTATCCAGCCACTTTGCTGAAGGTGTTTCTCAGCTGTAGGAGCTCTCTGCTAGAAATTTTGGAGTCACTCAGGTATACTATCATATTATCTGCAAATAGTGATACTTTGACTTCTTCCTTTCCAATCTGTATCCCCTTGATCTCATTTAATTGTCTTATTTCTCTAGATAGGACTTCAAGAACTATGTTGAAGAGGTATGGAGAGAGTGGGCAGCCTTGCCTTGTCCCTAATTTCAGTTCGATTGATTTAAGTTTCTCTCCATTTCGTTTGATGTTGGCTATAGGCTTGCTGTATATTGTCTTTACTAAGTTCAGGTATGTGCCTTGTATCTCTAATCTCTCCAATACTTTAAATATGAATGGATATTGGAATTTTGCCAAATGCTTTTTCAGCATCTAAGGAGATTATCATATGTTTTTTTTTTATTTCCGTTTGTTTATATGGTTGATCACATTGATAGATTTCCATATATTGAACCACTCCTGCATACCTGGGATGAAGCCTACTTGGTCATAGTGGATAACATCTTTGATGTGTTCTTGGATTCAGTTTGCAAGCATTTTGTTGAGTATTTTTGCATTCATGTTCACAAGGGAGATTGGCCTGAAATTCCCTTTCTTGGGTCTTTGTGACATTTAAGTACCAAGGTGACTTTGGCTTCATAGAATGAGTTTGGTAGTGTTCCTTCTGTTTCTATTTTGTGGAATAGTTTGGAGAGCATTAGTGTTAGCTCTTCTTTGAAGGTCTGGTAGAATTCTGCACTGAAACCATCAGGCCCTGTTTTTTTGTTTTTTTTTTTTTTTTTTTTTTTTTTTTTTTTTTTTTTT
>NW_026592776.1:5093867-5122067 GCF_907164565.1 Psammomys obesus | reverse complement strand
TTTTTTTTTTTTTTTTTTTTTTTTTTTTTTTTTTTTTTTTTTTTTGCATGGGAGACTTTTAATGATCACTTCTATTTCCTTAGGGGATATAGGACTATTTTAATCGATTTACCTGGTCTTGATTCTTGGTAAGTGGAATTGATCAAGAAAATTGTCCATTTCATTTATATTTTTAAATTTTGTGGCATATACTCTTTTGAAGTAAGACCTAATGATTGTTTGGCTTTCCTCAGTGTCTGCCGTTATGTCCCCCTTTTCATTTCTGATTTTGTTGATTTTGAAATTGTCTCTTTGCCTTTTAGTTAGTTTGGCTAAGGGTTTGTCTATCTTGTTGATTTTCTCAAAGAACCAGCTTTTTGTTTCATTGATTCTTTGAATAGTTTTATTTGTTTCTAAGTTATTGATTTCAGCCGTGAGTTTGATTATTTAAAGCCGTCTACTCCTCTTTGATGTGTCTGCTTCTTTTTTTTTTCTAGGGTTTTTAGGTGAGCCATTAAGTTGCTTGCATGAGATGTTTCGAATTTCTTTTTGAAGGCACTTAGTGCTATGAACTTTCCTCTGAGCACTGCTTTCATCGTGTCCCATAACTTTGGGTATGTTGTGCTTTCATTTTCATTGAGTTCTAGGAAGACTTTAATTTCTTTATTTCTTCCCTGACCCAGCTGTCATTGAGTAGCAAGTTGTTCAGTCTCCATGTGTGTGTAGGCTTTTTGTTATTTCTGTTGTTGTTGAGATCCAGCTTTAGTCTGTGGTCGTCAGATAGGATACATGGGATTATTTCAATCTTTTTGTATATGTTGAGACTTGATTTGTGACCAACTATATGGTCTATTTTGGAGAAGGTTCCATCAGATGCTGAGAAGAAGGTAAGTTCTTTTGTGTTTGGATGAAAGGTTCTGTAGATGTCTGTTAGGTTCATTTGATTCATGACCTGTTATAGTCACTGTTTCTTTGTTTAATTTCTGGTTTGTTGACCTTTCCTTTGTTGAGAGTGGGGTGTTGAAGTCTCCCATTATTAATGTGTGGGGATCTATGTGTGGTTTCAGTTTTATTAATGCTTCTTTTATAAATGTAGGTGCTCTTGTCTTTGGGGCATGAGATGATGATGAAATGATCAGAATTGTGTTGTCTTCTTGGTGGTGTTTTTCTTTGATGAGTATGAAATGACTGTCCCCATCTCTTTTCATTAATTTTGGTTGAAAATATATTTTATTAGATATTAGAATGGCTACTCCTGCTTGCTTCTTGGGTCCCTTTGCTTGGAAAACCATCTTCCAGACCTTTACTCTCAGGTAATGTCTATCTTTGTGACTTAGGTGTATTTCTTGTATGCAACAGATTGTTGGGTCTTGTTTATGTATCCATTCTGTTAATCTGTGTCTTTTTATTGGAGAGTTGAGTCTATTGTGTTTATGCGCTTGGCTACTTTTAGTTTTGCTGTAGTGAGATTGTTTCCTGTGTTTTCCTGAATGTAGTTAGTTTTCCTGCATTATATTTTTATTCTAGTATCTTCTGTAATGCTGGATTTGTGCGTAGGTATTGTTTGAATTTGTTTTTGTCTTTGAACATCTTGCTTTCTCCATCTATGATTACTGAGAGTTTTTCTGGATGTATTAGCCTGGGCTGACACCTGTGTTCTCTTAGGGTCTGCATTATACTAGTCCAGGCCCTTCTGGCTTTCATAGTCTCTGTTTAGAAGTCAGATGTGCTTCTGATGGGTTTTGAAGTGTGTTTCTTGTAAGGAGTAGAATAGTGACTCTGTTTTCACATACATTTTGTTAGCTTGTGTCTTTTTATTTGGGAATTGAATCCATTGATCTTGAGATATTAATAACCAATGAATGTTGTTATTTTGATGTTGGTGATTGTATTCTCTCTGTGTATGTGTGTTTGTGTTTCTCTTATTTTGGTTTTGATGCAATGGAATTGTTTGTTACCTGTGGGTTTTCTTTTTCTTTTTCTTTTTCTTTTTCTTTTTCTTTTTCTTTTTCTTTTTTGAGTGTAGTTAACCTCCGTGTGTTAGAGTTTTTCTTCTAGCAAAGTTTTCTTCTAGGCTTGTCTTTTGTGTTAACAACCTTTTCATTCTGGGGTACTAAAAACTTCTTTGTGCTTTCTATTTGACTGGTAAAGAAACATACCTATCATAGTGTCTAATAATTGAGGCCAGTATACTTGATTCTTCTGCAGAAAAACATAAGCTAATTGATGATGTAAATTCATAGTTGGACTGTTTTTGTTCAGTTTATCTACTTGAGGATCAAACACAAGGTCTTTTTAAAATTAAATTTAAAATTTTTATATTAATTCCCTTTGTATCCCAGCTGTAGCCCCCTCCCTCATTCTCTCCCAATCCCACCCTCCCTTGCTTCCTCATCTCCTCCCATTCCCCTCTCCAAGTCCACTTCCATCTGACCCTAGCTTATCAGGTATCGTCAGGACTGACTGCGTTGTCCTCCTCTGTGGCCAGGAAAGGATGCTCCCCCCATTAGGGCAATGGTCAAAGAGCTAGCCACTGAGTTCATGTCAGAGACAGTCTCTGTTCCCCTTACTAGGAAACCCACTTGGATACTGAGCTGCCCTGGGCTAAGTCTGAGCAGGGGTTCTAGGTTATAGCCATGAATGGTCCTTGTTAGGAGTATCAGTCTCCGAAAAGACTCCTGTGCCCAGATATTTTGGTTTTGTTGCTCTTCTTGTGGAGCTCCTGTCCTTTTCAGATCCCACTATCTACCCTGTCTTTCATAGGATTTCCTGGACTCTGCCCAAAGTTTTGTTAAGAGTCTCAGCATCTGCTTTGATACACTGCTGGGTAGAGTCTTTCAGGGGCCTTCTGTGGTAGGTCCTGTCCTGTTTCCTGTTTTCTCCTTTTTCCAATGTCCATCCCATTTGTCTTTCTGAGTGAGGATTGATCATCTTACCCAGGGACCTCCTTCTTGCTTAGCTTCTTTAGGTGTACAGATTTTAGTATGTTTATCCATATTATTGGTCTAGTATACACTTATAAGTGAATATATACTGTGTGTCTTTCTGCTTCTGGGATACCTCACTCAGGATTACCTTTTTTTAGTTCCCACTATTTGCATGCCAATTTCATGATTTCCTTGTTTTTAATAGCTGAGTGTAAATGCAAATTTAATTGTGTAAATGTACCACAATTTCTGTAGCCATTCCTCAATTGAGGGACAATTGGGTCATTTCCAGCTTCTGGCTCTTATGAATAAAGCTGCTACGAACATGGTTGAGCAAATGTCCTTGTGTACTTTAATATATTTTGGATATATGCCTAGGAGTGGTATAGCTGGTTCTTGAGGAAGTGCTATTCCTAATTGTCTGAGAAAGCGCCAGATTGATTTCCAGAGCAAACACAGGGTCTTGTATGTGCTCAAGCATGAGCTCTAGTCACAAAGTTACATCCTCAACTTTAAATAAATTATTTAAACTCGAATATTGGACTGAAGTTCCTTTATTCTATTCACAGTTCCTAGTACAATGTCAGCTCCTAGCTGCTCAATAAGTATTTGATGACTAAGTGAAAGGGCTACCTATTTCTCATGTTAATATCATGCTGTTTTAGTTTTCTTATATACCTATTGTGTGTGCATGTATGTGCTCACTTGTGCAAATTTGTACAACTTTGGATATTGAACCTTTCCCTCCATTTTATTTTATTCACGCTCTTTGCCTATGCCAGGTTATCTCTTCTGCAAGGTAACCATGTCCTGTAAGAGTAATGAGATTACAGATGTGTGCTGCTCTGCTTGGCTTTCCATGGGTTCTAGAGATTCTAATTTTGGTTCTCATGCTTGCACAGCAAATGCTTTACCCACTCACTGATTTTGTTTTCTAAATCTTGAGTAATAGAGACTTGGAGTATCTTGAGAGTTTGTGTTTGTCCCTATATAGCGTTTATTTTTGAAATGTAAATATTCCTGGGAATATGTTTCTTATTATTATTTACACACAGAGTCTGGGCCACTGTAGCTCATACTGGTCATAAATATATAACTCACTACATAGCCCTGATTTTGAACTGGCTTTGCACTCATGATACTTCTACTGTAGCCTCCCAAATACTAGTATTACAGGCATGATTCCCTGTCTGGGTTATTGTTATTTTATAATAATAATAATAATAATAATAATAATAATAATAATAATACAATATAACATTAATACAAAATAATTATAACAATATATAATTATATAATATATATTTTAAGTAGTATATAATATTTAACATATAATAATTATGTAATAAGACAATAATATAATAATAGTAATATATTATTTTTTTCTTCTTCTTGTGGTGGTGGTGGTGCATATGTTAAGAATTGAACCCAGCACTTCATGCATGCTAAACATATACCACTGAGTTATGTGAATGGCCCCACAGGATTTTGAAAAATTACTATCATTATTAATATTACCATTATTTTGAGACTGTGTCTCACTCTATAATAGCTCAGGTTGTCTTATAATTCACTGTATAACTCAGGCTGGCCTTGAATTTACCACATTCCTGCCTCAATTCCCTGAGTGCTGAGACTATAGGTATGTGTCACCATTCCTGCCTTTGCTTTTAATTGAACATGTATAATATTTACAACGTGAGGTCTGAGAGAAAGCTCAGAGGTTAAGAGTACTGGCTGCTCTTCCAAAGGACGAGGATTCAATTCCCAGCACCCATATGCCAGTTCATGACTGTCTGTAATTCTAGTTCTAGGCCATCTGACACCCTCACACAGATAAACATGCAACCAGAACACCAATGTGCATAAAATTAGAAAAGAATTGCAACTTAATAAGCTGTTATGCACATAACTTAAATATTCACCATTATCAAGGTTATTAACATATCTAATACCTCACATAGTTCCTTTTTCTTTTGAGCAAATGACATGAATGCGGTACATGACTGTCACCTGTTGCTACCACACTGTGCATTAGACTTCTAAAACTGATTCTCCTAACATTATGGAGATTTTTGCACCTGTTGACTAATATCTTCCTATGTCCAGCTGACTACACTTGTACTCTCTGATTTTGTGAGTTTGAGTATTTTTAGCATCTGTATAGAAAGAAGTGTGATAGTCATGTTTATGTTGCTGAAAATAGCAGGGTTTCCCTTTTTATATAAAGGATGTGATCATTCCATCATATGTGTACACTTCATTTTCTTTTCTTTCTTTCTTTCTTTTTTTTTCCAGATAGGCTTTCCTTTCTCTGTGTAACCTTGGCTGTCCTGGACTCACTTTGTAGACCAGGCTGGCCTTGAACTCACAGAGATCTGCATACTTCTGCTTCCCTGAGTGCTGGGATTACAGATGTGCACCACCACTCCCTGCTTCATTTTCTTTTTTGAGTTACCATTTTTGCAATTTTAAAAGTAGTTGTGTTTGTGTATATCTCTGTGTGGGTATGTGCAGGTTAGTGCAAGTGTTTGAGGAGTTCAGAAAGGGATGTCATAAGCATTCTGTCACAAGCTTGATTCTTGGAGTTTGAGTTAAATGTGGTTGTGTATATATCTGGGAAAATATACAGAAGTAGGATTGCTAAGTCATGTGGTAGTTATATTTTTAATTTCCTCTTTTTCTTTTTAAGTAAATTTTATTAGAATATATTAATTATACACAATAATGAGTTTCATTATGACATTTCCATATACATGCATCTTTTCAATATATTCAGTCCTTTTATACTCTCTTATCGCCTTTTGTCACCCTCCTTTCCTCAACTAGTTCTTCTACATTTACCTTGTGTGTGTGTTTGTGTGTATGTGTGAGTGTGTATATGACCTAATGAGTTCAATTAGAGTTGCTTACAGTATGGGTGAAGTACTATTTATAAGAGTATGAACGCCTTATCAGTGGCTATATCACTCAAGAAAATGTCCTTCCCTCCCTCAGCCTGCCCATTAACTCCCTATAGATTCTCAGAGAAAGGTTCCTCTCCTGTGCTGCCACTTCTTTGCAACATTTAACTACTTAGGGAGAGGCAGGGCCCCAGGAAGGTTTAGTGCAGGTACTTAACAGCCACTGAGGGCTCAAGAGTGCAATTGCCACAACATGCCAGGAAAAATATTCCACATCACTCTGCACTCATCTGGCTCTTACATCCTTTCTGCCCTCTCTTCCATGGCCTTTGTTTGTTTTGTTTTGTTTTGACAGCGTCTCCTGTATCTTAGTATGCTCTCAAATTCTATGTAGCCAAGGGATGACCTTGAATTCTTGAACTTCCTACCTTTTCCTTTTAAGTGCTAGGGTTATAGGCATACCTTAACATGCCTGTCATGAGCCTGTTTGGGGAGGAAGCTTATGTTTACTCATTCAAAATCTTTACTTATATTTTTATTTGTCCATATTCCCTTTGTCTTTCTTGTTCAGCTTTGGTAGATTTCATAGCTCTAAGAAATTATCTGTTTCTTCTAGGTTATTCAATTTGTTAGTTTACAATTGTTCACTGTAGTCTCATAAGCCTTTTTATTTCTGAGCTTAAATACACTGTCTTCTCTATCATTTATAATTTTATTTCTCTAAACTTCTCTTTTTTCTTCATTTGTAGGTTTGTCAGTTCAATATATTGTCTCAACACACGCACATACACACATGCCATGCTTCACTCTATTAATCTTTTCTATTGTTTTTTTGAGCAGTATCTAGTCCATTTCTTTCTGTTCTAACAGATGTTTTCTTTCTTCTCCTTAATTTGAGCTTAGTTCTTTTTCAGTTTCTTTTGGGTGCAAAGTTAGATTATGGGAGAGCTTTCTTTTTCATTGTTATAAACTTATAACTACTTTTCCTGCATCCCATAGGATTTGGTGTATTTGCATTTTTGCTTATGTCAAGCTATCTCTTGATTTCCCTTTTGGTTTCTCCTTTGATCAATTGGTTGTTCAGGAATGCGTTATTTCATTTCCACTTTTTTTGTTAGAATTTTCTCTTGTTATTGATTTCTGGTTTTATAACTGTAGTTGGAAAAATGTCGTATGATTTCAACCTTATGAGATATGTTGAAACTTGTTTTGTAGCCTGTATTAGTTACTTTTCTATTCCTTGGATAAAAATATCATAGAAAAGGCAATTTATAGAAAGAAGAGTTTATTCGGATTTATAGAGCTGGAGGGTTAAAATTAGGTGCAGAAGTGAAGGCATGATTACAGGTATCAGAGCTCATTTTGGATCACAAACAGGAGAGAGCTGGGAACATCACGAATATTTTGTTTTATTTTTTCCACTTTATTTATTTATTATTTCAATTTATTCATTTTGTATCCTAGCTGTAGCTTCCTCCCTCATCCCCTCCCAATCCTGCCCTCTCTCCCTCTTCTCCTCCCATGCCCCTTCCCCAGTCTACTGATAGGGGAGGTCCTCCTTCCCTCTGACCCTTCCATCTGACCCTTGACTATCAGGTTTCATCAGGACTGTCTGCATTGCCATCCTCTGTGGTCTGGTAAGGCTCCCACCCCCCTCAGGGGGAGGTAATCAGAGAGTCATTTACTGAGTTCATGTCAGAAGCAGCCCCTGTTCCCCTTACTATGGAGCCCATTTAGAGACTGAGCTGCCATGGGCTACATTTGTGCAGGGGTTCTAGGTTATCTGCATGCATGGTTGGTCCTTGGTTGGAGTATCAGTCTCAGAAAAGACCCCTGTGCCCAGATTTTTGTTGTTGTTGTTCTGTTGGTCTCCTCGTGGAGTTCCTGTCTCCTCCAAGTCTTTCTACCTCCCTCTTCTTTCATAAGATTTCCTGCACTCTGCCCAAAGTTTGGCTATGAGTCTCAGCATCTGCTTTGATACCCTGCTGCATAGTCTTTCAGAGGCCCTCTGTGGTAGGCTCCTATCCTGTTCTCTGTTTTCTCCTACTTCTGATATCTATCCCATTTGCCTTGATTGAGCTCCTTCTTGCTTAGATTCTTTAGGTGTACAGATTTTTAGTATTTTTATCCTATATTATATGTCTAATATTGACTTATAAGTGAGTATATGCCATGTGTGTCTTTCTCTTTCTGGGATGCCTCACTCAAGATGATCTTTTCTAGATCCCACCATTTGCCTGCAAATTTCATGATTTCCTTGTTTTTAATTGCTGAGTAGTATTCCACTGTGTTAAAGTACCACAATTTCTGTATCCATTCCTCCTTTGAGGGACATCTGTGTTGTTTCCAGATTCTGGCTATTATAAATAAAGCTGCTACAAACATGGTTGAGCAAGTGTCCTTGTTGTTTACTTGAGCATCTTTTGGATATATGCTTAGGAGGGGTATAGCTGGATCTTGAGGTAGCACTATTCTTAATTGTCTGAGAAAGTGCCAGATTGAATTCCACATTTTTCAACTTCAAAGCCCACACCCAGGGAAATAATTCTTCCAGCAAGGCAATACCTCCTAAACTTACCAAAATGGTGCCATGAGCTAGGCACTAAATATACAACATTTGAGCTTACGAGGTACATTCTCATTCAAACCAGCACATGACCCATTCTATGATCTATTGTGGTGAATTTTCTATGTGTACTTGAGAAATGTGCTTGTACATGGCCCTGACTTGTGATAAAGCAGGACTGGGGAGGGGAAAGCAGCTTTTAAGTGCTTCCCATGTGTCCTAGTTATTTTTCTATTCATGTAATAAAACACTATAACCAAGTAAACTTATAAAATAAAGCATTTAATTTGACTCATGGTTTTAAAGAATTAGAGTTCATGATGACAGAACAAAGGAACACATTTCAACCCACAAACATAATCCAGAAGGGAAAAGACACTGGAAATCAAGTGAGTCATTTGAAACCTCAAAGCATGCCCCCAGTGACATTCCTCTTCCAAGGCCACACCTCTCAAACAGTTCTACCAACTGGGGCCCAAATATTCATATATATGAGCATAAGGGTCCATTTTCATCCAAACTACCACACCATGCAGATGTGAAGACCGGAGTTCAAATTCCTAGAACTCACATAAAAACCCTGTCCTCCTGTAATCCCATCCCATGGGAAGTGAAGGTAGGAAATCAACCTGGCTCGTCAGATTAAACAAAATGGCAAGTTTGAGGTTCAGCGAGAGACTCTCACTCTGTTAGACCCTCAGTATATAAGGTAGTGAGTGATTGAGGCTGACATCTGATGTCAGCCTTGGGATTCCATATGCATGTGCATCCTTGTGAATAGTCACCATTCATGTGTGTCCCCATGCATGCATGGACACCATGGAAACATTTGAGAAAAAGAATTCCCACAAAATTTTTTTTTTCATTCAGCACAACATTCAGTAAGTTACAAGAAATAATTAATCTTTTATTATAGAGTTGGCTTGATGAGTTGAGGAGTGGTGGTGCACTTTGATCCCAGCACTTGGGAGACAGAGCTAGGAGAATCTCTATATGTTTGAGGCCTGCCTGGTCTACAGGGTGAGTTCCAGGACAGTCAAGACTATACAGAGAAATCCTGTCTTGAAAAACCAAACAACATTATCATCAATAACAACACAAAAATAAGCTTGATGTTAGATGAATTTGCTCAATGGTAGGCCAATGTGTTCTGAGCACACGTATGGCAGGCAAGGCTAAATTACATGTCTGGTAAGTTAGATGTGTTAAATGCATTTCTGACATGTGTGACATTTGCAGGTTATGATGACGATATCAGAATGTAACCACACTGCAAGTTGAGGAACATCTTTGTTCTACTGTTGTTGGATAGAATGTTCTGATCATGCCTGTTGGGTCCGGTTGGTCTACTGTGTTATTCCTGTTTGCTTTAGTTTAATTGATATTTGTTCTACATGTGAAAAGTGAAGAATGATTAATGGATTAGCGAATCTTACCACTCCTATAGCTTGCCTCTCAGTCTAGAGCAGTGATTCTCAACAAAGGTCTCAACATATATCCTGCTTTATGATATTTGCATTATGATTCACAATAGTAGCAAAATTACAGTTATGAAGTAGCAATGAAATATTTTTATGGTTGGGCTCATCACAACATGAGGAAATGTATTAAAGGGTCACAGAGTTAGGAAGATTGAGTCTCAAATGAAGGACATGAAAAAGGGAATAGGACACCACAAACATTTTCAATGCAAATTACTTTTATGGAAGATTTCTTGCTGAAAACTTGCAAGTATTCCCAGGCAGAAGCAAGGTGATTGACAGAGTCTAGACAGATGCTACTTATGCTTATATGAAGATGTTAGGGGCCCAGCAGATGACAGCCTATTCGTGAGGGTGGGGGAGGGGGCATGTATCTAGAGTTACAGTACCTGTCTTTATTTCTTTTCTGTTGCTCTGATAAAATACTCCGAAAAGTTTATAGAAGAAAGGGTTTACTTTTAGCTTACAATTCAAGGTATAGTCCATCATGATGGGGAAATCAATACAGCATGAATATAAAGCAGCTGATCCCTTTACACCCATAGTCAGGAGAGAGCAACAAATACACATATGCTTGTTAGTGCTCAAGTCCCTTTCTCTACTCCTGTACAGTCCAGGTCCCCGACCTAGGAGCAGCGCCACCTGCAGTTGGCTTGTTTTGCCTCCTCAATATAATAAAGATAGTTCCCCACAGTTACACCTAGAGGCTCTCCTTCCAGGTGATTCTAGATTGACAATGAACACTAACCATCCTAGTATCTTTCTACATAGGTTAAAGAGCTTTCAAGGTAAAGAGTAATATTACTTTCTTTCATTTATTTAATAAACATGAAGCAAATGGCATATGTTCTTGGGCTACACAAGGGAAAATGCCTTTGTGGAGCTTGTATTCAAGAAGATGACAAGCAAAAGGTGCAATATATAAACCATATAACGTGTTGAAAAGTGACACTGCCTCTTCCCTCAGATTGCACCGCCCACATCTATCTTGAGTAGCCGCATGGGAGACCCAAGACAATGGCATAGAACAAATTAAGAGGGCAGAAGTCCAGGAATGTATTTCATATAGCCAGCCCAAAATGCTTCAAGGCAAGAAACCAAAACAATTTTAAAAATCCAAACCAGAAACCAAATCTGTTAGCATGAATCTTTCAAAGAAAAACATAATGAATGATGGAAAAGAGAACAGAGTGACTAGTGCTTTTGGAAATACCTAGAAAGAACTTGTACATTTCTCCAAAGCCCTTTCTCTTGAGCCTCTGAAGAGAGCTGATTCCTCAGCAGTACCATAAAAACAAACCTCTAATGTCATCCAACATACAAGATTAATGACTCTGTTGGGATGCAGTGATGGTGTGTCAAATTTTCCCCAGAGATCAATAAATTAAATGTTTTATACAACCCTTTAAAAAAAAGTGGTCCTAGCCATGGAAATATAAAAATGTAGAATGTGATAAGGACACTGAGTGTGGGAGGAGAAGGAGAGCTATTGGAGAATTTTGAGCAGAGAACATGACAAGATCCTGCTCTGAATAACATCAAGGTCCAACCTGTCTACTAGAGAATATGGAGCAGGGATAACTTTAGCCAAGGAGACAGCCTGGAGACAGGTGCTATTACAGTTTTCCAAACAAGGGGCAAGATGCTTGATTCATGGCAATGTCAGTGAAATAGTAAGAACCTGGACATTTTCAAAGTCAAGTTTTCAAAGTCTCTTCATGAATAGGGTGAGCTTGAGAAAGTCTCAAGTTTTTTTCCCTCAGTAATTGGAAGACGATTATTGCTGTTTCCTGAGATGGGGAAGGCTATTGGCAGTGGCAATGTTTCAAGGAGAAGAATTGAAGATGCTGAATTTGAGATGTCAGTCACACACAACTGTTGAGTATATAATTAGACTAGAGAACCTAGATGTTGGAGAGAAATGTGTGTGGAGACACAGCTGGAGGTAAAGTTATGTTTGGAGAATTTGAAGGCCTGAGTTTGAGTGAGGTGATATAGGAAGAGACAGAAAAGAAAAGAGAGACAGGACTAAGCCTTGGAACATTCCAGAAAAGAGAAGAATCGAGCAAAGAGAAACCAGAGAGAAGGGTTAAATCAAGACCCAAATAGAATCTTGGACACCACATTAGGAACAAGCATATTTACAGTAAACAAATAAGGTCCAGGGAAATAGCATACCAGGTAAAGGCATTTGCTTGATCACCTGATTTCCATCCCTGACCCCATGATGGAAGCAGAGAACTTACTCTACAAAATTGTCCCCTGACTTCATGTGTCCAATGTGGTATTCATGTCCCCCTCCTTCATGATAAGTAGATAATTAAAAGAAAACAATGTAATTATTTGAGTTAAATTATTCACACTTAAAATGGATATTTTAATCAATAAAAATCAATTTAAAAGATTCTTCTAATTCAATAATTCTGTTTTAATAATATAAACACAAAGGTACACAACATAATACAACCACAAAGAGAGAATTTAAAAGGATGCAGAATATAGTACTTGTTAATTTTTTAAATTATGTTTATTTAGCTATGTGATGTGGTGCATGCCTGTAATCCCAGCACTCGGGGTGACAGAGGCAGGCGGATCTTTATGAGGTCGAAGCCAGCCTGATACAAAGCAAGTTCAGGACAGCCAAGGCTACAAAGAGAAGCCCTGTCTTGAAAAACCAAAAGAAAAAAAACCCCAAATTATGTTTATTTAATGTGTGTGTATGTGTGTTCATATGCTACAATGTGCACATGGAGGTCAGAGGACAACTTTCAGGAGTTGGTTCTATGCTTCTATCATGGACTGGTTGAACTAGCTCATTGGCCCTGATAATAGCACTTTCACTTTATAAATGAGCCTATCAAGTCAATTATTTCAAAGACTACTGGAATAGATCAGCATTGCTGGAGAAATTAAGAACGAAGTAAAACAGGCTCTAAAACTAAATAACAGTATTATCTTATTTATATAGACAAAGAAATACGTGCAGATCACATTTCTCTAGGCTCTCCTTCACTTACACAACGAACGGGGTATCACATACTTTTAAAGCCAGCATTCAGAGGCAGAGGCAGAGGCAGGTGGATGCCTGTGAATTCGAGGCCAGACTTATCTACATAGCAAGCTCTAGGACAGCCAGGAATACACAATAAGACCCTGTTTTAAAACACAAAACAAACAAACAAAAACAAAACAAAACAAAACAAACAAACAAACAAAAAACAACCAGAATGGTGGACAAAGCACTTAGTTCCTTTCTTGTTCTTGTGTGGCTCTGGGTTTGAAGGCACAAGGAATAGGATTATTTTCAGAGTTCTACAGAGCTTTGGTTGTGTAGACCCTTGCTTTCACTAGCTGGCTGAAGAGGAGATTCATTCTAGTGATCCAGCCTCGGCTCTTGACCCAGACTGTTCTACTTTCTGCCTTACTGTCTGCCTACCTTAGGTGGCTTAACTTCTGCTCTTGCTGCCTCCATTGCCTCATTGAAAACCAGGCATAAAATCATTCCATCTCTCTAGTGTTGTGAAGGTACCCCTTAACATAGTGCCTTAAAATAAGAAAATTAATGGAGATGCCTTGTCTTTGATAGACTGTCACATTAGCTGGAGTGACTGGATGATTGGAGGTCTGAATTATCAAAGGCTCACTCATTCGTTACTCTGGTGTTTGATACTGGCTGTTAACTAGGACATTAGATAGGGTAGAGTCATGACCGCTTCATATGGTTGTGCTTCCTCACAGCATAGTGGCTATGTTCCGAAGGTGAGAAAGCAAAGGCCATGATCAACTAGGTGTGGTGGTTCTTGACTGCCGCTCTAACACTTGGGACATTGAGATGAAGAGAATCACCATGAGTTAGATGCCAGTCTGGGCTACAAAGTGAATTCTAGCAGAGCTATGAAATAAGAACTTATTTCAATAACACAAGAGGGAGAGAGTGAAGGAGAGAGGAAGGGCAGGAAGGATGGATGGATGGATGGGAGGAAGGGAGAGAAGTAAGGAGGGAGGAAGGGAGGAAGGAGGCAGTTAGGGTTTTCAAAAGACTTTCTGGTTCAGTCCCTGTAAATTGTGATGTCATTGGTTTTCAATTGGTCCAGGTATAGTATTATGCTTTTGTAAGCTCCTCAGGTGATTCTGTGTGACCAGTTCTCTCATGAAGAACACAAGAAACAAGATATTTGGTTTTACAGCTGACTCCTACCATCCCATCATTTATCATCTTTTGTGTTCCAGAAGGTCTAGTCATGCCATGCGATGTCAAAAAGGCTGCCAAAGAAATGAGATGGGGAAAATGCTAATGCAGTAGATTAAATCTATTTCTTCATGGCTATGCAGCTACCTCTGGCTGGGTTAGGTCAACTGTAGCTGGGTCTAGAGCTAATGGTATTCCAGCATGATTGAAAGACTGAGTTTTAGAGCCAGAATGAGACTTCTAGGTGTCTAGTCATTGAGGTGGCAAATCAAACAGATGCCACTCAAAGTTCCCCCATCATCCCTGCAAGTCTTTATCTCTGCATCTGAGAAAGGCTATGCTTTATTATTTGATCAGCAGCTAAAAGGAGCAGATAAGATAAAGAATTGTAGCTAAAGCTCATCCAAGGTGCTCCCAAGAGACCCATGAGCAATCAACGTCCTGTTACTTTTTATCCCAACACAAGGTGTCACCATTGCTCCTGTGCTTTTAGCTGTAACAGGCACACTGTTTATCAGAGGGGAGAGTCTTTGATTTCATAAGTTCTCTTCACTCACCACCTAACCCCAGGGAGAAGAGTGGGTGCATTCTAGCCATGAGGTTCATGGCTATAGACCATTCCACCCATTCAAGTAGACATACTCATTACAAACACTTTTAAAAAATTACTTATTTTTTATTATTTATTACAATTTATTCACTTTGTATCTTGGCTGTAGCCCCCCCATCTCCTTCCAGTTCCACCCCTATGTCTTCTCCCCCTATGCCCTTCCCCTAGTCCACCGATAGGGGAGGTCCTCCTCCCTTTCTTTCTGGCCCTAGCCTATCAGGTCTCATCACGACTGGTTGCATTGTCTTCCTCCATGGCCTGGCAAGACTGTACCTCCCAGGGAGAGGTGACTAAAGAGCTGGCCCTGAGTTCATGTCAGAGACAGCCCCTGCTCTCACTTACTAGGGAACCCTCTTGGAAACTGAGCAGCCTATGGGCTACATCTGAGCAGGGGTTCTAGGTCCTCTCCATGCATGGTCCTTGGTTGGAGTGTAGATCTCTACAGACCCCCATTGGCTCAGGTTTTTTGGTTCTGTTGGTCTCCTTGTGGAGCTCCTGCCCTCTCCAGGTCTTTCTCCTTCCACTTCTTCACACTTTTTAAATTGCCCCCTTATACTAACAACGGATAAAAATTAATGTCTTTTTGAACATTTCACAAAGAAACTTCTCTGGTGGTGACTGAATCCAGATCAGCTGACACTTCCATAGGATAACTGGAAAACGGACCATCACACATTTTGGTTTTCACCACTGCTCCATTGAAGCAATTTCCTGCTACCATGCTTACTTTGGTACCAGAGTGGAAGGAGGTGTGGACACTTATGCGGTGTACCAATGTCTGAGAAATACAGTGGATGAAAGAGCAACAGAGTACTGGAGCATCCTTGGAAGCCTTGCCATAGTAAAGGAAACGGTGTCTGCAGCTTTTCTTTCACACAGGGTATCATGCGTGGTTGGAGGGAATACTCAGAATGGTTGCTTGGAGGTGAAGATGGTAGACTCAAAGTATGGCTGAGGGAAGGGCAGGACTTTGGGAAGCTGCACTCCTGGAAATGTTGAATGAGGCTAGAAGTACCGGGCATCCTTCTGCCCTGCCCTTCCCCTACACTATCTCTTCATCTATGCATGCCAAACATTACCTAATGTCTATCTGTTTATGGGAATTCCAAATTCTTAATCTGCTGTAGGTCTGTACACCATAGTATCAGTTCCAATTTACTGGGCTTGTAAAATCATCCAGTGATTCATTTCCTTTTCCCTCATTTAAAAAAATAATTATTATGTACTTGGGGGCATCTCAAAACAATATGATTCTAGAGAGGTATAGTAGAGATGTGTGTGTGTGTGTGTGTGTGTGTGTGTGTATTAGTGAAGAATATATTTGTATTTGTTTAGATGTGAAGTCTCCTTCACAAAGCCTTAGTACTCAGCTAAGATTGCTGTTAGAGAGGATTGGATCATGAGAATCATAACTTCACAACAGATTTATCTCCTGATGAATTCATAGATGAGTGGACTATTGAGAGGTAGGGCCTAAGTTGGTCATTGGGAGATTAATCTCTTGATTAGTTAATAGCTGGATGTACTGTTAGGAGATGCAGCTGTTGGAGACCCTGGTTTACCGGTATATGATTTTGAGGGGTATATCTTATCCTTGATCCCTCCCCGGGTTTTCTATTTACTGGCCAGCTTGAAGTGAGCCGTTCTTTTCTATTTCACTTTCTACTCCATCTTCTTTGTCATAATATTTTACCTCACCGCAAGCCAGCTACCCATGAATCAAAACCTCTGAAATTGGGAGCCCAAAGAAACCCTTCCCTCCTTCATCAAGGTGTCTTCTTGGGTATTTTGTAACAGCAATCAAAAGTGACCTGGCTCTATACTGTTGTCTACTTTCTAGTCAGTGGAGAATACGATGTGGCTGTAGTTCTGGGAGAAAGTGTATGGCATGTTAAAACTGGGAAATTTCATGAGAATTTTAACAGTAAGTGTTTACATATGTGGAGAAAATTGTAGGAAACTGAACTGGAGAATGTAGTACCCAAGAGTAGCTCCGTGGAGCTATTATTTCCATTAAATTTGGAGGGCAAAATGAGAGAGATTTTTGGATCATCCAATAAGACTCATTACCTCCACTGAAGGGATGTAGACAGCTTCTTTGTATATTACCTGATAATACACAGAGAGCTAGGATATTATCACCCTGACTTAAATCTTCTCTTCCTTTTCAATCTTTATTGTTTGCCAGATCAACTAAAATGTTTTATTTGGTTCCATGTGCTCAGATTACTAGGATGTTGAAAAGTCAGGAGTGGGCTAACTGTAGAATTGGGAGCAGGAAAAGAGGGTACAAGATATATAGCAATACTAATTAATTTATTCTTTCACAATTTCATACCGGTATATAATGCATTTTGTTCATATTTACCTCTCACTTTTCTGTCTTGTCCGCCTCCAACTTTTATTTGCCCCTTCCCATTTTCTACTGTCATGTCTTTGTTTGTTTGTTTCTGAACCACTGTGCTTAGGATTGCTTAGGCAGTGGTTCTCAACTTTCCTAACATTTCGATCCTTTAATACAGTTCTTCACGTTGTGGTGACACTCAACCATAAGATTATTTTCCTTTTTACTTCATAACTGTGATTTTGCTACTGTTAGGAACTGTAATGTAAGTAGTTTTAGAGCTAGATGTTTGTCAAAGAAGCCATGACCCATATGCCAAGAACATATGTTCAAGGTATGGGCTTCAGTGTAAGGTACCTCACACAGGGCCAATTGCCATGTTAGGGCCCATAGATGTTTTGTCAGGGATCATTTGCTTACACTCAGAATCAGTAAGTGGCTGTCAGGAGTTTCAGAGCCATGGAGGAGAAGGTGTTAGGGCTGGGAGAATGGCACTTCTGGGAGTATAGTAGCAAACCACAGCCTTCACAGGTACCTGGTACCTCCAATTCTTTGAGCATGCCTGGAATTTGGCATTTTGAATTCACTCTTTCTTGCCCACTCTGAATTTTATTTAATTTTAATTTTGAGACAAGGTTTCACTAAGTTGTCCAGGCAATCCCTGAATTTGAGATTGTGGTGCCTTGGCCTCCCACATTGCTGGGATTTCCGGTTTGACCCAAATGGTTTGGTTTAGTACCTTTTTTTTTTTGCCTTTCTAGATAAACAAAAAGCAACGCCCCCTTCCAATGTATTTAACCAAAATTTTCCTTTTGTTTTGTATCTAAAATTGAGTGGATGCCCTAGAAGGAGCTTAAGGTTGTTCAGCTTATTTTTCTTCCACACGAAGTCACCTGCTGGAGGTTTTTTAGATAGCCCCATTATTCTCCTTTTATCTTTCTTTTTAACAATACTGACACTCATCCAGACACAGGGTCCATTTTACACATTCTGACACATCCCCCCATTATTATCTAGAGTCCAGTTCCTTTATTGTGGAGAAAATTAGAGATGTACAAGATTAGGATAGAAATGAATGAATTTCTACTCTCTTTATAGAAACTTGGTGATGTGTTTCCCAAGGTATAAATAGAACAATGAGTAAGGTTGTTTTTGTAAGCATGGATATCCTCAATCTCACTCATTGTTTGTCTGGGTCTACAGTTTAACCAACATGGCTCTTGCTACTAGCTCACACATTTTCAAATGAAAATATATCTCCAACTTATCATTCTTTGTTTATGAGTCAGCCTAGACATTGCTTAAGTTCAAATTCATCCATATACACTTCAAAAGATTGAATCAATCACTCTCTGGATAATGGCTGAAAACTTATGACAATAATGATAATAGCAGCTGCAGATGACCTGCATTGTAACTAAAACCAAATATTCCAACTGGGTGGTTTGGAAAGTATAAACAGTCAGCCCTTCATATCCTATGGTCCTTTTCTTTCATTCACGTGGATATGATATTTGAGTAAATATCTGTAGAAAATGTTAATCCACATAGCTTTGTATGTTTCAGCATTGTTTGAAAAATGTATAAATTCCAGGACAGCTCTCTTCAGAGTAATTAACACTATATTACCAGTTTGGTGATGATTCCATTTGACACACTTAAACTGGTTGATCACTCAGCAATTCACTTAATTTCACACTTCATTTCCTCATTTGTAATATAGCACACCACAAGCATTTCAAATATAAACTTAAAAATATTTACATCTGACTTTCTGAGAAAAACTGCATATTCTTCTTAAGTTACATCTTTCTTCTGGGGTTCTGGTAGCCCCTGAGCGATTCATCTTTCACTTTTAATGAACCATTTGAATATTGCTAAGATGTATTGTGTCATGAAATCTCAAATAATGAAAATGCATCTCTGAAAAATATTCTGGAATGTTTTTCTGGTGCCAGGAGACAGATTTGAATTATTCATTTAGTTAAAATACATGTTAAAGTCACTGTTTTTTAAATTCAGTTCTTTCTCCAGTTTATTATTCTTGCTTTTTATACAATATATGCATAATATTTAATGTGATGAGATAATATAGCAACACAAAATTAAATCTCAATATTCTTAGGTTCACTTAAAATTAGTATAAAATTACAGGGTGAGGGAGCTATTTTCTGATTATTCTTGATGCAGAATGACATTGAAATTGACTTCCATGCAGTTTTATCATTTCTCTGGATCAAGTAATAACAATGCAAGGAGTGGAGAGAAATTTAAGGTATTTTAAAGAATAGAATGGAGCAGTGGAAGAGGAATTTCAGTGGAGATAGGAAGTGATGAACCAATAAGCCAAAGCACTGATGGGAAAGAGAAGTATTCCCTGGCAAGGTGGCATGTGGAGCCTGTCACCTATAATCCCCACACCAGAGAGATAGTCAGGAGGATCATTGCAAGTTCACTTCTAGCCTGGTCTCTATTGTGATATACTGGGAGAGAGAGACAGAGAGACAGAGACACATAGAGAGAGACAGAGTAAGAGACACAGAGACAAACAGAGAGACAGCCAGAAAGACAGAGAGGAGAGGAGAGAGACAGAAAAACACACATAGAACACAGAGAGATTTCATCAGTTATTGATCAGAGGAAGTAAAACCTGTGTGTTGAACCTGTATCTCTGAACAAGGCTGAGTTTGTCCTGTCTCACTAGGAAGCTTGTGCCCTTATGTCCAATTCTGATTCTCTTTACTGTGAATACCTTTTGTTCAGGTAAATGCATCTACAAATCCTGGGCTGGTGACATGGTTCAGAGAGCAAAGGCATGTGTGGCTAAGTCTGACAGCTTGAGTTCAATCCTCAGGACCCCTGTGATGGAAGGAATGAATCAACTCTCGAAAGCTGTACACATGTGTGCACATGCACACACACACATGCCCACACTTACACACACAAATACCCTTACACACATTGCTTCTACAAATCTGTATTAAGCATTCGCTCCTTACCATTGCGTTTTCCATCAAAGAATAATAAAAAAGGAACTGTTCCTGATCTTGATTACTCTGTGTTTCATATGAAAGAAAGAAATTTAGTCTAAAAGACATTTGGTTAATGTGAAAATCATAGGATGATTTCTATGAGAGGAAAATGTTAAATTAGACAAAAGATTCACAGTAGATTCTTTATTCTCACTGATATTTTCATAAGAAAGCATACACATTCCCCTGCCCAAGGGGAATCTGAAGCAACTTTTCCTACAAGCCTACATTCTAATTGTCTCAGGCAGACTGTATCTCCAGAATTGTCATTCCATTAGAGAATTTGCAATAAATTGTAATGATACATGCAAATACAATAATCTAATGGCCCATTATAAAAGAAATGACTGCCCATTACCATTTGTTTTCAGCAATTTACGTGATTTCTTACCTCCTGCTGCTAGAAACTTCCAGAAGGCAGAGGACTCAATGCTTTTATTTATTTCTGTTTGTTTTTCTTTTAATAAGAGGGCATACTAGATCGAAAGGAGAAGGCTAAGAAAAACTATTGCTCTTTCTTGTACCTGCACTAAAATTTTTATTGCCTTTCATAACTCGACATAATTCTGAGCATTTGATTTGAAAACTACCTAAAACTAGTTATGTGAGTTGTTTTTCTCTCTCCCCTCCTCACTGGAGCTACCTTTAAATACCAAACGCAGACAAACACAAGGGAATAGGTAAAGCTAGATCAGAGAGGGAAAAAACTCCTTTTGAATGTGTTTCTGTCGTGGAAGAAATCAATGGCACCCTCCCTCTCTTCTGCTTCTAGGCTACTGAATCTTCTTTCAATCTAGACATCTTAACTCTTTCTGGCTAGATGTGGCTTGTTGTGCATATAGAACACTATATCAGACAGCCACATATCAGGTTCTTGGACAGAATCCATGACTTATTTGTTCATGCAGTTTCCAGACTTATGTGTGAACACCAGTTAAGACCAACTGTTCAAAATGAGTCTAATAAGCCAAACTGATTGCCCCAAACTCTAAGCATCACCTTAAACTTGTAATTCCCATGTAAATAAACAACAGGTAGGATGGATAGCTCTGTCTTCAGGAAGTAACATTCCTACCCAAAAATATACTCACCTGTCTGGGGTCTGATAAACACACATTAACAAGTCAAATTTCATGTTGGTTCCAGTATGTCATATTTACAAAGGATTACAATGGGGCAGGCTTGGAATTGTATTGCTTAGGTCATAATGGAAGTACACAGGAAAGTACTTGACAGTAGCCACAGCAGCTCTTAGTGGTATTTTTGGTTCACTGCTCTGAATATTACATTTGTGAAAATATCTGTGGAAAGCAGTTATTCATATAACTAGGTTGATTTTTTTCTTTGTGCCGAAATCGGCTCTCTCGTTGGTCTTATAAAGATGGCAGATGATGGTTTGTCCACATTATTTCTGAGTGGACATCTCTGCCTAGATGACCAGTGGAGACTGATTTTGATGCCAACTTCAACTTCTTCTCATTCTATCCTTTTTTTTATTTTTTGAGTGGTACAAGTTGACATGGTGTCTCCAACTGTAGCTCAGGCTGGGTTGGATTTAAATATATAACTCAGGCGGTCCTCAAACAGCCTCTTGGGTATTATAGGTATGCATCACTATGCTCAGCTCATCTGCAGAGTCTTAGAAAAAAATGCGTTAGTTCTGATTTGCTTGTTTCCCTTCTGTAACCCAATAGTTGAAGCCAAGGGATGGCTTAGGTGGTCTTAATTAACTATAATGGTTGGAGACTAGCAGTTGAGTGAGTAGTTCTTGGAGAAGGAAACTTGTGGATTGTGCAGATAGCCCAGGAAGCCTATAATAAAATTTAAAAAGAAATAATAGTAACATTTACTTTTTCCCAGAAAGGAAAGTTAAAAAATAAAGACACACACACATTCACACAAAAACACAAACGCACACATAGCAACCAATAAACAATATTTGCAAATTTACGGATGGCCACTGAACTGGATCAATGCTTCTCATAAATATTCATTCATTTGGTAACACAGGAAGTAAAACCTCATCAGTCTTTTTTAATTAAAACCTTTTCAAATCTGAGCTCACGAAATGGCTGTGACAAAGAATACATGCCCCGAATTTATTCTCCCTTTTTATGAAAACAGTTGGGACAGTTTCTATGCACAGCTAAATGAATGCATTTCTCAGCTTCCTGTATAGCAAGGAGTTACCAAATGAACTGTGTGCTGAAATCATCTGCAAAGAGACCTTATCAGGAATAGCTTTTTTTCTTTTTCTTTTCAAAGAGGTTCATAGTAAACATCTTTTGAGTGTTTTACTGATAGTGAGTAAATTGGGGGTCCCTCTTGGGGTTCTTAAGTCTTATTAAAAAGAATTTAAGAACAGACTCAAAAGGTGTTTGAGGATGATTTTACTAGAGCTTAAAAGAAAAAAACCCTAAGGCTAGCAGACTAGAAAATTTGGCAACTGCCAAGAGGAGGAGGCTATAGAAGAGAAGGGAAAAACAGACCCACTGTTTGAGTTAAACCCTTACAGAGGTCAGCCACATGGTGGCAGGCATTGACACGGTGTGAAAGAAAGCTTTAGAGAGGGAGTAAGGAAGTCTGAAGCAGTAGAAAAGCACCCATAAGTTCTGGTGAGCGTCAAAAGAGACAGAAGAGAAGAATAAGGACTCAGAAAGGTGGGCTCGATCCAAAAGAATCTCTTGTGGCTATGCACCTGGGAGCTGGATTTCTGGGAAGGCAAAGTTAATTATTTCATTAAAGGGATAATTATTCTACCAATCTCTTTAGCATGGCTTAAGTTGAGCCTTCTTCCTGAGGGGTGGTCCCATAGCCACGCTCTTGACCTGTACAACTGGATTAAATATATTTTTTAAATTTATTTTTCATTATTATTATTATTATTATCATTATTATTATTATCATTTATTACAATTTATTCAATTTGTATCCTAGCTGTGGACCCCTCTCTCATCTCCTCCCAATCCCACTTTCCCTCCCTCTTCTCCCCCTATGCCCCTCCCCTAGTGCACTGGTAAGGGAGGTCCTCCTTCCCTTTTATTTGACCTTAGCCTATCAGGTCTCATCAGGACTGGTTGAATTGTTTTCCTCTGCGGACTGGCAAGGCTGCACTCCCCAGGGTCAGGTGATCAGAAAGCCTGTCACTGAGTTCATGCCAGAGAAAGTCCCTGCTCCCCTCACAAGAGACCCCACTTGGAAACTGAGTCTATGGGCTACATGTGAGCTGGGGTTTTAGGTCCTCTCCATGCATTGTCTTTGGTTGGGATATCATTCTCTTCAGGGCCCCCAAGGCTAAATTTTTATGGCTCTGTTGGTTTCCTTTTGGAACTCTTGTCCCCTCCAGGTCTTTCTATCTCCTCCTTCTTTCATAAGATTCCCTGCACTCTGCCCAAAGTTTAGCTATGAGTCTCAGCCTCTCCTTCAATACTTCAGTCAGTAGAGTCTTACACAATGGAATACTTACTACTCAGCTATTAAAAACAAGGAAATCATGAAATTTGCAGGCAAATGGTGATAACTAGAAAAGATAATCTTGAATGAGATAACCTAGAAGCAGAAAGACACACGTGGTATATATATACTCACTCATAAGTTGATATTAGCCACATAATATAGGATAAACATACTAAAATCTATACTCCTAAAGAAGCTAAGCAAGAAGGAGGACCCTAGGGAAGATGCTCAATCCTCATTCAGAAGGACAAATGTGATAGACATCAGAACCAGGAGAAGACAAGGAACAGGACTGGATTAAGTCTTAAGGGAGGGTACAATAGCATAAGTCTCTACCTACAGGCAGCTTATTCTTTTGGCTAGGAGATTTGATGGTTTTCCCATAAGAGGCCTCTAATGCTATTATAACTCCACTCTTTATTTTTCTTCCTGGATGAATGACAGACACGATTAATAGACCTCCAGCATTCATTTTGGAAAATAAGATGACCTTGAACATAATAGTTATATTCTATGAATGGAGGGGTATAAAGATAGGAAGTGCTTGGTCCCAGGAGAACCCCCTATGTACCACTTTCTTTACTTATGCACTTACACTAAAGATAAACAAACTTCTTTGTTAAACCATTAAAAAAAATTCCAACCTGTAGAACAGTAACTAAATCCAATTCCTAAGTAGTTAATAAGACCCTGTTTTTTGTTTGTTTCTATTGTTTTGTTTTGGGGTTTCTCTGTATAGCCCCCACTGTCCTGGAACTCACACTGTAGTCCAGGCTGGCTTTGAACTCAGAGATATGCATGCCTCTGCCTTTTGAGTGGTAGGATTAAGGGCAAGCACCATGTCCACCTCCACCAGTTGGCATGGAGTCCTATTGAGTGGGAAACATTGAATAAGGTCCAGGGTTCATTCCCTAGCATTCCCCAAAATATTAATAAAAGACCCATCCCTGAGCTGAGTTTGTTCTGGTCCTGTTTTCAACTTGTTAAAGTGTATCTATCTATCTATCTATCTATCTATCTATCTATCTATCTATCTATCTATCTATCTCTCTCTATTAAAATTCTCTCTCTATCACTGTCTCTTTCTTTGTGTGGTTGTGTGTTGATACAGGGTTTCCCTCTGTAGTTAAGGATGGCCTCCAACTCAAAGCACTCCTCCTGTCCATTTCTCCTAGCTGCTGGTGGTTCAGATGTGCATCTCACCAAGTCCAGTGCTGACATCTATAAGGACAGCAAGAAATGTAGATAAGATTGATACCCTCAACAGAGCTTATGAGAGTGAGCCTTAATGAACTGCAGGGAGCGAAACTGCCTGCTGGCCTCAGCTGCTGGGCCTTAGCTGCTGAGATGAGTCCATCTCATATCCGAGCTGAAGCTTTTTAGGCTACTCTCAACTAATGACAAAATGGTGGCAAGAAGTAGGCAGGTCTGTTTTGGAGGTATGATGATCTTGCCAATCTTTCCTTAGACCTCATGGCAGCTTCAGACACTTCCATCCAAACTTCTCTTCTTGTCCTCCTTTTACAGGCTCAGGTTTGTATTTTGATCTGGTCTAGCCTTTCCGGCTTGTTCTCCACTTCCCCCAGGCAAGTCTCTCAGGCAAACCCTTGCCTGTTTTATTCCATCTTGGCACCTAATTTTGTGAGGAACTGAACTAGCACACTACTTTAAAGTGAGTAGGGTGTTACTAGAAACACCTGCCAGTGAACAGTCTGTTGCCCCTAAGCATTTCCTTCATTCTTGTAGTTGATCTAATTTATGCATTCAGATATGCAAGGATTAATGGCTGTTGGGTGAAATGTAATGCAATGTCAGGATATCATCTTTCCATTACTCATCTCTCTTTACAATGAAAAAAAAAAGTCTGAGTGTGATGGCTCATGTCTCTAATCTTAATACTAGGAAGGCTGAGGCAGGTGGACCTCTATGAGTTTGAGGCAATCCTGATCTACATAGTGAGCTACAGGCCAACCAAAGCTATATACAGTGATGCCCTGCCCCATCTCAAAAACAAAAATAAAACTAAATTTAAAAAAAAAATGAAAAAAAAAAGAGATGGGGAAGATAAATTGCCACCTGGCACCGAAGATGTAGCTCAGTTGGTAGAGTATTTGACTGCCATTCAGAAAGACCTGTCTCTAGCATGAACTTAGTAGCTAGCTCTTTGATCACCTCCTCCTGGGGGGAACAGCCTTACCAGGCCACAGAGGAAGATAACACAGACAGTCCTGATGAGATTTGATAGGCTAGGGTCAGAGGGAAGGGGAAAAGGACTTCCCCTACCAGTTGACTGGGGGAGGGGCATGGGAGGAGAAGAGGGAGGGTGGGATTGTGAGGGGAGGGGATGAAGGAGGAGGCTACAGCTAGGATACAAAGTGAATAAATTGTAACAAATTAAAAATAAATTAAAGAAAAGAAAGCTCTATTCAGTTATCATCATGTAAAGCAGAGGTGGTAGTATAGTATAATTCCAGTGCCCAGGAAGTGGAGAAAGAAGGCTTGGAAGGCTTGGAGGACCTATCTAAAAAGAAGAAAAGGAAAAAAAGAAAGAAAAGAGAAAAGAAAAGAAAAGAAAAAAATTGAAATAGAATAAATAGTCACCGACTCCAAAATTTTAGTGAAGCCATTTGGGGATGTGTTTTATACCAAACCAAAGCCTGAGCTACATGAGATAATGTTGTCTCTCTTTTCCTAGATCAGAATACGGTTGACAGTACGAGAAATCAGAAGGAATTGAGGAAGAACTTTGCTTCACACAATGTTCAGGAAACGAAGCAGGCCAAACTTTGCCATCTTCAACATGTGAGAGCAAAGTGGGGTTTTACACCAGAGGCTTGCTGCTTTCTGAGACAATCATCTGCAGGCCCAAAGTGACCTCCAACTCACTATGTAGCTAAGGCTGACCTTGAACTTCTTCCTGCATCTACTATCCCAGTGCTGAGATTACAGGTGTGCCCTCCTGGTGCCTGGCTACCAGGGAGTTTTTTGTTGTTTGCTTGCTTTTGTGGATCTGGTCCCAGTTAGAATGCATTGTTTTGGGCTGGCCAGGAATCTTCCATGTGGGAGACTGGGAAATTCAAGCTTCTTGAAAGCCAAAGAAAAACAGAAATGTTAATGGAGAATAGTTAGCCTACTCCTGCCCCAGACATTGGGAAAAAGTTTTTTAAGGAATAATGGAGGTCTGGTCTCCATAACAGGAGTAGTTTCTTTTTACAAGGACAATTCCATTCAGTACTTTTAAAGTATTCCATTCAGTGCTTTGGCTGTATTACTTCATTAGAAAGTATCCATTTTAAAGGGATATGGAATATAATAAAGTATTTTATGGTGGTTAAACTGTCTTAACATCACTTAATTTACATAGAGATTTGTGATGCCATCAAACATTCTCAGACTAGTTTGAACAGATTGCAAAGCTGCCTGATCAAAATTCTCATTTCTTATTTATAGGCAGATTATAGTTCAGATCCAGATGTTGAATGGGAGAACAGGTAGGGAATTTTAATCTTTGGTTTCATAGGCATGTTGAGTGATAAGATGACTTCTATTTTCATTTTAAATGCATAAATAGATGATAAGCTGTGAATTGGATGGATGCTGAATAAAAATAAATTTAAGAATTAACCAAATTTTAATGAATTGGCATACAACAAGGCTCGTGTGTTTATGTGTGTACATGTGTGCATGCGCATGCTCAAGTAGGCCAGGGGTCAATGTTGGGTGTCTTCCTCTAGTGCCCTCCATGTTACTTTTTGAGACAGGTTCTCCGAACCTAGGCCTCACCATTTCATCAAGGTTACAGATGGGCATGGCCACGCTTGGCATTTATGTGGACATTAGGGATCCCAATTCAGGTCCTCATGCTTGCTGGCCATCTCTCCAGTCCAAACAAGACTATTTTGTAAATTGAGAATAAACAGTTTTGATATAATAATAATGTTCTATATTAGACATCACCTAATGATATAAATTTTACTGTTAGCAGTGCATTAAATTCAATCAAGCCTCTGATTTGAAAATTGTGAGGGGCATGTTGGGGTGAAGAGCATGTGTGCTACACTTTTAAACACTTTATTTAATATATTCCTAGACTATCAGCATGTATTATTTCTAACTCTGTTGGCTATTTGGCAGCCCAGGTACTACAATGTACCACCTATTGCACAAGACCATACAGTCAGAATCTGATTAAAGATGACATTTTCAAAAGGGTCGCGGAGTCACTTAAAATAGCCTTTTAAAGTTAACATTTATAGTATTTGCAGTTAAAGAAATTCATTTTCAGGGCTGGTGAGATGGTTCAGTGACAATTACCTACACCTGTTGAGCCTGAGGACTGGATGGATATCTATCCCCAGAACCCACGTAGTCCACTGATCCACTCACACACACCACAGACAGACAGACAAACACACGCCACAGTAAATAAATAGATACATAGACTAATTTGATAGGCAGACAGACAGATAATGTAAAGTTCTGGACAGACAGCTCTGTGGTTGAGAGCACTTGCTACTCTTCCAGAGGACCTGGGTTCAATTGCCAGCATCCACATAGCAGCTCATAATCATCTATAACTCCAGCTGCAGGGAATGTGATGGCCTCTTCTGGACTCCATGTACACCAGGCACACATGGCGCAGAGATTTACATGTAGGTAAAACATCCACACACACACACACACACACACACACACACACACACACACACACAC
>NW_026592776.1:4904601-5093857 GCF_907164565.1 Psammomys obesus | reverse complement strand
ACACACACACACACACACACACACACACACACACACACACACACACATTTTTTTTAACCGATGTCTATCCCACTTGCCTTTCTGAAAGAGGATTGCTCATATTATTCAGGGTCCTCCTCTTTGCTTAGCTTCTTTAGGTGTAGAGATTTTAGTATGATTATCCTATATTATATGTCTAATATCCACTTATAAATGAGTATGTACCATCTGTGTCTTTCTGCTTCTGGGATACCTCACTCAGGATGATCTTTTCTAGATCCCATTATTTGCCTGCAAATTTCATGATTTCCTTGTTTTTAATTGCTGAATAGTATTCCATTATGTAAATGTACCACAATTTCTGTATCCATTCCTCAGTTGAGGGACATCTGGGTTGTTTCCAGATTCTGGCTATTATGAATAAAGCTGCTATGAACACGGATAAGCAAATGTCCCTGTTGAATACTTAAGCATATTTTGGAATATGCCTAGGAGTGGTATAGCTGGATCTTGAGGAAGCACTATTCGTAACTGTCTGAGAAAGCACCAGATTGATTTCCAAAGTGGTTGTACAAGTTTACATTCCCACCAGCAATGGAGGAGCGTTCCCCTTTCTCCACATCCTCTCCACCATGTGTTGTCACTTGAGTTTTTTTTTTTTCATTTTCATTTTTCTTTTTTTTTGAATTTTATTTTTTTTCTTATCAGTTACATTTTATTAACTCTGTATCCCAGCCGTGTCCCGATCCCTCATTCCCTCCTAGTCCCTCCCTCCCTCCTTCATCTTTACCGTGCCCCTTTCCAAGTTCACTGATAGGGGGGACCTCCTCCCCATTCATCTGATCCTGTTTTATCAGGTATCTTCAGGACTGGCTGCAAAGATCTTAGCCATTCTGATGGATATAAGGTGAAGTCTCAGGGTTCTTTTGATTTGAATCTCCCTGATGACTAAGGACATTGAGGATTTCTTTAAGTGTATCTCTGCCATGCATTATTCCTCTATTGAGAATTCTCTGTTTAGCTCTTTACCCCATTTTTTAAAATTGGATTACTTGGTTTGTTGTCTTTTAACTCTTTGAGTTCTTTATATATTCTGTAGGGTTGGTGAAGATCCTTTTCCAGTCTGTAGGCTACTGTTTTGTTCTGATGATAGTGTTCTTTGTTTTACAGAAACTTTTCAGTTTCATGAGGTCCCACTTATTGATCATTGATCTTAGAACCTGTGCTGTTGATATTCTGTTCAGAAAGTTATCTCCTGTGCCATTCTGTTCCAGGCTCTTCCCCGCTTTTTCTTCTAGTGTGTCAGGTTTTATGTTGAGACCTTTGATCCACTTGGTCGTTAGTTTTGTGCAGGGTAATAAATATGGATCTATTTGCATTTTTCTACATGTGTACATCCAGTTAGACCAGTACAGTTTATTGAAGATGTTGTCTTTTTTCAATTGTATGGTTTTGACTTCTTTGTCAAAAATCAATTATCCGTAGGTATGTGGGTTTATTTCTGGGTCTTCTATTCAATTCCATTGATCTACCATTCTGTTTCTATGCCAGTACCATACAGTTTTTATTACTATTACTCTGTAGTACAGCTTGAGATCAGGGATGGAGATACCTCCAGATGATCTCCTATTGTACAGGATTGTTTTAGCTATTCTGGGTTTTATGTTTTTTCATATGAAATTGAGAATTGTTCTTTCAAATTCTGCAAAGAATTGTGTTGGTATTTTGATGGGAATTGCATTGAATCTGTAGAATGCTTTTTGCAGGATGGCCATTTTCACTTTGTTAATCCTACCTATCAATGAGCATGGGAGATCTTCCCATTTTCTGGTATCTTCTTCTATTTCTTTCTTTAGAGACTTGAAGGTTTTGTTTTCTTGTTTTTGTTTTTTTTAAACCAGTATTTTACTTCTTGGTTAGAGTCACACCAAGGTACTTTATGTTATCTGTGGCTATTGTGAAGGATATAATTTCCCTAATTTCTTTCTCAGCCCATTTGTTTTTCATATAGGGGAGGGTTACTGATGTTTTTTGAGTTAATTTTGTATCCAGCCCTTTGCTAAAGATGTTTATCAGCTGAAGGAGTTGTCTGGTTGAATTTTTGACATCACTCATATATACTATTATATCATCTGCAAATGGTGATATTTTTACATATATATTGTTTTGTAGATTTAGTGTTTTGACTATTATGTGAAGTGAGGAGTTTCTTTTCTGGTCTACTCTATTTGGTGTTCTTTAGGCTTCTTGTAGTTAATGGAGAGTTCTTTATTTCATTTGGGAAAATTTTCTTCCCTTATTTTCTTGAAAATATTTCTTGGACTTTGGAGCCTAAATCTTCTTTTTCATCCAGTCCTATTATTCTTAGATTTTTGCCTTTTCATGGCATCATTGATTTCTTGGATATTTTGTGTTTGTAACTTTTCTGATTTTACTTTTCCTTTGAGAGATGTATCAATTTCTGCAATTGTATCTTCAGTGCCTGAGATTCTCTCTTCCATCTCCTGTATTCTGTTGGTGATGCTTACCTTTGTGGTTCCTGATCTTTTTTCTAAGTTCTCCAGCTCTAGGGTTTTCTCTGTTTGTATTTTCTTTATTGATTATAATTCTGTGTTCATGTCTTGCAACATTTCCTTCATCTGTTTGAATGTGGATTCCTGTCTTTCTGTGATGGCCATTATTATTTTTGTTGTTGTTCATTTCTTTCTATATGCCACTACTTGTGCCTCTTCTGAGCATATTGTACTTTAAATTTTCCAGTATGGTCAGGTTCATGTAGAGGTCCTGGTGAGAGAGTCTATAGCCTCTTAGCTCCTTCTCTGCCCTAGCCTACTTCATGCAACTCCTTTTGAAACAGGAACTATCTTCCCTTAAGCAGTAAAAGCAGGACCCACTGTAGATCATGAGCTAGTTACACAGTATGCTTGACCTCTCTCCCAAATGGACATCCCTTGTTGGGATTAATGACCATGCATAGGACATTTGCACTTCTTACTGACTTGCCATGATGAGCTAAAGAATGACCAACCCCAACAAAAATGACCTCAATTTCTAACCAATTCTCACTGTAACTCCCCAAAAAGAACACTTGGTGCTATGGTTCTCAACCTTTGAGTTGAAATGTCTTGGAGTCAGATATCCTGCGTATGAGATATTTACATTATGATTCATAACAGCATCAAAATTACAGTTATGAAGTAGCAATGAAATAATTTCGTGGTTGGGGGTCACTACAACATGAGGAACTGTGTTAGAGGGTCAACAACATTAGGAAGGTTGAGAACCACTGCTCTAGGTGGCTTTAGTTGTGGCAAGTTGACAAAATTGACTAGCACGAGGCATGGTCTACTATGTCTGGCTTCTCCTTACTCTTTTGACATGAATTGGTCTCTGCAAGGAATTGAAGCTAGATCATAGTAGGTCCGCCCTCTACTACGGAGGTCATGCATCTGTGTTACATGGACCCAGAGAGTATCAGAGCTGTATGATATGATCATGCCTGTTCATGGACAAATCTTTCTCCTGGAATGATTCAAAAAGGGCAGAACCATTAGGCCTAATCAACACTGACTCTGTGGTTTTTGTTCATTTGATTTGGTTTTCTGTTTTTCCAGACAAGGTTTCTCTGTGTCGCCTTGGCTGTCCTGGACTCACTTCATAGACCAGGCCAGCCTTGAACTCACAGAGGTATGTCTGTCTCTGCTTCCCTAAGTGCTGAAATTACAGGTATGCACCACTGCACCCAGATAAAATACTTTTTTTTAAAAAAAAAAAAAAACCACTTATCTATTTATTTATTTAGTGTGTGGGGTGTGTGTTTGTAATACCATGGCATCCATGTAGCATTCTAGGACAATTTTCTGGAGTCAGTTCTCTATTTCCACCATGTGTGTACTGGGATTAGAACTAAAGCCACCCAACTTGGCAGCAAGCGACTCTATTATCTTGCCAGAAACTCAATTCTTAGTCTTCAGCTAGATCTTTTGGGAACTCATCAAAGTCACAAAAAAAAGGAAGAGATAACTCTTCTCTGGTCACTATGAGAGTTTTTGTACCCTGGGCTAATAATTTATAGTCACTAAGGAAAAGGGGAGTCAGGAGAACAAAAGCACCTTCAATCCTACTTCAGCCTCAATTTCAGACTTTTCTCTGATTTGTAATGATACTCTTTACAATCCTTACAACATCAAAATCAAGGTCAGGACACCTGTCTCTGTACCCCATGCAAATGGAGGCTGAAACCACTGTCTGGTGAGGCCCTAAGGTAAGGTGGCTTTGCTTTCTTTTGCTGTTAACTAAAATTCCTTTATGGAAAGCAGCTCATGATTAATGTCAGCCAAGGGAGGAACTGGTGTCAGGGAGCGCTGTCATTTGATAGAGTAATTTTTCTTTTGCATTCCTCAAATCACTGTCAAAGGTTATTGAGAGTGAATTTAGCTCAGCATTATTTTGTCCAGTAAGGTTTATCTGGCTGAAAAATGTCCTGTTTTCTGTCTATGCATTGGTTTTCTGATAGGAAGGAAATAATTTGGGCTTTCAGCAAGGGCTATATAGTGTCTTCTGCCCCTGATGCTTTTAGTTCATGCTTTTTATTCTCCCTCTCATCAATCTCTCTTTTGTGCTTCCTCCCCCTCCACCTCTTCAAACTCTTTAGCCATTTTTTCTTTGAGTGTTCCATGCTGGCTCTTCTTGCCCTTTCCAGACTAGCAGGTGAGCCATTGGGTGGTTTGGGAAGAGCTAAAGCTAGAAGGGTAGATTCTACTATTTTTCAGATCCATCCAATATCTTAGGGTGTCTTCTGCGAATCTTTGCAGCTTCTGTTCCAAATATCAATTCTAACTGCATATAGTTTATTGTGTGGTGTACACTTTGGGTCTGGGTAATTTTGGTGAGTGATTCTTTTATTTATTTGTAAGCTGTTTTAAATAATAAGGCTTATAAAATTAAAACAAGGCTTCTGAAGGTTTTTTATTGATTGCTATATCATTTCTCATAAACCTACTAGCTATTTTCTCAGCATGACTTTGGGATGAGCTATGTGTTCTTGATGACAATTCATTATTCCCAATACAAGACAGAAAAATGTATTGATTAAAGTTCAAAACCGTGCACATTGCTTAGTCAATTTGCCAATCTGAGATGTGGAACCATGACCTTGATAAATTGTAGGCATCACTGACGTGCTTTAGGAAATCAGGTAGCTGCTTCCAATATATTGCCTGGGTCTTCAATCTTTCTTGCTATTGGAATGGAACAATTTTGTACAGGCCAAGAACGTCCTTTTTTACTATGCTTCCTTCAATCCTTGAGAATATAAATGAGTTGATGATTAGGGCTGGGGAGCATACAGGAGTGTGTGACAGTCTAATAGGTTTTTGAGATTTGAGCTATTTATTCCACCAGCTCAATGCTTCCACTGCCAGGAAGAAATTTAGTAAGCCTGGAAACCCTGTGTTGTTCACTTGGGCATCATTGTGCAAAGGACTGAAGAGAAATCCAATCTGAAACCAAGCTTTCTTAAGTAATAATAGGTTTTAAGGGGAAATATAATCAGAGTGTAGTGGCTCACATCAGTAATCTGGATAGTTAGGAGGCTGAGGCAGGAGGATTATGTGGAGTTTTAGGTCCACCTAGGTAAGTTACATCGTGAGCTCTAGAACAACTTGGGCAGTAGTGTAAGATACTCTCTAAATGAATAGAAAGGGAAGGAATGAGAAAGGGTGGGAGGGAGGGGAAAGAAGGAAGGAAGATGTTCTTCCCTAGAACCATGGCCAGTTCATGTGTAACCTTGCTGAGAAGACCTTGGTGTTGCGGAATGATGCTGTGACTCACTGGAAGCCTTAACTGATTGTATTTGGCACCAAGGTCCAGCTGGCTTCTCCAGCCCTTGCTGAAATCCTATAGCTATTCATAGCCTTAAACAATACTCTGTAGCATTCAAACTGGTAGCTATAATCAGCTCCCAGTTATAAAAACAATGCTGAATGGTTTGGTGCCCACTGAAATATCCATGAATTTTTGTATTTTATTTTATTTGGTTCTATTTTATTTTGGGGGGACTTATGTAGCACAGGCTGGTCTGTCTTTAACTTGCTAGTGTAGTAGAGGCTGGCTTTAAATCCCCTGCTCCTCCTGTCTCCACTTCCTGGGTGTGAGGATTATAGGCATACCTTACCAGACATGGATATGATTTTATGCATTGGAGATATCCTAGGCAGGCAAAGGTGGATCAAAGTTATAACATTGGGACCAGGTCTTAGCCTCAGATTGAGTTAGGCTTATTACTTAAAAGTTCTTGGGCCACATATGATCAGACTGTTAGTTGGATAAAATAAGGTATAAAAAAAAGGAAATAAAATGATGCTGTCTAAGAAGCACACTGTGCTATTACAGAAAATCAGCAAAATTACTTCAGAACTTTACTAAGTCACATGACAGACATGTTAAAGAAGCTTCACACAAAGGACTTTACCAGTACATTTGAACTGATTAAAATTTTAATGTGGCAATATATGTGAGATAGATAGAAAATACTTTCTCCACTGAGAGTCAATGACTAAGCAAAATATTCAGATCCACAATTTACAAATAAAAATTCAAGGTTATGCCAGTCACAGTGCTGTAATCCCAGCATTCCGGGGTGCAGAGGCAGGGAGAATCTCTGTGAGTTCTAAGCCAGCCTGGCCTACAAAGCAAGTCCAGGAAAGCAAAGGCTACAAAGAGAAACCATGTCTCGAAAAACATAAAAGCAACCACCACCACCCCGGGAAACAGTTCAAGGTTACTAGTTTCTTTAGAAAACCAAACAAGGACGCTAATTACATGACTCCACAGCTTTAAAATTAATTACCTTACAAAAATTTCAAACATAGCAAAGTTAGTCGAATCAGTATAAGAAATACCTTCACCTGTCTTGCCAGGATACCTAATAGAAATTTATTGCCAGTCTTTATCAACGGTTTTTAAAATAACTATGGATGGTAGTACACACCTGTAAGCTGCAGCTAAGGTAGGGGGGATTGCTGCATGTTAGGGTCTATTTAGGCTACATAATAAGATCCAATCAAAAAAGAAACAAAAGGGAGGTTTTCTGGAGAAATGGCTCTCAGTTCAAAGCACTTTCTTCTTGCAGAAGACCTGAGCTCAGTTCCCAGCACCCACATTGGGCAGCTCACAACAACCTGGAACCCCAGTTCCTGGGGGATCTAGTGCTTTTCTTCTCTCCTTGTACTTCCAGTCTTTGTTTCTGTCTGTCTCCCTCTCTCTCACACACACACATGTACACACACAATTAGAGCACAGACTTCAGTCTTATTAAAGGAAAGAAAGAGGAAGTAAAAGAGGAAGGGATGAAGAGAAATACTTCAGCCACATTGTGTGGGCTTCCTATACAATTCATTGTGTAGTTAGTTCTATTACTAATGGACCTTAAGACATTTCATCTTACGTTCAGTAGATTTTCTTGCCCCTTCCTTCCAGGAAAAAAAAAAAAAAAGCTATTAGCCTGAGATCTGCCATTTCCTCTTCTGTCCAGTTCAAAATGCCATCTTTGTCTCAGAATTCCATTATAGTTCTTTTATTTTCTTATATTTTTTTTCTTGCAAAAACCACATTTTTTATGTATGAAATGATTTTCCACCTGAGTATTTGGTCACATCTGTTTCCTTCCGAATTTTGTCCTATTAGTTTTCCCCCCTCCATTTTTTCCCCTCAGAGGTCGTTAGCATAAATCATCTTAGGCACTAAAGAACAAGGAGGGAGGGGTGGGGAAAATGGGAGGAGGGGCAGGAGGGGCAACTGCAGTCAGGATGTAATGTATGAGAGAAGAATAAATTTAAAAAAGAAATAAAAAGTGGATCTCTTTGTCTGGGGCTAAAGATCAACTAGGGAGCACGGTCTTCAGTGGGGGTAGTGCATTTACTACTGGATCACAGGAGTCAATTATGGAAAAGAAACTCCACCAGCAGATGGCTGCAAGATTTTATGAGTACTATCAGATTCGCACTATATAAAATCTTCAGTATGGTAAGAAAGACTTTTTTTTTTTTTTTAAAGCCATAAGTGTTTCTAAACGTCTTAGGTTTCAGAGCTTTCCTAGCTCTACCTCACCGTCCCTGTCTTTGCTGTCTAATTCTTCCCAATGGCTTCTACATTTAGGAGTCTCAGGAAAGGCTATTTGGTACCAATGGAATTTTGCTCATTCTTCTACTCTTTCCCCCAGCTACAAGAAATAGCAAGCCATTCTCTCCATGTTGTTCTCTTTCTCTCTCTTTCCTCCTCATTTTCCCTGCAAGTGGAGAAGCTAGTGCAGAGGACAGTGCCCAGTTGTCTTTCATTGTTTTTTTTTTAATTTTTTATTAATTACACTTTATTCATTTTGTATCCCCCTATAAGCCCCTCCCTCCTCTCCTCCTAACACCACCCTCCCTCCCCTTTCTGCATGCATGTCCCTCCCCAAGTCCACTGATAGGGGAGGTCCTCCTCTCCTTCTTTCTGATCTTAGTCTATCAGTTCTCATCAGAAGTGGCTGCATTGTCCTCTTCTGTGGCCTGGTAAGGCTGCTCCTCCCTCAGGGGGAGGTGATCAAAGAGCAGGCCAATCAGATTATGTCAGAGGCAGTCCCACTTCCGATTACTATGTAACCTACTTGGACACTAACCTGCCATGGGCTACATCTGTGCAGGGGTTCTAGGTTACCTCCATGATAGTCCTTGGTTGGAGTATGAGTCTCTGGGACGTTCCCTGTGTTCAAATTATCTTGTTCTGTTGCTCTCCTTGTGGAGACCCTGTCCTCTCCAGCTCTTACTATTTCCCACTTCTTACATAAAATTCCATTCACTCTGCCCAACAGTTGGCCATCAGGCTCAGCATCTGCTTTGATAGTCTGCAGGGCAGAGGCTTTCAGAGGCCCTCTGTGGCAGGTGCCGAGGTTGTTTCCTGTTTTCTTCTTCTGGCTTTCAGAGGCCCTCTGTAGCAGGTTCCTAGGTTGTTTCCTATTTTCTTCTTCTTCTGATGTCCATCCTCTTTGCTTTTCAGGATGGAGATTGAGCATTTTTCTCTTCAGATCGTATTAATCTTTCACCTTTTTTTTTCCCTCATGAAGGCAACCTGTTTTTTCTTGGTGAACAACTCAGCTTTAGTTGCATTCTTACTGCGCAGAACAAGGGCCTTGTGACTGATACCACAGCCTGCTTAAGATCTCACCCCGCATAGGCCTCCTTCACAGACTGTAACACATTCTGTTACAACAGAATGTGGACCGTATTCACTTGTTATCATCTGGTAGACTTATCACTTCATCCCACTTAGGGGAAGATGGCCTTCTTGGAGTTCCCACGTTCAGAAGGAGCAGCCTTAGTCACATGTCTTCTCCCCACAGCAAGGACAATGTAACTTTCACTGCAACAGGAGGGCATGCCACTCCATGAAGACTGGGAAAGATTGGCACAATGGAGACTGCCCTTCCAGGCATTCCACCCTCATACAATTTAGCACTGGCTGCATGTATCTCATCACTCACGGCAGATAAGATGCAAGCAAGCATTCCTCTTCAACTCATCTTTGATTCTGTTGTGCTCCATGTTGACAGCCAACTCTTGCATGAACCTCTACTGAGGAGATAAACAGGGGCCCAGTCACACCAGGAATGGCACCAGTGACAGATCAAATACCTGATCCACTTAGGTCGATCTTGGTGAATCAGTGAGTTTAGTTAGAGTGATTCATAGGAGCATGAACGAAGGATTCTTTGTACCAGCATGGGCAACTTAGAAATGTACATGAAAGAAGAAAATGTTTCTCTCTCTCATCAAATTAATCTCTCCTGTATATCCCTGAAAAGAGACAGGGCTGCATGAGCCCCTCCCTTCTAGGTAACTGCTTATATATCCTGGAGGAGGTGTGAGCACCTGCTCTAGCAATAGTTAGCTCTTTATACATTCTCAGGGAGGAGTCTCTCTTCTAACAACAGTTAACTGCCTTCGTCTCCTCTGGGAGGGGGTGGGCTTTGTGAGCCTCTTTCCTCTCAACTCTTAACTGCCTACCCTTTAAGAGGGGTGAGGCCTCACAAGCCCCCTCTCCTCCATAATTGAAAACAAATGGACCCAATCTTCTGCCATTCTTGTACACGGAATCACAGCTATTGGAAGTTTAAGAGGTTAATGGCCATTTTATGCTCAGAGGGCATCATTCTATAGCACTTTCAGTCATTGCCTTATCAGAAGAAAAAGGTTTTCTAACTGAAGTCAAGAGCAGTTAAAAGCCATCTGTAAAGAGCTGCAATGGAATGAGTGTACATTCATATTCTTAAAACATCCTATGACCTTTTTATATAGCTACTTGGTGCCACATCAAGGACTAGAACCCAGGACTCTGCCTCCTAGTTTAGTGCCAGCCCATCCCCAGTGTTATTCCACGGCCTAAAATTCAGTATCTTTCGAGGGAAGAGTTATTGAATGGACTTTTTAAGAACCATCAGAACGATTTGAACAAATGTACTGGTCAAAGGTGACAGTGCAATTGGTCTCCATTGATCTTGCTACTTGGAACTAGCTTCCCAATTGGTACTACCTGTCATTATTAACATACCTCTTCTACCCAAGGCACATCCTTTTAAAAGGAAGCCTAGGTGTGTAATCCCCATTTTATTCTATAGTCTTGAATCCCTGTCGAGGGCAAATCACTATTCCATTGTATTAGTACTTCAGCAGTAAATCAGTAATCAAGCCACTGTGGTGGCATGACTCATGCCTGTAATGCCAACATTTTAGGAGACTGAGGCAGGAGGATTGCTATCAGTTTGGGCAACAGAGTGAGACCTTGTCTCCAAAATACAACAGGAAAATAAACAACTCTTGATTATCAAACAAACAAAAACAGTAACCAAAGAAGATGCTTTGAAGAGTGCCTACAATAGTAGGTTTTCCTGAATGTAAAAAGATTACATTTATTTTCCAACATCAATCAAATCAGCACTTAAGTGTACCAGCACTGACACGATTCATGGCAGCAACTAGATCAAGTTGTGTTTGTCTCTTTTTCCATAATTTTTCTTTCTTTATTATTTATTTTGGGTTTTGTGGATTGAATGCAAGGCCTGGAATATGCTAAATAAGTTCTCTGCCACTGAATTACATACAATTTTCTTCATTCATTCATTAATTCACTCACTCACTCACTCATCCACTCATTTATTTATTTGATTTGATTTTAGGACAAGGTCTGACCTGATTGCTCAGGGTGACTTCCGTGTTAGTTAGGTTTCTATTGCTGTGATAAAGGCCCCATGACCAAAAGTAACCTGGGGAGGAAAGGGTTTATTTAGCTTACATGCTTTTAAGTTTTTTTTTTCACAATTTATCCATTATATACCCTGATTGAAGCCCCCTCCCTCAACTCCCCCAGTCCCTCTCTTCCTCTTCATCTCATCCCCTTTCCCTAGTCCACTGAAAGGGGGAGTTCTCTACTGTTTTCTTCTGCCCATAGCTTGTTAAGTCTCATCGGGACTGCTTGAATCCTTTTTCTCTGTGGCGTGGCCTGGCAAGACTGCATCATCAGGGGCGAGTGATCAGAGAACAGTCAACTGAGTTTATGATAGAGGCAGTTCCTGATCCCCTCCCTCAGAGATCCACATGGAGACTGAGCTACATGTTCTGATCACATTCTATCACTGAGGGAACTCAGAACAGGAGCTCAAGCAGGGCAGGAACCTGGAGGCAGGAACTGAAGCAGAAGGCATGGAAGAACCTTACTGCATACTGGTTTGCTCAGCCTACTTTCTTATAGTATTCAGGATCACCAGCACAGAGTTGGCATCATCTATAATGGAGGACTAGGCTCTCTCCCATCAATGCCCCACAGACTTCCCTAGAGGCCAATATGATAGAGGTGTTTTCTCAGTAGACATCTCCTTTTCTCAGGTGACCCTGGCTTCTGTCAGGTTGACAAAAAAACTACCCAGCACAGCCTTAAACTTACAGCCCCCCATCTCAGTCTTTGCAGCAGCTGGGGTTATATGATATGCCTCCTTCTATTTGTATTTGTTTCTTTATGATCTTAAATGATTTTTTCTTAAAAGAATTTCCCTTAATTTTTAATTCTTTCATTTCACTTATCTATTTATCGTGTGCACGTATGTTTGTAAGCATGTACATACATGTTCCAGTGCATGTGTGGAGGTCAGAGAACAATTTTTGGAAGTTGATGGTTCTCACCTTCTACCATGTGTCTCTTAGGGATTGAACTTAGGTCACCATGTTTGGTGGCTAGTGCTTTTACCTGGTGAGTCATCTCACTGGCTATTCTTTAGAGCATTATTTTGTTCATTATTATTTGATTGTGTATGATGTTTGTGTGTGCACATGAGTATCACTGAAAGCATGTAGATTCAGAGAACAACTTTGGTAGTCAATTCTCTCATTATAGGGTGGCTCCTAGGGATCAAACTCAGTAGGTCAGGCATGTGCTCCAAATAATTAGATGCTGAGCCATCTTGCCATCCCCTTCATGGAAATTGTTAGTCAAATTTTAAAATCAAACTAAAAAAATCCATCAATCATTGTTTGTTTGACACAGGAACTCACCATGCAGCTCAGGTTCACCTTGAACTCATGATGATCCTCTTATGTCAGTTTTCCAACTATAGAGCTTATAAGCAGGAGCTCATATGCCTGGCTGATAAGGTTTATCAAAGATAATAAGACTGTGGAAAGAAATCAAAGATTTTGTCTTTATAGCAGTGCAGCACATAATTAATTGATCATCATCTCTGGTCAGTGAGATATCTTTGACCCTGCTAATTGAAAATCAGACTATTTTTGTTAACACAGAATGAAAGTAATCTAAACTGTTTAGTATTTGCTTGGGGACCAAATATTAGTTAAGTGAGCATATAGGAATAATTAATCAAAAAGATTAGCCAATTGATATTTTTAATGATCTGCAGTCTACAGCAATTGAGACAAACTCTTTAACAGATTGACTTTCTCAATAACAACTAAACTATTTTAATGAAGCTGAGGAAGGGAAAGAGGCCAGAAGATAAGATGAAAACAAATATCATCATCATCATCCCATTAGTATCATAAACCATCATGTAAGCATGATGCAGTCATTAATTATTACAACCTTACAGAGGTCCCATAAGATGTAATTTTCATTCCCATTCCATAGGTAAGGACATCAGTGCTTTAAGGTGATAGAAAACTCATCCAATATAAGTGGTATAGAAAACTCATCCAATATAAGTGGTAAGACCAAGATTTAAATGTACATACTTAGATTCTGAATATCTTTCTAGATTCAGCATTCCTGCTGTGTCATCTTGCCTTGTACTATGATTAGTATCAGAAGAGAATCAGAATGAAGCTAGAGTGTAAATAGGTGAGTGAAATGCCTAGAATATATAGGACTCATCCTCAGAGCTTTGAAGATGGTTTTTTCACTTTTCATTAAATTGGAAGCACAAGTACAACCACTTTGGCAATCAATCTGGCGCTTTTTCAGAAAATTAGGAATAGTGCTAACTCAAGATCCAGCTGTACCACTCCTAGGAATATATCCAAAAGATGCTCCACTATACATCAAGTACATTTGCTCAACCATGTTTTTAGCAGCCAGAATTATTATTATTGTTATTATTATTATTATTATTATTATTATTATTATTATTCGTAATAGCCAGAATCTAGAAACAACCTAGATGTCCTTCAATGGAAGAATGAATACAGAAATTGTGGTACATTTATACAATGGAATACTACTCAGCTATTAAAAATAAGAAATCATGAAACTTGCAGGCAAATGGTGGGAACTAGAAAAGATCATCCTGAGTGAGGTATCCCAGAAGCAGAAAGACATGCATGGTATATACTCACTCTTAAGTGGTTATTAGACATATAAAATAGGATAAACATACCAAAATCTGTACCTAAAGAAGCTAAGCAAGAAGGAGGACCCTGGGTAAGATGTGCAATCCTCATTCATAAAGGCAAACAGGATGGGCATCAGAAGAGGGAGAAAACAGGGAACAGGAAAGGAGCCTACCACAGAGGACCTCTGAAAGACTCTACACAGCAGGGTATTGAAACAGATGCTGAGACTCATAACCAAACATTGGGCAGAGTGCAGAGAATCCTATGAAAGAACGGGGAGATAGACCTGGAGGGGACAGGAACTCCACAAGAACAACAGAACCAAAAAATCTGGGCACAGGGGTCTTTTCTGAGACTGATACTCCAACCAAGGACCATGCATGGAGATAACCTAGAACCCCTGCACAGGTCCAAGTGGGTTCCCTAGCAATGAGAACAGGAACTGTCTCTGACATGAACTCAGTTGGATGGCTCTTTGATCACCTCCATCTGAGGTGAGGGGGTAGCCTCGCCAGGCCACAGAGGAAGACAATGCAGCCACTCCTGATGAGACCTGATAGACTAGGATCAGATGGAAGGGGAAGGGGACCTCCCTTATCAGTGGACTGGGGGAGGGGTGTGGGAGAAGAAGAGGGAGGGAAGACAAGTTTGGGAGGGGCTGAGGGAGGGGGCTACAGCTGGAATACAATGTGAATAAATTATAATAGGTAAAAAATAAATAAATAAAAAGAAAAAAATTGGAAGCACATGATACTTCTGGTGTTGATGGACTGTTTTTTAGTTTAGTTACTCAAATAATATTTAGTGAATAGTTGTAGTTTGGGGCAGCACAAATTTCATTAAGAATGTGCACTAGTGCTGGGCTCAGTTTGCCTCATATACACAATGCCCTAGGATCAATCTCTGAAAAAAAAAGTTACCATGGAGTACTGTCATCTCTCAGGATCTGCAGAAGACCAGTTTCAGGATTATTTCGCATGCCCAGATCATGGGCATGTATGTTCACTTTACATACATGTCCCGTATGTAAAGTACTGTATAATTTGTGTAAAACATATATGTATCTTTTCCTATAACAACTCATACACAGATGAGTTATAGTACCCATTACGAAATAAATGCTTTGTATGTAGTTGTCATTTGGGGGGAATCCCGGCATTGTATATATTTGATACAGAAATAATTTCTTACAAATATTTTTAGCCAAGGGTTATTTTAATCTGTGGGTAGACAGCCTATAAATTCAAAGGATTCTAACTGTTCTTAAGTGGATAGTTTTAGAAGTGAGGGATCTGCTGCTTTCCCAAAATCTCTTTCCCTGTTGCAGTGCTTAGGTGTCTTTTTATCCTATTTAGCTGCAGCATAAAGTATTGTACTGGAATAACCAGATATTATGGTGTCACAGGGACATGATGGAGCATGGAGGGGCACAGCTGAGCCTTTTCATAAATGTATGGACATCAACACAGAGACAACAGAATAAAAATGCCCAAATCAGTAGTAGGTATTTTTTTTTTAATTTTACCAGTAGAAGGCCAGATACATATTTCAGGGTTTGTAAGTCATATGGTTTTTCTAGAAGCTTCTCAACTTTGCCATTGACTCTTAACTGCTGTTGAAGGAGTCACATACAATGCAGAAATAAATAGGTATGCTTGTGTTCCAGGAAAACTTTATTTACAGACAACTAAACTGAAATTTTACATCTCTTGAAATGTTGTTGTTCTTTGATGTTTTTCCAGTCATTAAAAAATAAAACTAAAATAAAAAAAGTCCTTCATTTCACTGAGATGGCACACAAATGCAGGGAACAAGCAGGCTGTGGTCTTGGGCTGTGTTCTGCCCAGAACAAGTAACCCAATGTGCAGGATAAAAGTAACTATCAGAATAGAATTGATATAAAAGTTTTAGTAATGAATAGACACTGTGGGAAAGACAAACCATGGCCACATTTAGCTAAACAGCAATTGCAACTCTCTGGCTAAACAAAGACAGAGCAGTTGGCCTGATAAGAAAGAAAAAATTAACCCTTGAAAGAAGTGAGCAGGAAGGCAAGAACCTGCTGTGTCATGGGGCAGAGGTTTTGGCTTTTGTTATTCTGCGGGGAGGTCTGTCTGAGGCCAGAGGGAACCAACCTAGGAGATGGGTTTAGAGATTATCCATTAGAGTCTAACAGTGGTGCTCTGGGGTCTCCTGGGGTAGTCTGAAATCTGAGCCACTTTTCTAGGAGAAGTTTAAGATCTGTTTTGACGACTGAGGAGAAGTCCAGGCAGTGTAGGACAAACCTGAGGATGACTATGACAGACCCAGCTGTGCTGGGCATTTTTTTTTAATAACAATAGATGAAATGTTAGAGTTGGAAATTTATGTACACAGAGTTCATGTATACTAGTAATCCCATTAGGTCACCTTGAGATAAATAAGAAAATTTCAATTACATTTTATTTCTTTAATTTATGTGTGTCTGTATGTGCACGGGAGAAGGTTAGAGGTCAGTTTTCTCCTCCCACCAAGTGGGTACCAGGGACTGAAGTTGGTTTGTCAGGCTTAGTAGTAGGTACCTTTACTCATGGGCTTTTTTCCCAGCCAAAATAATTTTTACTGGTATTGAAGAAAGGATTTTTCTTCTAGTAGGGTATGTATAAATGTGACCTTAGGTGTCACTAAGGCATCTCTGATTTGGATAATATGAAAATGTATTAAGGGATGATGTTTACTTCTCTGACATCAGCCCTCAAGACCAGTTGGAAGAGAGAATGGAAGCCCTTGATTACTTTACTGCTCTAATAAGACAGCCTCATATCTCATTTTGAGTGATTTATAAAATAAGTATAGGTTTTTATCCTGAACAGATAAGCATAATTAGTAACTCCCTGGTGTTTGACAGACATTTGAGTCTTGAAAGGCCTTTAGAGTTTTTCAACTTCCCAAATCTGGTTGCTTAAATGACAGTCTTTGTGGAGCTTTTAAGAGCACTGGGTTTCTTTAGGTCTGTAGATGGGTGTCCTACATTATAAGGCTAATATCCGCTTATTGGTGAGTTTATACCATGCCCGTCTTTCTGTTTCTGGATTAACTCACTCAGAATGATATCTTTTAGTTCCCACCATTTGCCTGCAAATTTCATGAAATTTCCTTGTTTTTAATAGCTGAGTGTATTCCATTGCGTAGATGTATCACAATTTCTGTGTCCATTAAGGGGCAGCTAGGTTGTTTCCAAATTCTGGCTATTACAAATAAAGCTGCTATGAACATAATTGAGCAAATGTCCGTATTGAATGGTGGAACATCTTTTGGGTATATGCCCAGGAGTGGTATTCCTGAATCTTGGAGTTGTACTAGTCTCAATTTTCTGAGAAAGCGCCAGATTGATTTCCAAAGTGTATGTACAAGTTTGCACTCCCACCAGCAATGGAGGAAGGTTCCCCTTTCTCCACATCCTTTCCAGCATGTATTGTCACTTGCGTTTTTGATCTTAGCCTTTCTAATGGGTGAGGTGAAATCTCAGGGTCATTTTGATTTGCATTTCTCTGTTGACTAAGGACATTGATGACTAAGACGTTGAACATTTTTTAAGTGTTTCTCTGCCATTCTATATTCCTCTGTTGAGAATTCTCTGCTTAGCTCTGTATCCCATTTTTTAATTGGATTACTTGGTTTGTTGGTGCCTAATTTCTTGAGTTCTTTATATATTCTAGATATTAATCTTCTATTGAATGTAGGGTTGGTGAGGATCTTTTCCCAGTCTGTAGGCTGTCATTTTTTTCTGCTGACAGTGTCCTTTGCTTTACAGAAGCTTTTCAATTTCATCAGGTCCCATTTATTAATTGTAGATCTTAGAGCCTGAGCTGTTGTTGTTCTGTTCAGGAAATTGTCTCATGTGCCAATGAGTTCAAGGCTCTTCCCCACTGTTTTTCTTCCAACAGGTTTAGTGTGTCTAGTTTTATGTTGAGATCTTTTTGATCCACTTGGACTTTAATTTTGTGCAAGGTGATAGATATGGTTCTATTTGTATTTTTCTACATGTGGACTTCCAGTTAGACCAGCACCATTTGTTGTAGATGCTATCTTTTTCCCATTGTATAATTTTTAAATCTTTGTCAAAAATCAGGTATCCATAAGTTGTGTTGGTTTATTTCTGGGTCTTCTATTTTATTCCATTGATCTGCCAGTCTGTTTCTATGCCAGTACCATGAAGTTTTTATTATTGTTGCTCTACAGTACAGCTTGAGATCAGGAATGGAGATACATCTAGGAGGAGGACCTTAGGAAGGATGCTTAAATCTCATTCAGAATGGTAAACAGGATAGAAAACAGAAGTGGTGGAAGATAGAAAACAGGATGGGGGTCTACTACAGAGAGTCCTATGAAATGGTTCACCCAACAGGGAATTAAAGCAGATGCTGAAACTCAGGACCAAACTTTGGGCAGAGAGCACAGAGTCTTATGGAGGAAGAGAGGGGTGGGATTAGAGGGACATGGAGGGGACAGGAGCCCCATAAGGAGACCAACAAAACCAAAAAGTTCTGAGCTCGGGTGGTCCTGCAGAGGCTGATGCACAAACAGAGGACCCTGCATGGAGAGGACTTAGCTCCATACTCAGATGTGGCCCATTGGCAGCTCAGTCTCCATGTGGATCTCTGAGGGAGGGGAGCAGGGGCTGCCTCTATCATGAACTCAGTTGACTGCTCTCTGATCACTTGCCCCTAGTGATGCAGCCTTGCCAGGCCACAGAGGAAGAGGATCCATGCAGTCCTGATGAGACTTAACAAGCTATGGGCAGATGGCAATAGTGGAGAACTCCCCCTTTCCATGGAGTAGGGGAAGAAGATGAGGGGAAGAGGGAGGGAGGTTGGGACTGGGGAAGTTGAGGGAGGGGGCTTCAATCAGGATGTACAATGAATAAATTATGAAGAAAAACAATTATTATTGGTTGTACTTTCCTGTTAGGTGCTCAAACACCATATAGGTGGCCGGAAGCTAACTTATTTGTGCTAGTCATTTAAGGTTCCTTGGGGTATTTTATTTATCTGTCCATCATGATGTTTCTTAGGATGGGTTATGGCTTTTTGGACCGCATGGCTTCTCTTGGAAGCACTGTGGAAAATTTCTCTGTAATGACTTTCTTATCTTTGCAAATGTACACTGGTTAGAGGTTATCTCCAGTAGTCTCCATGGTTGATCAAGAGGACAGATGACTTACTGGAGCTGTCAGACAAGTCACCTGGAAGCTGGCTGACCTTGCAAGGCAAGGGCCAAAGTATTGAGTGCTCTGTTAGCCCTTCCATCTGTATTGGTTTTGGCCTCTAAGCATGACTGTTGAACATTCTCGGAGCCAGTTACACAAGTCTTGAAGATTTAATTGTAGTTTCAAATTTAGCTGTTGTGTAACAGTTAGATGCAGCTTGACCAGACGGAGGAGGGTTTTAAATGAATCCTGACATTGTTAAGACTCAGTGTCCTGAACTAGTATGGAGTCTGGCAAATTAAGGAGAAATTATAAGCAATAATCTTGATAAAATGTAAAATCCTGCTGAATGGTGGTGGCACAGGTCTTTAATCCCAGCATTAGGGATGCAGGGGCAGGTGGATCTGAGTTTGAGACCAGCCTGGTCTACAAAGCAAATTCTAAGACAGCCAGAACTACACAGAGAAACCCTGTCTTGAAAAACAATAAAAAAAAAGAAAGAAAAGTAAAATCCTTTTTCATCTCAAAGCATTTCTGTTTTTTTTTAACCAGAAATGTCTTTCTATTCTTGTCAATTTCTATATCTCTTTCTCATACTTTTTTTGTTTCTTTCTCTTATTTCTCTTTAAAAATTTCCTGATATAACTTGAAGCTTAAAATACAACAATAACAATAACAACAACAACAACAAAAAACTATTGCCTGGCATGGTGTTGCATATCTTTAATTCCAGCACTGTGGAGGCAAGGCTGATCTAGTCTATATAGATCCAGACCACCAGGAGTACATAGTGATACCTTGTCTCAAACAAACAAACAGACAGACAAACAAAACAAAACATTTAACTTGTCTAGTAACATTGTATGATGTCAAGTTATCTTTCTTTAAATATACATTTGAAAGAACTAGTTTGTTAGATTTGTTTAAATCATGGATTAAAAGGAATCTAGACTAATACTGAATTAAAAGAAATTTAGACTAAACGTCCAAGTTTTTTGTTTTGTTTTGTTTTACATATAGACTTCTTTGAATTAAACCCTTTTGGGGAACTTTATCATGTTGATATACCACATAACATGTATCTAAAGGGGGTACACAGAAATATATACTAATGACAAAGATACCAAATCATACACACAGGCTAACAAATAGGTCAGCAGACAACAATGACACATAAATGAGCATGTGCTATCAGTAATTATGGGTGCTTTAAAAATGCAAAGAACATATAATTACATTTAATCAGAGTGCACTTTTAGAAACAAGGTAGAAAATTTACATTTCAAATACATACAGTTTAACCTAAGCACTGAGAGAATTCTAGTGAAGGCAAAAGATAGGAAATGAAGCTTTTTATCTAAATTCAGGTTAAAGAAGAAAGCCAGAGGCTAGAAAGATAGGTCAGTGGTTAAGAATATTTATGGCTCTTGCAGAGGACCTGGTTTGGGTTTCCAGCACCCACACAGTGCCTCAGGGAACTAGAGTTGAGGCTCACATACATGAAAGACTTGAGAGCATTTTAAGGGCCTGTGGAATCAAGCAGACCAATTTTGTGACTACTTCCCAGGCAGAAGGCAGGAGGGTGCAGGACCCATTGTGGGTCCTACTTGACATATAATGCTTAGTCTGGAGGTCCTTTTTAAGGGCCATAGGCTGCCCCTGTTGTCAGGTATGGGACTCTACCCTTGAGGTGTGAATTTATCTAGGGGTAACCCAAGAAAAAGATCCCATTTAGCCCTTGGAAGTAGAACTTGCCTTTGCTCCTTAAACGCCTGCTGTTGCTCTGTCTGAACTGACTCACAAACTGAAACTGGCCACAGATCAGTTGTGAGGGGAAAGGACTCCATTGTGCTGGAGAAAGCGGAAACCGTGTTACTTATAGGAGCAGGAAATTTGTTTGGAAAGGGAGAATGGCAGGTCTCAACACTATCATCAGTAGGTCCTGCTACCTCCTGCTCTGAAGAGCAGCATCCAGTGCTGGGTTGGGGAATAGAGTGAGGGCAGGAAGAGGGAGCCCACACCTGTTGGAAGAGCTGTCCCAGTCATGGTGCCATATACTATGGTGAGGAAGCTGCCAGAGGAAGGAAAAGTAGTCCCTTGCCCTCTCACAGCATGCTGAAAGGAATTCTTTAATGTGGAGTCCCAGCAAGAAGGTGGAGTCCCAGCCAGGAGGCCCAGCCAGAGGTCAGTTGCCCTGTGGACCACTCAGCTGACAAGAGTAAAGAAAAAATAAGAACAAAGTAAATTAAAAAAAGTAAAGAAAGAAAGAAAAACCTCAGTGGGGCAAGAGTACAGCTTCCTAGTCAGGCTACCAAAGGGTAGGCTGCAAAAGTGGAGCTTAAGGAGGAAGTGGGGGAGGCATGTTTCCCAGACCAGAACTGAAAAAAGAGTTTACAAAAAGGGTAGTGTGTGCAAAGAAACACACACACACACACACACACACACACACACATACCACACACGCACCAAGAAAAAGAGAGAGAGCGAGACAGAGAGACACACAGACAGATACAGACAAAGAGAGAGAGAGAGTGAGTGTCTCATCTCAGTGGGGTCCGTTTATAGCAGTAAAACTACCTGGCCTTACCTGCTGGGTCATTTGTGTGGGCTCTTACTTGGACAGGAGAGAGATATACATGGGTAGCTCACTATCTTGTCAGGAGTTATTTTGTTTTGGAATTGTGTTGACTTGTGTGTATGCATGCAGAGGTCAGGGACGATTGTCAGAATCTGCTATCTCCTTCTACCACCACATGGGACCCAGGCTTCTAACTTGACTAGGTAGGTTTGCCTACAAACATGTATTCCAGTTGAGCCATCATGCCAACATGCCGGTATCAGGAAGCAAGTTGTTTTTGTTTTTGTTTTTGTTTTAAACCTTCCTTCTCCTTGAGACTGCCCATTTGAGGTTCAGCACCTAGAGCTCATTAGTACCTAGGCCCTGATTGTTTGTGTAAGGTATCCCAGGTCACTGAGTCAGGCTCCGAGCAGTTAGAGTCCCCATTGTTAGGGTGTGGATTTTTCTTTGATCTTTGGCCATTATTGTCTTTCTAGGATATAAATGACCAACCTCTTGAGCTCGATCAGTACAAAATGGGCACAGAGAGAATCTGTGTCTGAAGGAGAGACCAGGGGAGGGAGAAGGACAGAAGGATAAGAACATTCCTGCTTTCAGGTTTATGAGAGGACAGAGGAGAAAGCTGTGCCTCTGAATAGGTTGGCGTTTCTTCCAAGCTTCGGTAATGAGTGATGCTCGTTGCCCTAAGGAATTGCTGCTCTGAACAGATTCACTCAAAATGACTCACTGGCTGGAACAAAGCTGGGCAAGATTTCCTGCCTTCTATTCAGAAGGCGTCATCAGCCCACCTGTGTCTCTTAAATGAACATTTCCAGAGCTCTGGCCTTAAGCCTCCTAATGGGGTGTATGTCCTGCACCTTTCACCAGCATAGAAAAGCAGCTGCTTTGCTCATCCTTTCTTGTAAAACCATGGCCCAAACATACCAAGGGACTCATTCCATGGGATGTTTTAAGGTTATTTCAGGGCCCACAATCACAGTACTGGAAAAGGCATACTTGTCCTTATAGATAAATAAATTGGATAATTGCAGTATTGTGGGCATCATTTGACAAGACAAAAATCTGGATTGCAGTTTTAGCAGTTGATTTTATTTTTTGTCTTCCTTCCTCCTTGTTTTTCTTTTTTTCTGAACAATAAACTGCATGTAGGGGAATTCAATCTTTTTGGTGTCTTGGACTATAAGATTTGACAAGCACATGTAACTACCATGACATAGTATGTCTAACAGTCCTGTAACTACCATGACTAACAAGATACACATGCCTATCCCCACTAAGCCCCCTACTGCCCCTTCCCTCCCAATTGTCCCTCTTCTTTGCTCCTTCCTTTCTCATTTTACTCCACTCTTCCTCCCTTTCTTCCCCTCCCTTCCTTTCTTTCCTTCTCTTCAGCCTCCCAAGTGCTGCAATTATAGGAGTATGCCACCATGCTTAGCTTTTTGTCTCTTTGCATTGCTTTTGCAGCACTGTGAGTGGAACCCAAAAGTCTTGGGCAAGCTAAGCAAGGGTTTTGTCAGTGAGGCACATCCCCAGACCACTGGCTTTGATATCACAGTTTTTGTAAATGTATACTAATTTATATAGTGTTAGGCTTCATGATGATGTTTTTGTACAAGTATGCCACATACTTTTAACTTTTATTTTTGTTCCTCTCCCTTTCCTATTGTTCCTCTTTCTTCTTTTGGACAGTCTCTTTTCCACTTTTGTGTCTTTATCTGTTTAATTAGTTTTTTTGAGTTGAGTCTCATACTATAGCTCAGTCCAGAAGTCATTATGTTGCCCAAGCTGGCCTTGAACTCATTGTGATCTTCACTCAGCCTAAATGTTGGCATTATAACCATGAGTCATGAGTCCCTGTGCTGGGGGCTGGGGGTTGGGAGCTGGGGGCTGGGGGCTGAGGGCTGAGGGCTGAGGGCTGGGCACCTGCTGCCTGGTTCTCATGATCTTCTCCCTTAATCCCAACTCCTGGCAACACAAAGTGGTTTCTGTTGCACTTTTTCTTTCTCCAGAATATCATGTAGGTAACATTGAACAGGATGTAGCCCTTTTGACTTGGCCTCTTCCATTCAGTATTCAGGATTCAATCACATTGTGGCAGTTCTCAGTTGTTTGTCCTATGATATGATCAAGTAGCATTTACTGCATGGCTATACCACAATTTGCTTATAGATTCCCTAATGGAGGATACTAGCTTTCACTAGTTATGAATAAGGCCAATATAAATATCCATGGCAGATTCTTGTGTACATATCAGGTTGTATTGCCTTAGACAAATCCCCAGAAATCAGATTTATGGAGCTGCGTATTAAATGTATGTTTGACTTTATGAGAAAATACCAGAGTGTCTCCTGTGACATTTCAGAACTCAAAGCCAAGGATGACAGCCCTGGCTCCTCCATATCTTGACTCTAGTGCTTGATAGTATCAGATTTTGTTTCATAAAATCAGAAAATTCTTTAAAGCTGTTTATTTATTTTATGCATGTATGCCTTAGTGTGTCTGTTCACCACGTATGTTCAAGAGCCCTTGGATGTCAGAATATATATCCCTTAGAACAGGAGTTACTGGGGTTGTGATTGTCCCTGTGGGTGGTGGGGACTAAATCTGGGTCTTCTGCAAGGACCCATTTCTGGTCATGAGACAGAAGTGAAATTTTTAACTATCAAGGTACATCTCTGACCCTAATTTTTGTCATTCTAAGAGTTGTATAGTAGAATCTCATTATGGTCTGAACTTGTATATTCAAAGGAGTAACAATGATGACTATGTTTTAATGTGCTTATTCATCACCTGAATATTTCTTTTTGTTAAAATATTTTGTCTGTTTTTCTTCTCTGTTTATTTTTTTTTTTCAGACAGGGTCTTGCTACATACACATTAGGCTGGTCTTGAACTCATGCTGATCTTTCTGTCTGTCTTAGCACCCTGAGTGCTAGGACAACAGGTCTGTCTCTCTACCCATTTCTCTGAGTTGTTTGCTTTCTTACTTTACAGTTTTAAAACACACACACACACACACACACACACACACACACACACACACACACACTCACTCACTCACTCACTTATAATGAAAACTAATGCTCTATCCTTGAACAGGAGTAATCATCCCAGGGGAGCCAGATTGCTTCCCTCAAAGGGTGACAGTGATACCAGCTTGTCCTGAACCCCTTGCAGAACTGAGATAATGATCAGTCAGACCACCCACCCTGACAAATCCTCTCTCTCATTTCCCTCTTCTATAAAATCTTAAATTCTGTGTCAGCCCTTTGAAGATAGACTTGGGGATCACCAAGCCTTTTAATCTGTTCTTCTCAAATAATCACAAAATAGAATACAAAGAATAGAATAATTTCCCACAAGTTCATGCTGATCTACATCAACAATTATTTAATAATAAAGTTAATCAATGAAAAAGGAAACCTTTTTTCATAGAACTTCTGTCCAGAAATATAGAAGAGTCTAGGATATAGTGATGCGTGCTTGTAATCCCAGCACTCGGGTGGCAGAGGTGAAAGGACTGTCATAAATTTGAGGTCAGCTTTGTTTACATACACAGTGAGCATTAGGCAAGCCAGGGCTACATCATAAGACCAGTATCAAAAACGTTTTTGTAAGTTTTTGAGATTTATTTTTATGTGTATGTGTATTTGTATGATCATTCAGATGCTTAAGGATGCCAGAGGAAAATGTTCCATCCCCATGAGCTGGAGTTACAGGTAGTTATGAGCTGCCTGACATGGGTTCTTAGAACACAACTTAGGTCCTGGAGAGCGGTACACACTCTTAACCACTGAGCCATTTCTCTAGGCCAGGAGGAAACTTTCAAAATGGTCACATGTAAGAAGGCATAGGAAGCTGAGTAGGAGAAATGAAGCCTAGAACTGACCTTTCTTTTTTTGTTTTTTTTTTAATTTTTATTAATTACACTTTATTCATTTTGTATCCCCCCATAAGCTCCTCCCTCCTCCCTCCTCCCAATCCCACCTTCCCATCCCCCTCTTCACGCATGCCCCTCCCCAAGTCCGCTGATAGGGGAGGTCTTCCTCTCCTTCCTTCTGATCTTAGCCAATTAGGTCTCATCAGGAGTGGCTGCATTGTCATCTTCTGTGGCATGGTAAGGCTGCTCCCCACTCAGGGGGAGGTGATCAAAGAGCAGGCCAATCAGATTATGTGGAACTGACCTTTCTAATATATCCTGTTTTATACAATTGGGCTTTGGAGTCTTGTAAATATTTTCACACCTGCAAACAAAATACACAAATTGTTTCCTAACATCAAAAACCAAATAAAATAGAATTCAGGTACAGTAAGTTAGTGGTAAACTCGTAGACAGTAGAAATTATTCAAATAACTTTAAAACAGGGTAGTCTGACTGTATATTCTTAGTGTGATATATCCTATGGAAGGAAAAAGAAGTCAAAAATTTCAGTTCTGTCTCATGGGCCAGAGCTGGGTCATCTAGTAACCCTTAGCATCGATATGGGAAAACATATTTTTTCCTGTTCTCTGTGATGTGAGGCAACAAAAGATTAGAACAACTGCAGTGTCAGCAGCTGCTGTTTACTTGAGTTATCTCTCCTTTCTGCTCCCTTTGGATTGGGATAGGAAAGCTCTGTTTGCAGTTTCATTTAAAATAGTGGTGGCAGCACTGTTTTTTGAACAGCAAATCTGGAGCCAGGGAAGAGAAATCCCAAGCTTATTACTAATGGTTATTAAGCTGTCACCTCCAGGTTAGCAGTAGAACATTGCTCCCATCACTTGGGCTTGGAGACTCACATTTCCTAACAAGGCTTGTGATTTTGAAAGAAAGAAGAATGCTACCCTGAAGTCTGGAAAGATGCATGATACCATAAGGATTCAGAATTCATGGTAGAAATCCATATGTATATCATAAATCCAAAGATGCCTGAAATACATTTTAGAAATATTATAGGCCAATTATTTTAGACACCTTACAGGAAGTGGGTAAGTTGAGAAATATATGTTACAACATATTGGGTTGCTCCTTAACAAGACATTGTTGGCTAGGAAATAGTTCTGCAGAGGAATCATCTATGTATCTATGGCTCTGTTCTTTCCCCTTGACTTCATAGGCACATCTAGTAACCCGTCAAAACAGGGAACAAGCCTCGTGAGTAAGAAGGAGAGGTTTGGGATGGCTTCATAAACCTGACCTTATTTGATATTTCCAGAAGTCTGCAAACTGTTTCAGTCGCAGCTCATAGTACCATTTTACAGATGATAGACCAGAAAGCTCTTGGTGTTTCCTAAGTTGCATAAAGTCAGGCAGGAGGCAAATTCGGACTAAGATCCCCTGTCCTTTCAGTGTCTTTTGTACTCCAACACTTCCTCCCATCTCTCTCTCTGTTCACCTTTTGGATTTATCTCACCTGAACATCCTCAGAGGAGTGCCCAGGAGCATAGGCAGTGCCACATAGAAAGACAGACACCAATATTGCAGGTAAAAAGTACAGTCTTAGCTGATGCTTGGGTGAGATTTTTTTTTCTATTGCTTGGGTTAATTTTTTAATATAATTTTTGTTTATTACAATTTATTCACTTTGTTTCCCAGCTGTAGCCCTACACTCTTCCCCTCCCAATCCTGACCTCACTCTCATCTCCTCCCATGTCCCTTCCCCAATCCACTGATAGTGGAGGAACTCCTCCCCTTCCATCTAACCCTAGCCTATCAGATCTCATCAGGTGAGATTTTTTTTTGCTTTCTTTTTATAGACTTCTTTTTTGTTGTGTTTTTAATTTTAATTTTTATTCATTACAGTTTATTCACTTCGTATCCCCCTGTAGCTCCCTCCCTCCTCTCCTCCCAATTCCATCCTCCCTCCCCCTTCTCCACCCATGCCCCTTCCCCAGTCCACTGAAAGGGGAGGTCTTCCTCTCCTTCCTTCTGATTCTAGTCTCATCAGGAGTGGTTGCATTGCCTTCCTTTGTGGCTTGGTAAGGCTACTCTCCCCTCAGGGGGAGATGATCAAACAGCAAGCCAATCAGTTCATGTCAGAGACAGTTCCTGTTCCCATTACTAAGGAACCCACTTGGACACTGAACTGCCATGAGCTACATCTGTGCAGGGGTTCTAGGTTATATCCATGCATGGTCCTTGGTTGGAGTATCAGTCTCAGAAAATACCCCAGTACCCAGATATTTTGGTTCTGTTGCTCTCCTTGTGGAGCTCCTGTCCTCTCCAGGTCTTACCATTTTCCACTTTTTTTGTAAGATTTCCTGCACTCTACCCAAAGGTTGGCCATAAATCTCAGCATTATAGACTTCTTTTTTTTAATTTTTATTTTTTTCTATATTAATTACAGTTTATTCACTCTGTATCCCAGCTGTAACCCCCACCCTCATTCCTTCCCAATCCCACCCTCTTTCCCTCATCTCCTCCTGTGCTCCCCTCACAGTCCACTGATAGTGGAGGGCCTCCTCCCCCTCCATCTGACCCTACCTTATCAGGTCTCATCAGGTGAGAATTTTTTTTTTGCTTTCTTTTTATAGACTTCATTTTTAATTTTAATTTTAATTTTTATATTAATTACAGTTTATTAACTCTGTATCCCAGCTGTACTCCGCTCCCTCTTTCCCTCCCAATCCCACCCTCCTTCCCTCAACTCCTCCCATGCCCCTTCCCCAGTCCACTGATAGGGGAGGTCCTCCTCCCCTTCCCTCTGACCCTAGCCAGTAAGCAAAAAATAAATATCTTTCTGAGACATCTGCTTTCCTGGCAAGTGCTGCCAAGTGACTAGTGACACTGATTCCATTCAGAAATGAATGTTGATGGCAAAGGGTCAGGCTGTCAATGTTGTAAAAAAAATCTAAGGCATCACTGATTTTTTGGGGGACATGAGAAAAAGCACTTCGCCTGTTGGCCTCAGAATAAATAATTTCCCAAGTTTATATATAATTAACATCGAACAATTCCTTGCTTGGCTTTGCAGTACAAATGGGAAAGTTCTAAGGCAGGAGACTGATAAGAGATCAGCCATTTGGACTATAGATTTCTGCCTTGGATGTATATAGTCCTCACCTGTCAAGTTTAAGGACTGATAGGTTCTTCAGTTCCCATTAATGAGAGGACTAAAAAAGCTGAATTACAGAAGATAATAGCCTTGCTAGGAATTTTAAATGATGCATTTAGCTCATTCTTTGTTGGACTTTTTAAAGTGTTATGGCCAGTTTGTGTGTGTGTGTGTGTGTGTGTGTGTGTGTGTGTGTGTGTTTGTGTGTGTAGCTGAAGAGTAAAGAAACTTGGTATGTAGAAGAGCCAATAAAATAGAAGAATCGCTTAGGCACTCTGGAGACTATGCAGCTTTAGGGATTAAACCTAAAGCTGAACTGTTTAGGCAACTTAGGGCTCCATAAATTGCCCAGTCTGGCCTTGAACTCGTGATCGTCCTGCCTCAGCCTCCCTTATCTGCCGGGAGTACAAGTCTGCGCCACCAGACCCCGCCGGACTTAAAAAAAAAAAAATCTTTGTAAAGTAAACGGACCTGGCAGCTTACGTCACAACCAGCTGAAGGCTCAACGCGCTGGTTGCTATGGAGGCTGTCCTAGTGACCCCGCCTCCGGCTCTTGTGTGGCTATCCGCTCTGCAGTGACCACCAGCCAAGCAGTCAGCAGCTACCCAGCGCTCAACTGCAGGAAAGCTGCTGGCTGCTGAGTGGGAGTGGTCCCTTTTACCATGGGCGGGTTCTGAGGCCCATAAGAACAGCGCGCCACTGGGGATCCACTGTTCTGAAGCTCGAACTGCCCGGACTGAAAGGTACTAAAATCGAACCTCGGCACGGGGCCACCTGACTGCGAATCTGCGGCGGAGAGAGGTAGCTTGACCCTAAAGCGCCGCTGGCTGAGGATCGGAGGGAGTCGAGCCTCCGGGCTGCCACCGCCACCTCAGCAGCCGCCAGCCGCCATCGCTTTGGGCCTCCACCCGTCACCACCATGGCCGAGGAAGAGTCTGCCTCCTCGCCTTACACCGAAGATGATTTCTACTGTCCGATTTGCCAAGAGGTCTTCAAAACGCCGGTTAGAGTCACAGCCTGTCAGCATGTCTTCTGCAGAAAATGTTTCCTAGCTGCGATCAAGGAGAGCCGGATCCACTGTCCCTTGTGCCGTGGAACTGTGACCAGAAGAGAAAGAGCACGTCCCGAGAGGGCTCTAGATCTTGAAACCATCATGAGAAGTTTTCCTGGCAATTGTCGATGCTGTTCCCAGCGTATTGAACTCTATCGCATGAGACAACACTACAAAACTTGCAAAAAGTACCAGGATGAGTTCGGAGTTTCTTCAGCTTCTCCAAGCTTCCAACTGTCACCAGATACCGTGGACAACAACATTAACGACGCAACCATCTCTGAGAACACCGAGGCTTACCCAGAAGAAGAGAATGCAGCAAGCCCACCTGATCAGCCTACCTTTGATTGTCCCCTGTGTGAAGAAGCAAACTTGACCAGACAGCGTCTGGTGGATCACTGCAACAGGAACCACAGAGCTCATGTTGTTCCAGTCGTTTGCCCGATTTGCTTATCTCTTCCATGGGGCGACCCTACTCAACAGACCAGAAATTTCGTTAGTCATCTAAACCAGAGGCATCAGTTTGAGTACAGAGATTTCATGGATCTTCAACTGGATGAGGAAACTCAGTACCAAATTGCTCTTGAGGAGTCTTTCCATCTCAACATCTAGAGAGACTTTCCTCAGCTCTGCAATTGCTCCTAAGGGACAATTTACAAGAAATTGTCCTTTCAATAACTTAATGTGTTTTAAATAAAAAGTAATCAGTTTGATCTCTTTTAGTTTTTTTTTTTTCTTTTATTGAAAACCAAAGGCGGCGTTACTTTAAAACTTAGTTCTCTGGACAAGAACACCAGGGAGGAAGAGTGGAGAGAATAAAATGTGTGGATCAGCAAGTGGGAGGAACAAGAGGGGAGCTGAAGGTTGTGGGGAAGAGGGATGGAAAAGAAGGGAACACAGGAGCAGGGAGAGGGCCGGGAGGAGGAAGAGGAACTGGGAAGAGGGAGAGGAATGGAAAAGGTAAGGGGGTTAGAAAAGAGATGGCAGGAGAGAGGGTTGGGAAGAGGAGGGGTTGATGGAAAAGTAGGGGAAAGGATGGGGGATAAAGATAGGAGGGGTGGGACAGGGAGGAGATGGGAAGAGTGTGGGGAGGAAGGAGGGAGATGAATGGGAAAGGGGAGGAGGAATGAGAACAAGAATGTGAGGAGGGGTAAGACAAGGAGGAAGGAGGGAGATGAGTAGGAAAGGGGAAGAGTGAGTGATGGGAGAGAAGAGAAATTTAAGCATGGTGGAACAAAGGGGGAGGGGATGAATGGGAAAGGGGAGGGGAGGGATGGGAGAGAATGGAGATGGGAGGAAGGGTGGGACAGGGAGGAGGAAGAGGATGAAGGGGAAGGGGCAAGGGATGGAGGGATGGGAGAGAATAGAGATAGGAGGAGGGGTGGGACAGAAGGGAGGGAATGGAAAGGAAAGGGGAGGAGGAGGGATGGGAAAGAATGGAGATGGGAGCAAGAGTGGGGCAGGGAAGAGGGAGGGAATGAATGGGAAAGGGGAGAGGGAAGGATGGAGAGAATAGAAATGGGAGGAGGGGTGAGACAGAAGGGAGGGAATGGATGGGAAAGGGGAGGGGGAGGGATGGGAAAGAATGGAGGTCAGAGGAAGAGTGAGGCAAGGAAGAGGGAGGGAATGAATGGGAAAGGGGAGGGGGAGGATGGAGAGAATAGAGATGGGAGGAGGGGTGGGACAAGGAGTAGGGATAAAAATGAATGAGAAAGGGGTGGGGGAATGGAAGTGGGAAGGAATGAAGGAAAAGGATGAGGGGCAATGGGGGAGGAGGGCCTGGGGAGAGGTGCAGAAAGAAGGGGAGGAGTGACAAAGGAAGGTAGTGGGCATATGGAGGGGAAGCACAGTGACACCTAAAAATGAAAATGTTCTGATGAGGCGCATTATTTTGTGGGTTAATTTAAAACAGTTAAAACTATACTAAGAAAAATGGCAATAACCTACCTACGTGGAGGAACTGCAGACACCTACCTTTGTGGAGTAACTATCTGACAGACCCCTGTAATGCTTGTCCTTAAAACTAATTACCTCTCCAGTACACCTTCCAATAAGGTTGATTTTAAAAAGAAAGGTGGCAGAATCACTCCCTGAGAGACTCAGAAGGTTAACCCTTACCCTTGCTCCCTCCTACTGTCTGTGGCGCAGGGACAACAGGAGCCATTTAGTGAACTTCGTGTGCTTCCTATATAGGAGGCTGCGCTTGAATTTACCCTTCTGCCTCCACTTCCCAAGAACTGGGATTATAGGTATGTAGTATCATACCTATTTTATGCAGTGTTTGCAATGGAATTAGGACTTTGTGAAGGCTAGACAAGCATCTATCAACTGAGTCCCACCCCCACCCCTTAATTCCACGATGCTTTTCTTCTATTAAAGAATTATTCTTTGACAGTTTCGTTACATGATACAATGTATTTTGACCATATTTTCCCCTATTATCCTCTATCCCCTTCCCCTGATGTCTTCTTCCCAACAAGTCTTTTTACTGTTTTTGTTTTGTTTTGTTTTCATTTTTTTGACTTTTTCGTTTGCGTTCCGCTATATTTAGTTAATGTGACCTTCCCGAGAACGGGTGAACGGGTGGAGAATTTGTACTCTAGCAGTGGCAACTTTATCAGTCAGTAGCTACTGCTGAGGACAAAGACTCCTTTCCCACAAAACCATTAACTACCTAAAATTCCTGGAGTGGGGGTTGGGAGCCCCTTCCCCTAAATGGTAATGGGTCAAGTCTTCTGCAATGTCTTCTGCAGGGAGCCATGGTGGCTGTGAGTTCACGGGTGCAATTGCTGTGTCGTATCTAGAAGACAGCATTTCACAGCACTTTTCCTCATCCTTCAGACCTTTCCAGTCTTTCCATTTTCTCTTCTTGATGTTCCCTGAGACTTGGAGGAGGTGTTCTACATGTGTCATTCAGGGATGAGCACTCAATAGTCACTTATTCTCAGTACTTCCACAAGTCAGGAGTCTCCATATGAACCACTGCTCATTTCAAATGGAAGCTCCTTTGATCAAGGTTGAGTGGCACTGATCTATGAATATTATCACAACTATTCAGAAGGAAGTTTGATATTGTGTACATATAGCAAAACAGTAGTAGTAGGTTCCCCACTAGGGCCTATGACCATCCCAGCCATGAGCTTTTACCAGGTTTATATGATCAGACATGGATTTCTCCTCCTGTAAAGTGGGCCTAAAATTCCATCAAAAAGCATTTGGTTGCCCCCATAACAGTCATACCATTATTTCACCATTGAGCCATCTTGCATGGCAGGTTGTAAAGGGTACAGTGCTGGCTAAGACCACTGATGACTTTTTGAACTCCTGATTTTAAAAATATCTTTTATTTATTCTTTGGCAATTTTATCCATGTATACAATGTATTTAGAATCTCTCTATCCCAACTGCCTCCTCCCACTCCCCCAGCTACCCCTAACACATCTACCTCCCACCTTCATGTATGTCTACCTTCTTTCCTCTCTCTCTCTTTCTCTCTCCCTGTCTATCTGTCTTGCTTCCTTTCTTTCTCCCATCTAGTACAGCAGTTAGTATTGCCTGCTGGATTTTTGACTGATAACTCCAGAACTTTTATCCAAAATGATTATGCTGAGCTTCTTCAAATGCTTGCTTGATTCCCCCTCCCAGTTTTACAGTCTTACAGGCAGCTCAAATGCAACTGTAGAAGAATAATCGCCATAGATTCTATATTGGAAGGGTTTCTTTGAACAAAATGGATATTCACATAAAAAACCCAGAAGTTTATTGACTTGTATATTTTACATGTATAAAAGATATTTCCCTCTTTAACGTGGTGTGCTCATGACTTCAGCTTGAAGCTATATCAACAGCATCTTCAACAAAGCACAGGAAGTTTTTAGAGAAGTGACCAGGGTTTCCCAAAGAACAATTGGACCATTGGTTACAACTTGGGAGGGGGCTACCACTAGCATCTGGCTGGAGGACAGGGATGCCGCTGAATAGCCTAGAGAACATACACAACTCCCAAGAAAAAATCAATTGACCGTACACCATTAAGAGCATTTGGTGGAGAAACCCCACTTTAACTTTTTGTTAAAAAAACAAAAACAAACAAACAAACAAAAAACAAAAAAAATCAAATTAGTTGTCGTCAGGCATCAATTTAGGGGTGATGATAGAGTTGGATCTGCCAGTGTGTGCACACGTGAGAGAGGGAAGCCATCGTGTGAAAATGCAAACTGTATCTAAGGAATACAGTGGGGCCCTGTTCTCTTTCTGAACCTTGAGATGGAACGTGTGGAGATGACAATAATTGGGCTGCAGAATGGTGTTGAAATAGTGGTCATGTCAGAAAACAGCAATTCTTGCTGGCTTCCAAGCAGAAAAGCAAGCTATGTACATTTTTGTATCAAACATTTTGCTAAATAAACATTTATAAATAATGATAGATAGATAGATAGATAGATAGATAGATAGATAGATAGATAGGTAGATAGATAGATAGATAGATAGATAGATAGATAGATAGATAGATAGAGATAGAGCATTTTCTTGATTACTCTTTTAGCTTTTAAAGCTCATAGTTTTGCATTCCACTCTCCCCACACTCCGGCACTGGCATCATCTCTTCAGATTCTCATCTGCGTTTACTAAAGTCCACCCACACCAGTAATTTCTCCTCTGGCTGTCTAGGTTACTGTCTGCCCAGTTCTGACTTGAATAAACAGTGTCTATCCTATCCTTTTCTGACAGTCCTGAGAATGAGCCTAGACATGGAACAATCAAGTGTTCTTTCTACCAGATGGTGGCCAACATACTAGGAGGTTGCTATTGGCTCCTCAATGCCATACCATGCATTTAGCAGGCACTTATCTTCTGTATCCTTCAATCTACAGTAGCTCCTTTTGCCATTATAAGGATTCCCCAAAAGTTGGACAGGTGAGGCAGAGGGATGGACTTCTCAGCAGGAGATAGGAAACCTAGATGAGCCATTTTTTTCATGATGCTCTCTGAGTGTTATGAAAAGAAACTCTTTTAACTTAGTTGCCTATTTAGAGATGCAGAAAATGTTCATGTACATCAAAATTTGTTCATCTGGGGATATAGCTCAGTGGCTCAGGGGTAATGTGCTGGCATGGGGCTCTGGATTCAGTTTCCAGCACCACAACAATGAGTTGTGAGTTTCATCCTGGCTCCCTGTTTAGATCAAGCCCCTACAGCCCCACCTACTTTGGCTTCATGCAGGCACTTTATTTGCCTACCCTTAATTTGCCACTCTGCTCTTAAGTCTAGACTAGTCTAGCCTATAGCTTCCATTGTTAGGGGACTTTGTTTCTGCAAGGCCTGTGTCAGAGAGATTTTGACACCCACACTTACAGAGGGTATGACTAGACCAGAGTTTGGCTTCACATCTTCTCCTTGGAAATATTCTTGAATCTCCTTTCAAGCTGAGCTTGATTTCCTGGGCCCTAACGTGAAGGCACTTTGGGCCTTCACGTCTACTCAAAGCTAGTAGGAGACACGATGAGAAAAGATACATCTTATGCCTTCTCAGCCTAGGCATACACATCTGTACGGTGCATCCTGAACAATCCTCTCAAAGTGTCCAGATCACATGATGACAGTTTGTAATAACTGCATACCACAGCACTAAGATTCCCAGCAAACATGAGCACCACCGCTTATATATTATTTCTACATCATATTACATGGCCAAAACGTCCTGAACTTCACTGGGTTCTAGATTTCCTTTCCTTTCCTTTTCTTTCCCTCTCTCTCACCCTCTCTCCTCTTTTTATCCTTCTCCTTCCCTGTCTTTCCCCTTCTTTCTTTTGTTACTTTACTTCCTTTTATTTCTTTTTCCTTCCTTCCTTCCTTCTTTCCTTCCTTTCCTTCTTCCTTCCTTCTTTCTTCTGTGCAGAGATAGTATTGACAGGCAAGGGACCCATAAGTGAGAATGAATTCACCAAGTACAGAAGAAGGAAGAGAGAAGTAGGCTTCAGTATAATGCACTGGGCAAGACAGCGTAGAGGCATTTTGAAGGGCTTTAGTACCTGCATGTAGGGTATATGTAGTCAGTATGTCAGAGGTTCAATGTCAGGATATCCCTGTAATAATTGTAGTTGGTGCTTATCATGGTTAGTAAAAGCTTGGCCACAATGGTCTTGCCCTGAGTCAGAAAAGGCTCAGTATGAATATCAGTACTGAACTAGCTACTGCATTTTTCAGCTAACTTATTATACTCAACTTTTTCTGACAAGATAATGGTCCTGCTTAGAGACAGCAGCATCCTTGCTCTGAGCCTGGTCTGGTCTGAGTTTAAAACAGCCTTGTTGTTGGGCTGGGCTGAGTCAGCACAGCTATCTACCACAAAATGGTATCCACACTCCCTGTGGGATCAGTAAGGCAAAAACACTGAAAAGGGTCAAAGGTCGTCTGGAGCTGTTTCAGACCTGAGTAGAGACATTGTTAGAAGGCCCTGGTTGACGTTGCTGATCTTTCATATAATGGGCCCACATGGCCTAAGAGGCTCTAGGGCAGTGGGTCTTAACTCTCCTAATGCTGTGACCCTTTAATATAGTTCCTTATGTTCTGGTGACCTCAACCATAAAATTATTTTTATTGTTACTTCGTAACTAATTTTGCTATTGTTATGAGTTGTAACGCAAATAGGTGATATATTAACCCCGTGAAAGGTCATTTGACCTCCCCCTCTCAAGAGGGAGCAACCCACAGGTTGAGAATCACTGCTTTAGAAGCATGTTAGAGAAGGGAAGAGTAACTATTGGATGAGACCAGAGTTCAGATGGTGACATTGCATCAGGAGATCCCTGATGGTGGGATGGAATTATGGGTGTCAATGTCAAGGGCTGATTTCCTTAAGACAGCACTCCCTAGGACCTAAAGCCTTGTAACTGGTTATCTAAAGGTTAAATAAATAAGGGCTCAAGACACAGAGCAGAAATTTAAAAAAATTCATTATCATCATTATTATTACTATTACTTGTTACAATTTATTCACTTTGTATCTTGGCTGTAAACCCCTCCCTCATCCCTTCCCAGCCCTACCCTCCCTCTTTCTTCCCACCCTATGTCCCTCCCCTAGTCCACTGATAGGGGAGGACCTCCTCCCCTGCTCTCTGACCCTAGCCTATCAGGTCTCATCGGGACTGTCTGGATCCTCTTTCTCTATGGCTTAGTAAGGCCACCTTGCAAGAAGGTGATCTAAGAGCAGGGAACTGAATTCATGCCAGTAACTATTCCTGCTCCCCTTACTAGGGTACCCACATGGAGACTGAGTTGGCCATGGGCTACATCTGAGCAGGGGATCTAGGTCCTCTCCATGCATGGTCCTTGGTTAATTCATCAGTCTTTGTAGGACCCCCTGAGCCCAAGATTTTTGACACAGCAGAAATTTTGTAAAGAAGGTGAATACAGGACCCAAGAAACTCCAACTTGGTCTAGAAAAACTTCCTAGGAGTTATCCAAAGCAGGGATTTTATACTACATTATGCCTTAAACACCTGAGTTAGAGTTGCTATTGTGTTTATTGCTGTTGCAGGACTAGGAGGTGAGAAACACACTCAGCATAGGGAGAATTGTCAGGAGGTGGCCCAGCAGGAGCCTCATGATTGTGTTGAGAAGCTAGAGAGTTAATAGGTTACTCAGGATAGGAAAGCTGCAGCAAATTTCTCTTGATTGATACTTTGAGTATCTCAGACCCAAGCAAGGACCAAGTGGGGGCTTTCCTGGGAAAGGGTTTGGTTCCTTAAGAGAGGAATATGAGCAACACAACAATTAGTAGGCTTCTGATTACAGTACCTCCACCGGATTAGGTATCCTTTAGGGCAAGTCAGAGAACATTAGGTAAAGAAGGGCAGAGATTATATTAGAGATGCCACTACAGAGTGATTTAGGGTGGCAGGTGAAGAGCATAATAATAGTGATTATCAGGATGAAAAGAACACCTATATAGGAGCCTAGCTATATTGGGCAGTAGGAGTAAAGGCAGGGCTCATGACTTGAAGTAACTGATGGCTGCCATGGAACTTATGTAGTGGAAGGCGAGAACCAACTCCATCAAGTCATAAACACATGCACACACACATGCACACTCTAATGAATAAACATTAAAAAAAACTATTGAAAAATAAATGGGGATCTCCAAGGGATTCACAGGAATAGGCTATTTGAACTTCAGGGAGTAAAACAGCAAGTTATCTCAGGGTGACAGCATTATAAATTGACTACAGTTGGAGATTTGAGTAGCGTTGATAGTGTTCTGTCCAGATAGTTTTCTGTTGGCCTTTTATGCTATGGGACAATGTGAGACTCAATCTCCCAGGTTTTTGTGAGGAGGACATCGCAAAGAGGTAAAGTCAGTCTTGGGGTTCTACTGATCTTGGCAGTCAGTGATGGCCTTCCTTGACACTTTGTACCAATGCTGTGTACCAACACGTTGTGACAATTAATGGGTCTCTGGATGCAAAAGAAGTCCATTTGGAGGAAGGGCCTATTGTGAAGCACTTCAGAGGGTTGAGGTGGCTTGTCGATGTGGGATTAGTGCAGGATAATGAAGTAGAGTTGGGAGAAGAGTGGGTCAGGAAATCTTGAGTCTGGATGGTGAGCTTAGTGGATGTCATCAGGTTACATTACCCTTTGGTCCTTTTAAATGATTGGTGGTGCCAAGGACTTAATTTTTAGAGCAGCGTTACTTACTCCCCAGGTGATAATGGAAAAAAAATGTCAGGCCGTTGTGAGACACAATGAATTATGGGAACCCAGAGTGAGAAATAAGGTATTCTATAAACACAGTGTTGCTCCTTGGGGCCCTTTCTATTTCAGTGAGAAGCACCTACATCCACCCTATTAAGGTATCCAGCAGAACTAGTAGGTATTTCAATTCCTTGCATGGGGGTACATGAGTGAAACCTATCTTCCAATTTTTCTCCATCTTAGTTCCCCTATGTTCAACAGGCTATACGTTCATAGGAGAAGTTAAAAGGTTATATACTGAAGATTGAAGTACAGGTAATATATATGACAAGTTTGAGGAGAGAAAGCATGATAAAAAAAAGAAAAAGAAAACAGTTGTGATGAGGATTTTAGCCAAAGACAAGATAACAACAGAGGATTGGAGCTTTATTTACTCAGATCCCAGACAGATTTGTTTTGACAAAAGAACAGAACTGCTGAGAGGAGTTTTCAGAACTTAATTTTTTAATTAAAAATTTTAATATGTGTGTGTGTGTGCGCGCACACACACACACACACACACACACACACACACACACACATGTATGCCCGTGGAGGCCAGAACATCAGATTTCCAGGAGGTGGAGATACAGGCAGTTTTTGAGCTCCCTGTCTAGATGTTGAGACTAAAATTCAGGTCCTCTAGAATAGCTGCAGGTGCTTTTTAAGCACTGAGCCATTTCTTCAGTCCCCTTGAAAGGATTTTTATGGCAGTAAAAAATTATTTGCCTAGTGGGGTACAAGTAAGGGTGAGATTAAGTGCTATCAAAACATCTCCCCTTTGGATAATCTTAAAAGTAGGAGCTATGGATTGTGGGGTCCATGGACTTAACTGGTTGACCCTTATCTTTTGAAGAGAAACCTCAATTGGTTTACTGTTTCAGTGGGGCTCTTTTGCCTCTTTTTTGAGTAATTTCTGGAAAACAGAGCATTACTACAGAGAGGGAAACCTGGCAAGTAATTCCCTGGAGTCTGATCACTGTCAGAATACTGCCCCTTTAAAATCACCTGAGACCAGTTACCTGAAGGGCTTTATGAGCAGTGGATCCCTGGATGAACCTGATTAGAATGAAAATCCTTGGGCAGTTCTTGGTAGATTTTTTTTTAAGTCAGTCAAGACTCCCTAGGAGCCACTTTTAGGGAGTTGGGAGGAGCCCCCCTTGCCTTATTTAGTTTATCCTCCACCAGCTGTGCCACCTGAAGGGATGGATTGGAATCTTTTTATGTGGCTTTCCTTGGAGGCAAAGGAGACATTTCTCCCTTTAATAAGCCCCCTCTTTGTAGGATGTGTGCTAGTGAGAGTTCAGCCTCTGGCACCTTCATGGACTCTAATCAAGGTGGCTTTACTAGAATTGCCCCTTTTAGAGGAGACCCAAGGTCCTCTGACTCCTGGCTGACTATATTCGGTCAAGGACAACAATATTGGGTGTCTTTTTTGTTCCTTGCATCCTCATTGGCTTTGTCCTCTTTGTGTTGGTTGTTGAATGTACAAAAACATAGTTTCTATAAGATTTTTAGTTTTTACTTCTGTAAAACATTTAGACAAAGCTTAGAAAAAACCAAATGGGCCTTTAAGTAATTCAGGGATTTGATAAGACTCAGTTTCTAAGTAGTTAAAAGCCTTACAAACTTTGTAGAAAGCATGAGTTGAAACATAACGTGTTAAAGCATATAATCTTTGTAGTTTTAAATTTAGTTTTATTTTGTCTCTTTGTGTTTTTATGAAAATTTCATCCATGCATATACTGAAATTTGGTCATTTTCACCCCCACCATTATCCTCTTTCAAACTCTGCCCCCTTCAATTGAAACCCGTCTTCTTACCTCAATTAAACCACCTCTTACTTTGAGTTATTTTGCATACTAAATTTAATTAAGGATTGCTTGTATGAATGTAAGTATGTGAGGGATTATTTATTGGAACATGGGTAACTTATAACTCCCTCCCTCGTGCTCTATTGTCCTTCAGTGAGCAGTGAGGCCTCCCCTACAAATGACAAAATGGTGATGGGCCAATCTTGTGCAACTAACCATAATCGCAAAGAGTTCCCAAGCATAGTGTCCAAAAGACACGCTGTAGCACCCTCTCCAACCTCTGGCTCGCTCTTTCTTTCTTTCTTTCTTTCTTTCTTTCTTTCTTTCTTTCTTTCTTTCTTTCTTCCTTCCTTCCTTCCTTCCTTCCTTCCTTCCTTCCTTCCTTTCTTTCTTTCTTTCTTTCTTTCTTTCTTTCTTTCTTTCTTTCTTTCTTTCTTTCTTTCCTTCTTTCCTTCCTTCTTTCTTTCCTTTCTTAATTTATTCTTTTTATAAATTACAGTTTATTCACTTTATATCCCAGTAGTAGCCCTCATCCCCTCTCAATCCCACCCTATCTCCCTCATCTCCTCCCATGCCTCTTCCCAAGTCCACTGATAGGGGAGGTCCTCTTCCCCTTCCCTCTGACCCTAGCATATCAAATCTCATCAGGACTGGCTGCATTGTCTTCCTCAGTGGCCAGGTAAGGCTGCCCCCCCCCAAGGGTAGGTGATCAAAGAACTAGCCACTGAGTTCATGTCAGAGACAGCTCCTGTTCCCTTTACTAGGGAACCTACTTGGAAACTGAGCTGCCATGGGCTACATATGTGTAAGGGTTCTAGGTTACCTTCATGCATGGTCCTTGGTTGGAATGTCAGTCTCAGAAAAGACCCCTGAGTCCAGGTTTTTTGGTTCTGTTGCTCTCCTTGTGGAGCTCCAGTCCCCTCCAGGTCTTTTTATTTCCCCCTTCTTTCATCAGATTCCAAGCACTTGGCCCAAAATTTGGCTATGAGTCTCAGCATCTGCTTTAATACCCTGCTGGGTAGAGTCTTTCAGAGGCCCTCTGTGGTAGGCTCCTGTCCTATTCCCTGTTTTCTCCCTCTTCCAATTTCTATCCTGTTTGCCTTTCTGAGTGAAGAGTGATCATCTTCTACAGGGTCCTCTTTCTCAGAGCACAGCAGTTTTTGCGTCCCAGATTTCATCCCCTCCAAATCTTTGTTCTTTTTATAAATATTATCAAGAGTAGATCAGTAACTTAAAAAGCTTCACTGTTAAACAAAGGACCAGATTCTAGTTTTATATCAATGTACCTGATTTTGACTTTAGTAAATTTAATTACTTTTAATTATCATAAATATCCCATTTAAGCGTTATCCTTTGTGAATCTTTTTATTCTTGACTCAGACTTTATGAAATGTACTTATGGTTTCTGGTTTTGTCTTCCTATTTATGTTTTCATTTTGGTCAGCCATTTTATCTTAGGACAAAATCTTATTTTGCCATGTAAAAGTCCTTATCCAAAAAATAAACTGTTTTCCTTTTGATTATCTCAAATGGCCATTGCCCCACTTGAACTCCCAGAAGTAGTCATTACCCACAAAGGAGCTGGGCAAGATCGAGCCCATTAATATTCAATTACGGAGGGATAAAAAGGCTTCATTTCCTTCCCAAAAAATTTATAGGCAGCTAACAGTTTCTATGGAGAGTCACTGAATAGTCCCCACCTCTCTCTGAGCATATAGGGGCAATTAATTATTGCTGAGTAAGAAAAAGACTTTCACTCCACTGGAATGGCCACTTGCACCTCACTCTGACTCCTATAAGTAACCCTAACTAAACTCGTTGGTTCACCAAAATAAACCTGGTTGGAATTGTTTCATTGCTCTGTCATTATTGACATTCCTGGGGTGAATAGACATTTTGCCTCAAGCAAAGATCCATGTGACATTTAGCACCTAAAGTGGGGCATGACAGAACCAAAGACAGGTTGAGGAGGAATGCTTGCTTGCATTGCTCAATCATATTCATAACAGTTTATTTGTAATAGCCAGAATCTGGAAACAACCCAGATGTCCCTCAATTGAGGAATGGATGCATAAATTGTGGTACATTTACACAATGGAATACTACTCAGCAATTAAAAACAAGGAAATCATGAAATTTGCAGGCAAATGGTAGTAAATAGAAAAGATCATCTTGAGTGAGATATCCCAGAAGCAGAAAGACACGCAGGGTATATACTCACTCATAAGTGGTTATTAGACATACAATATAGGATAAACGTACTAAAATCTGTACAACTAAAGAAGCTAAGCAAGAAGGAGGACCCTGGGTAAGATGATCAATCCTCACTCAGAAAGTCAAACAGGATAGACATTGGAAGGAGAAGACAGGGAACAGGACAGGAGCCTACCACAGAGGCCTCTGAAAGACTCTACCCAGCAGGGTATTAAAGCAGATGCTAAACTCATAGCCAAACTTTGGGCCGAATGCATGGAATCTTATAAAAGAAGGGAGAGATAGAAAGACCTGGAAGGGACAGGAGCTCCACAAGGAGAACAACAGAACCAAAAAAACCTGGACCCAGGGGTCTTTTCTGAGACTGATACTCCAACCAAGGACCGTGCATGAAGGTAAGCTAGAACCCCTGCACAGATGTAGCCCATGGCAGCATGTTGCATGGAGGGGCATGCCCTCTTGTTGCAGTGGCAGTTACTTTGTCTTTGTTGTGGGTAGAAGATATTCCTTCTGGAGATGAGAACTATAAGAAGGCCATCTTCCTCTAAGTGGTATGGACTGATAAGTGTCCTTGTGTGCAGTCCACCACAGGAGCATGGGGGCACCCTCAAAATGGCTGACAGATTGATTGGAGAATGTATTCTAGCCTTTGACAATAGCGCAATAGAGTGGCATCGTAAGCAGTCTGTGGTTGCTAGCTGCACGGTCCTTGATCAATGCAGTAAGAATGCTAGAAGGCTCAGCTGTTTGCCTAGAGAGAATTTGTTTACACAAAGGATAAACGACAATGAGGAAAGAGCATCCAGGTGCTATCCTCTCAATAATGTCTGAACTGGCAGTAAAGTGAATAAAAAATAGTAAAAATAATAAAGAGAATGGGCTTAACGTGGCAGCTTGGCTTTTTTTTTTTTTTTTTTTTTTTTTTTTTTACAACTGACAGGAAGATGGGGGATAAAGGAAAAAGGAAATGGGAATGAGTATCCAATTAGATCTGTGCTAAATAGTCTTTCCTGAGATCATCCCCATCCTCCATAGAACCTATGGACAGAATTGGACATTGAGGAGGAAGAGAAGTAGAAGTGGTAGGACTGACTTTTGTGACCGACCTTTAACATTATTTGCTTGCTATGGCAAACAAGTTGCAGATCTTAGCAATGTCCTAGAACGGGAATGCAACTAAGAATCCTTGGCCTCTGAACCTTTTGAACTGGGGAAGACCTTTAAATGAGAAAGGAATGGGACTCCCACAGCCTGTCTCATGAAGGGACACGGGGCCAGATGAGATGAATCTGAGAGCTGTGGAAGTGGAGAAACTGAGAAATGTAAATACCCATCCTTCCTTAAGACAAAGACAGTATAGCCTAAGAGGATAGGAAGAAAATCCGTATGAAAAACTAGCTCGCGGGATCCATTTGGAACACTTGCTTGTCACTGTTGGAGGATCCTCTAAATATCAGGGACTGGAAGACCATGGAAGAAGGACAGGCATTACTGAGGAAACTTGTTATGAGAGAGATGGTGTTGGATGTGGAGTTCACCAGATGTGATAGCTTCGCTTCCACAGGGCAGTTAACAATGAAGTTAATTCAGCAGGGATCAGGGGACTGATGGGAGGGGGAGTTAGTAGCTTTGTTGAGACCAATGGTGGTGTCCCAGATTGGTTTCTGTTACTGTGATAAACACTATGACTCAAAGCAGCTTGAGGGAAGAAAGTTTATTTGGCTTACATGTGCTGATCAAAATTCATCATTGGGGGAAGTTGGAGCCGGTTCTCAAGGAGGAGCAGTGGTAGGAGCCATGAAGAAATAAAGCTTTCTGGCTTGTTCTCCAGGGTCAGGTATCTTTCTTATACTTGGGAAGACAATCTACCCAGACACAGCACTACTCACAGTGGGCTGATCCCTTCCACATCAATCAACAATCAAGAAAATGTACCATAGACCTGCTTACAGTCCAGTCTGATAGAGGGAACATTTTCTCAATTGAGGTACTCTCTTCCCACATAACCCTAGTTTGAGTCAGGCTGACAAACAAACAAAAATCAACCAGGACAGGTGGGTCATGATCTTTACAACACAGGAGAGACTCTGGCAGATCTGAATGATTCAGACTGCTATGTAAATTTGTATCAGAAAGTGCTAAAAGGAATCAAGAAGGGATAAGGCATGGAAAAGGCAGACAAAGGGGCCTGTGTGGGTCACTGAAAAGCAAATAAGACAAGATTTCTGTAGAGCTGGAGTATTTATAAAGAAAAAGATTGACAGAAAGCCAAATCTGGTGCTTATGAGTGTCTAGGCTTTAAAACCCCCTCTCAAAGGTTGGTGAAGTTACAGATTGTAGAGCAGTGCAAGTGAAAAGATAAAGCTTGTCCCAAAGGTGAGCACTTATCATCTCCATAGTTAGCTGTGTCCGTGTCTCTCCTGCAAGAAAGTAAACTGGAGTTCTCCGAACAGCTACATATAGTCATCTTGGCCCAGAGATCCTGTGTAGGCAAAGCAGGTGAGAGCAGGCCCCCCCTTTAGCCTGTGGTTGGTCCAGAGCAGGGAGACATTTATTCGCCTCTCCTAAAGATCAGGGAACATCAACAAATGTAGGAACTGGAGGAAGGGGTGGAATGTTGTAAAATGCTGAGCATGCAATGGACATTGCCTTATTTTTAATTTGATTTTATTTTGTTTATATGTTTATTACTACAATTTATTCACTTTGTATACTGGCTACAGCCCCCTCCCTCATCTCCTCCCAGTCCTACCCTTCCTCCCTCTTCTCCCCCTATGTCCCTCCCCAAGTCCCCTGATAAGGGAGGTCCTCCTCTCCTTCCCTCTGATCCTAGCTTATCAGGTCTCATCAGGACTGGCTGCATTGTCTTTGTCTGTGGCCTGGCAAGGATGCATCCTCCAAGGGGAGGTGAACAAAAGTTCAGCCTCTGAGTTCATGTCAGAGACAGCCCCTGCTCCCACTTGGAGACTGAGTCTATGGGCTATATCTGAGCAAGGGTTTTAGGTCCTCTCTATGCATAGTCCTTGGAGAATGGAATGTTCATGATTCAGTCTTGCACAGCTTTCATGTGGGTCATGAAAGAAGACAATGGTCCTTGGTTGGGACCCCGCAGAGACCAATACCCCAACCAAGTGCCATTGTCTTCTTGAGCTCTTACCATTTGTAATTACCCACATGAAAGCTGTGCAAGATTGAACCATTAACATTCCACTCTGGAGAGGAGAGACAGAGAGGCTCAGGAAGCCTTGATCATTCCCAAGTGTATGTAGGCAGGTAATGTATTCTAGAAGATAGGGAGTCAGGAGCTACTAGCTTTCCCTGAGGTTCTATAGGAAGTTAACAGTTGCTGGAAACAAAACAGACATTTTCTTAAGTAGTGTAGTCACCTGTGTGCTGCCTGTGCCCTTGTAATTGTTCTCTCACCCCTGCTCCTATAAGCAACTCGTCTAATTAAAATTATTGGCTTACCACTATATACTTGAGTGGACCACTTACTTCAGTTTATCATCAGGACCCAAGCTAGATTGAACAGACCATTGTTTGTCTCAACAGGAAAGGTTCAGCCAATACTTTAGTTACCAAAAATAAATCTCATGCTTCCACTTTTTTACATTGCTTCCCCTCTCTTTCTGTTTTTGTTGTTGTTGTATTTCTTTCTATAATGTCAGAGATAGAGCAACAGAACAAACACATTAATTAACTTATTAAAAGGAACACAATTTATACTTATAATGTAAGACAACAATCTAAGATAACCTGTCCACAACACAATGTTAAACTATAACATTCTTGTCTGCTGAAGGTCCTGGGCAGACTTTATTATTGCTTTTTTTTTTATCATTCTTTCACTTGTTTTTGTTTTTGGTTTCAGATGAGCACCAGAGGTAGAGAATATCATGTTCCAGCAAGAACTGGCCAAGATAACAAAGTTTCTAATGACATTTGGGCAGCAAACTATCTTGTATAAGCAAGAAAAAGCAGGGCAGAAAATAATACACAGAGAATAATAAAAAAAAATCTCTGTTCACAAACCCTGTATGTAATTGCAGTTTGGGGTGCCAAAGGCATCTGCTCCCCTGAAAAACATTGGGATATACAGCAAACAGATCCTTTTCTCTGAAGGACTGAGAGCCAGAGACCTAGACAGGACAAGAGGCTTGCTGTGGGGAGTAAGAATGGTGGACTGGACCCAGGGGCATTTGTTTTTGGCCCAGGTCAGACATTCAGATGTATAACTTGATAATGCCAAACTCCCCATTAATGACTTCACAAAGAGAAAGGATACTCTCAGAGAGGGGGAGGAAGCGAAGTTTTATCTTCTATACAAAGGTCTTGAGCTTTAGGGAAACAGTGTATCTGGGGAGGGAGGAGGAGCTGTTGGGTAGGGTTCTGAAAATGGAGAGAAAGGAGGAGAAGGAGACAGTGAAGACATACCAGGTGGAGTAATGGTTGGTAGTAGACAAGCCTGAGGGCTGAGCAGAGGCTCAAATGACCACAAAGGAAGGATTCATCAAGGATGTGACTGGGGGGGCTTCATGTAAAGAAGATGGCATAGCATAACTACATGTAATCATCTCCCTCACAGCCGTGGGTCTGAGGATCAAATTTAGACCTGGTTTTGAGAATCTAGCCCAGGGATGAATCAGAGGGGGAGGGAGCATGGGGCAAGACTCTTGTATTGCTAGAGGGGCAGTGTTCACCCAAAAGGTTTTCCTAAGAGGATAGTTTTTTTTCCCCTGTGAGATCGAGGGTCATTACATTGATTTAAGTGAGGCATTCCTTAGACTGGGACATTCCCTGGCAACAGTCTCCTGACTGATGAGTGGAGGGGAAGCTCAGTTTCATGTGGAAGCCAAAGCTGTCTGGTTAGCCAAGCGCGACAGACCTTAAAGGGATACTCACAGACTAGAATTGGCCACAAGTCTCTTGTGAGAGGAAAAGAAGGTGGGGCAGGGGAAGCAGACTCATTATCCCAGAAAAAGCATAAGCCTGCTTACCCATAATTGTGTCAGATCAGGAGTTTGGCTAGAAAGGGAAAAAGGCAGGTTTGAATGCCTCCAGCAACACCGCCTGCTCCCTCTTGCTCCTGAGGGTTGGAGTGTTGAATGCTAGGTCTGAAGAGAGGAGTGGAAAGAAGGAAGAAGGAGTCCTCACAATATGTGCCTGAATGAACTGCAGCTGCCAACTGTGACACATGTTGAGAGGGAAGAGGGTCCCAGGAGAAAGAAAAGTAGTCTCTTGAGCATATTCTAGCAGGGCACTCTTCCTTTTTCTGTGGTCTTTGGATTTCTCTGAATTGTAGCCCTGGCCATGGTCCATCAAGCTGCTTGGCTTGAGATTTAATTCAACTTTGGGGCTCACATTCTCTAAGGAGATTTCCCTCTGAGGTAAGGAAAATTAGGGGGACATGGGAAGGAAATGCATCTTACCCTAGAATTTGGCTGGAAGTCAGAAATATCAATACAGTGGGAAAAAAATCAACATTGTCTATAGAGTGAGTGCTAATTTTCCAAAGATATCTCCAATAAGAATGCTGAAATAACAAACTCTGCTTACTTAAGGCTACAATGCTTGTGGCCCTGAGTTTAAACTTATTAGAATGCCTCTTTCCTCCCTAGAATCTAAACAATGCAACCCAAAAAATGCCCCACAATTCCATTTACAAAAGAAAAAAATGCCTATTGGTGGTGCTCTTTCAGGCAGTGTCACTAGCCTTCACTTGCTTGGTATTCACTGCTTAGACCAGGAGGGCTTTAAACTTGGACATAATCCAAGTTTGCCTATATCTCCCAAGTGCCAGGATTATAGGCATGCACCACACAGAAAGTTCTTTAAGGTAAAGGAAAAGAGGGCCAGGGTGGTAGTGTATATTAATATTTTTGTCCCTGCACTTGGGAGGCAGAGCTAGCTGTATCTCTCTGAGTTTGTACCCCCCCCCCTGCTTTAAATAAGAAGTTTCAAGCCTGCTAGGGCTATTTAATGAAACCCTGCTATGAGGGGTGGGAAACAAGTAAACCATCTTGCATTAAAAACATTTATCTTATTTCTATTTATGTGTATGTCTGCCTTTGGAGGACAGCTGAAGAGTTGTAGGCAGTTTTGACCTTCCTACAACTGTGAGTGCTGTAAGTACTGCAATCTGAACTCAGGTCCTCTGGAAGAACAGCAAACTCTCCCAACTGCCAAGCCATCTCTCTGACCCACTATCTAGCATTTTTGTACTTACTTTTGCTTAAACTTTGATCCTTGCAAATTGCATCCTATGAATAATGTCACTTTAGAAAGCCACTGAATTCTATATTGCCACTGTAAAGACATCTAAGCATCTGTTTCTTCTCCATCTCCATTTATGCTTAAATCTCAGCTACACACTATCTTTCTGCCTCATCCTGAAATCCTTTCCTATGGCCTACTCAAGGGCCCAATTTTACCCAAATGGGGGCCCCAAACTAAGCAATTCCTCTGGCTCCTGCTGCTCATGTCATGACTTGTGGTTTCACTAGGAATATTCTTTTGTGTAAACTTTCTTCTATCTCATACCACCTCAAAAATAGAGACAGACATCATTGTAGGTAGCATCACCTTTCAGGGCAGATAACAAGTCTTACTGAAAAATCACTGGTGTGTATCAAAGTACAGATTTTTATCAGTTTTAAAGCACACATACTGTAACAAATGTAACTCACATTTGACAATGTGAAATTGGGATCTTTCTTGGTGTGCTCGAGACAGGGTGTCATTATGTAGCCCTATCTGGTCTGGAACACAGTAGTTAGGCTAGGCTGGCCTCAAACTCAGAGCTGCACCTCTCTCTATAGCTTGATTAGAGGTGTGAGCCACTGCACCTAGCCTTCTTCTATTTTATTCTTTTGAGATAGGCTCTTTGGCTGGCCTGAAGTTTATTACATAGCACAGGGTGGCTTTGGACTTATGACAGTCCTCCTGTTTAAGTCTCTGAAATGCTGGGATGACTGGTGTGAGCTACCCTGCCAAGCTTGTGATGTAAATGATAACTGACAGAGGGTCATACTTTAGTTGTCAGCACACATTTTCCAGGGATAGGTGAAAGAACTGTGTGTCTTGCATTCAATGTAGATTAGATTTTCTGAACTGTAGTAATGGTAACACTGTGGTCAGAAAAGTATCTTTCTTGGGCAAAGACAAAAGGCTGATGTCTGGAGGCTGTGTGGGGAAATCGATTGTAGGGAAGGAACTGGTGGGCAGGGCAGGTATTATAATACCATGTATAAGATGTTAGGGAAAGAATAACTTGTTCAACAAGATAAATATGGTGTGTAAGGGCAGCATAGTAGAAAGCAAGTAGGACAACTAGCCACTATGTACTCACTTAGGTTGTACATAATTATTTAAGTCCTTGAGACTTATAGATAACCTACATACAGTTCTTCACCTTGGTTTGTTTTCTGGACAATGAATGAGCATATGGCCATCTTTCTCAGCTCTCTGTCACTTTTTTTTTTTTCATTTAAACACTTCTGACCTTGGGATGCTGTATCTTGCAGCATTTTTTTCCCCACAAGTGGTGCCTTGAAGTTGGTGAAAAAACCCTATTGTTAAACAAGGACAGATCATACTTTCTTTCCTGAATTCTTTATCTCCGGTCCAGATTTCCCACAAATCCTGATTTGTTCACTTGAAACATTTTTACTGCTTTTCTCAATCTAAGCTGGTTCTCAGAAATAGTGGCTCACGTGCTCTCACCCCTTTGTGCACAGACCTTGACTGCCAGGAGGCTGGGTGAGGCTGGCAAGAAAGTCACTTTGGCCTGCTCTAAACCCATGCAGAAGGGAAGAGATGAGCATTTAAGGAGATACAAGTTCATGTAATTATTTATAAGTTAGTCTTCAAACTCCAGCTTTTAAAAATATCCACATGGGACTAGAAAGATGGATGCCTCAGCAGTTCAGAACATTGGCCACTCTTTCAGAGGAGCAGGATTTGGTTCCCAGAACCCACGTGGTGGCTCACAAATGTCTGTAACCCCAGTTCTAAGGGACCCAAAGCCTTCTTCTGATGTCTGAGGGCACTGTACACATATGGTACACAGACATACATGTAGTATAAAAACCCATGCACATAGAAGAATTGGAACACCCCCAACACCAAACACCACTGAACATGTGGCATACACTCACATAAATGTACACATAAACATATAAATAAGTATAAAAATGTTAAAAATATGCACAATTTCAACCAGTATTTGAGCACATATTATGATAGACCAAGGCTTGGCAAACTGTTCTAAAAACCAAAAAGTGTTCAGTACCAGAAAATAATACATATATTATACATAGTATATGTGTATATTTATATTTGTTGCACATGAATAGGTTTCAGTATGTTTACATATATGTGTATTATGTACTTTGATCATATTCACCCGCAATTCTGCCTTTCTTCCTACTCTTCCTGGTTCCTTTGCTCTTCTTAAATCATTCCCAGAGTGGAGAGATGGCTCAGGGGTTAAAGAACTGGCTCTTCTTGCAGAAGACCTGAGTTTGGTTTCCAGCACCCACGTGGTGGCTCATAATTGCCTGTTACTCCAATTGCAGGGGCTACAATGCCTTTTTCTGACCTCTGCAGGCATCACACACCTGTGATGTATAGACATAGATGCAGTCAAAACATTCATACACATAAAATAAATATAAAAAATAAAAAATAATTATAAAATTATCTCTTTTCTAATTTATTGTTATGTAAATGCACAAGAGAGAAAGAGAGAGACTATTCAATCTAGATTTTGCATGTGCACATGAAGGAGAACATACAAGTTTTGTTTTCTACATCTCGGTTATTTAAGCTAACATCATGCTCTCCAATTCCCTTGGAAATAGCTGTGCCCATATATATAGTCCATGCAAAGCCCCAAATATTTACTTTTGGAGTTTTATAGGACCAGTTTAATCTTCGGGGGATCCAAACAAGGCCCACTGTTAAATGAGCAATCAAAGACAATAAGCAATCCCATAAAAGAAAGTTCTATTTTTATATCAAAAAGTGCATACCCAACCTATGAGAGAAATGATGTTGTACATCTTTGTCTCTGCAAAGACAGAAATTCTTACTGTCTTGTATCCACAGAGGGGAGAAGGATATGTTCCGTCTCTAATTGCTCACTGTAGAATGGAGCTAAACTTACTGAAAGGATGCAGAGGAAGGCCTGATAGGCATGGCTTCTGTGATGGTCCAGGATGGTGGGGCTATAGCTGCAGAAGGGGGCAAGGTGGAGGGAAGACTTCCTCGTGGCTTGCTTCCCGCTGTGTGTGCTCTCTTTCATTTCTCAGCCATCTTTGCAGTTCCAGTGGGACTGAGTAGCACATAGGGACCTCTTGCAAACACTGTGAATATTTATCAGAGCACACATCTGAAAGTGACATTGTTGCCCAGCCTGGCAGCACATGCGTTTGATTCCAGTAGTAGGAGGCAGAAGCAGGTGAAGCTCTATGAGGTTAACCTGATCTACATAGTGAGTCCCAGGCCAGACAGGAGAAAAAAGAAAAGAGGACATTTTGCTTGGTTTCTCCACGACGTGAACTCTGTACCGAACTGTGAACTCTGCAATGAAGTGTGCTTGCCTGGTTCTTTATAGTGAATTCTTAACATTGCCCAATGTAAGCCCACTACAAACAAAACACCGAGACCTTAAAAGCATGAGTTGTGATTAACAGGATGTGAGCAGTGATAGACTTTGACTTCCAGGAGGTCCACTGGGCTGACAAGAAATGTGAGTTTGGCCTTCTCTAAACCTGCATGGGAAAGCACAGATGAGTACACCAATGGAGGATGCCATTTCTAGGCCTGGCCATAAGGGCCTCTGGGGCACCTATACTACTCTGTATTTTGTTAGAGGAGCCCTAAAAGTCTGTTTTTGTTGTTGTAGTTGTTTGCTCTTCTTTGTTTGTTTGTTTTACACAGTTTCATGTGTATTAGGCTGGCCTGGAATTCACTCTGTACCCAATAATGACTTCACAGTACTGGCATTACAGCCACAGGACACCACACCTGATTTATTCAATGCTAAAGTTCAAACCCTGGGTTGTCAGCAAGCACTCTTCTAAATTAGCTGCAACTTTCTGCTCAAGGAACCCTGAAAACTTATCCTATAATGTTAGTACCTCCATAAACTTGAATCGCTGAGTTATATGGAGGAGGGCAATCTAAATCAACACTAGACCTGACATTTTCTCTTTGAAAAATTATTTACTTATGCATTTTGTGTATATATATATATATATATGTGTGTGTGTGTGTGTGTGTGTGTGTGTGTGTGTGTGTGTGTGTGTATGTATGATGTACACGTGTGTGTCTTGAGCATATATGGAGGCCAGAAGTGGACACTGGACTGTTCTTATTCACTTTGTTTTATTTTTGGTTTTGAGACAGGATATCTATATGTATCCCTGACTGGCCTGGAACTTGTTGACCTTGAACTCACTGACTGCATCCCTCGTTGTGGTGGAAGCTCACTGTTGTAGTCAGGTTGGCAGCCATCAACCTGCTGGGATTCTTTTTGTCTTTCCCCTCAAATGCATATATGGCTAGACCCTGCTTTTAAGTGGGTGCTGGGGATTCCAATTCAGATCTTGTTTGCATAGGAAGTTATCTTACACACTGATCTGTCTCCCCAGTTTCTGATCTTTTTGTTTTTTTGAGGCACAATGTCATGTAGCTCAGGCCGGCCTATGTAGCTAAGAATGATCTTGAATTCCTGATTTTTCTGCCTTTGCTTTTCTGAGTGATAATATTGCAGGTACTTAATACCATGCTTGGGTAGATCTGATATTTGAGGCAAAAATGTTTCTTTGTGAGATTAAGATTAGGATTTGATGACTTGTCTGTCCTGATTGCTGCATCTGTGACAACTCAGATACACAACTGGAGTGAAGTGTTAGTTTAACTATGAACAGGAAATTTACTCACCTGAGAATTAACAAATAGTCTGTTCACCTCCAGCCAATAGAGGAACAGTCTTAATTACCCAGAGGAATTGGCTTGAACATATCATTTCCTTTCTTGAAGAATCTTGAACAGATTTCTTCTTCACACTGTCTCCCAAGCCAAGTCTAAACTCGGGCTTCAAAATTTGCTGAAACATAGACTTCACTTACAGATTCCACTTTTTTTTTCATGTGCTGTTTCTCTCAATTAGTTGTGACAAGCCTTCCCTTCAGCACAGCCAGGTCTACTCATTGTTTTCATAATTACCATATCTAAGCCCTCAACAGTGGTAGTTTTGTTGACTGAGCTCTGTTTTGAAGTATTCTTTCCTTTCTTCATATTTTTTTTTCCTCCTGTTCTTGTTTGTTTCGGATATTTTTCTGGACAATCTTTCCAGGAAAGCACTATTACTCCTCCTTCACAGATAAAGAGATTGAAGCACATAGCACATCAGATGAACTCACTCAACTCCTACATTAACCAAGGGTTTCAAATCCACATCTACCTGACTCCAAACTCCAGATGTCATTCCCAGGGCTTCACTGCTTCCTTGTTTCCCAGTAGGCTCTGTAGTGGTTTGAATGAGAAATGTGCCTCCCATCGGCTTGGGTGTTTGGACACTTGGTACCCAGTTGGTGGTGCTGTTTGGGAAAGTGGTGCACATCATTTAGAGTGGGCTTTGTGGGTTCATAGCCTCACTCTGCACCCTTCTTACACTTGGAAATATGGACTTTCAGCTTCCTGCTTCTGCTGCCATGCCTGACTCTTGCTGCCCTGCCTCCCTACGTGATGGACTCTTATCCCTCTGGAACCAAAGGCTCAAAGAAACTCTTGGTATTGTGAGTGACATCTGGTCATGGACTTGACTACAAGCAACAGCAGAATAACCAGTACAGTCCCCTCTCCAGAACAGCATCTGGAAGAAGTTACCAGTAGCCAGGTAATCCAAACTTCTGTCTTTCTTGCAAGGTCATGATCCCTCTGAGACCCAGTGTGCCTTACCGGATATGTGATTGGAACTTCCTCTTGTGCACTGTGCTAATGCTTTGTGACTCAAGTTAATGCTTACCTTCTAACTGTGCTCTCAACAGGGCCCCTTGTGTCATGCACACCTGCAGATATTTGAGACTTGCTATGGCATAGCTTAGGAGCATCAGGTGCAGGTGTGTGTGTGTGTGTGTGTGTGTGTGTGTGTGTGTGTGTGTGTGTGTCACACACACCATTACCATGGCACACATGGGGGAGTCAGAGGACAACTTTCCAGAGTTAGTGACCTGCTTCACTCAAGTGGTTTCTGAGGATTAAATTCAAGTTATCAAGTTTGACATAGACCTTTTGGGTCTATCTATGTTTGACTATTAGGCAAAGCCTCTCAAATTGTATTAACAAATTGTCGAGCATCCCAAAGGCTTGTAATCAGATAGCATATGGGGCCTATAGCAGAAATATCCCCTCTGTGTCTGCCTACATGTTGCCATCAATATATTTGAAATGTCTTGATTTATGACTTTATTTTGTTTAAACTATAAAACCTTCATAAAACCATTAATACATTGGAACAAAGTGTTTGGGACAACTTGAATGTATGCTCTGTTCCTGGGCCGTGGTCCCTCATGGTTGACTCTAGAATAAACTCTTGTACTCCCTTTGAGATGAGATTGATCCTATATCAATTTTGATATCTTGTATCAATCCCTTTGATTGTTATAGGATAGAAACATGATTTGTCTAGTTCCCAAGAAAAGAGCTACAAGAGATCAAATATTTATCTTGGAAATGACAGATTTAGATCATTTTCTAAGGATGACTTCTTTTTAGAGACAAGGTCTTACTATACAGCTATAGTAAGGGTCTTACTATTCAGCTATGGAACTCATAGAAATCTATGTGCCTCTACTTCACAAGTGCTGGGATTAAAGGTGTGCAACAGCCGACCTGGCCAATGATGACTGCTTTTGATGGTCCTTTGAAGCAAGGCATTTTTTATAAAAGGAGAAGCAAGTTGTGGATATAGGTCATGTGACCACGGTAGAAGTTTGTCTTTCCTCCTGAGATATAAAAGTCAATGTTTTCTTTTTCTAGCAAGAAGAGAAAGGCTTCCAAGTTCTCCACATTCCAACTTATTTCCTTGACATCTGGAGCTCTCTCCCCCCAGCCCTCTGTCCTCATTTTTAGAATTTGGAGTTCTGACCAGACTTGTGCTTTGGGACTCTAAGTGGTAGGGAATGGGATAGGGGATGAAGAAGAGACAGGAAACTGTGTTTCCTTAACAGCATGGTGGCAGTTTGATTGTGCTTCTTAGGTTATCAGCAACAGCTTTAAACTGACCACGATTTTTATCCTTGCCTGTCTTTGTAAAGGTTTCTTTTTCAGAAACTTAAGCCAGTGGCTTCCAAACTGTCATTCACAATTTACAGAAGGACAGGAAGTAGAATAGTTGTCAGCAAGCAGCATAATTATGTGCCAGGAAACGACACTGAAAATGGTCAAGCCTGGCAAGTGCACCATGGCCCCTTCCGTATCTTTTTGCTCCAGGCAAAAGCAGAGCTATAGTATTGGCCAAACTTTCAGCAACTTATTTTACACTTGCAGTGCCCATTACTGAGAAATGTTTGGCCTGAAGATTAAACTAGAGTAGAAATGTATTTTTTTTCAATAGTAAAGCAATGATGAAGTAAGAGAAGATGTTCTTGTTATCCTGAGTTGTGCCGTGCTATGATATACTATATTATGTAATTGTGTAAAGATAAGTTAATGACTGTGCTATCAGATGTATTAGTGGATTGTCTTTGTTTGGTTTTCTTTTTTTTATTCTCTTTTTGAAAACACACAATCATGAGGTAAATAAACAACTGGGGTTCCGCAGTGTACTATGCTGTTGGACTCTGATGTTTGGTAGGCTCAGTGCATGAGATACACTCTCAGCTTACAGTATTTTTTTTCTTTTTTTTGCAGAGGATTCACATTTATTGGTTCAAATACAGCACATAATACTTGCTAACATGCATTTCACACTAACTGGTCACATTTCCACAGGTAGTCAGTTCACAAAACAGGGCCCACCTCTTGTCAGCAGGCAAGTGTGGGAAGTAGCAGAGGGCCTGAGTACCCTGCAGAGTCTGCCGACTATCATTTGATCATGCAGGGTTGATGAAACCAGGCTGTCAGGCAGCCTTTGGGAACATTCATTGGACTGTGGGAAGACTGAGAGGTAGCCCAAGGTAGGCTCACGATGCACTTGCCATCAGAGTCCATGAAATCCAAGCTATGGAGCACAGGAAGGGGGTGGAGGCCTCTTCTAGGGATGGCTCATCTTAGCTGGGCAGGTGGAAAGGACTCCCCAGGCACTGTACAGACATCACAATGCAGCCACAAGCCCCTATCACAGGCCTGGGATGACAACACAGACAAAAACACAACAGTCCAGGATTTCGTTCCCAACAGAAACATGTAAACATCATGAGAGCTACAGTATTTGTTTCCCACAGGACTCCTCAGAGAGGAATCGACTAGGATGTCACTCTAGAGGTAGTCTTTTTATCCCCCATGGAAATTTGAGTCAAAAACATTATCACCTATTATATTTAAGTTAAGAAAAAGGTCAGAAAAGAGCAAGAAAACCCTTTGGGTGGCAGGGCTGGCTTCAGGGTTTGGAAGACGAATCTCCACCAGTAACACATTTTTCTTGGGTTTGGAGCAGGTCCTGGCCTTTCTTTTCCACAGCTTTCATTTGAGCCTATAACTGATACACAAACAAGCTGGGTCTGTTTAGGATTGCAGCTGAGAAAGGGTTTGTCCTAGGCAGATGGACCAGGCTTCCCATGAGCACTGGAGAGGCTCATGTGAAGGATGGTCAGAAGTCTTGAGGAAACCCAGACCTAGCAAAGAGGTAGCCTGCTTTCAGCTAAGTTGCCTCTGGCTGCTCACTCTGAGGAAGAAGTCAGGATCTGACTCTCAAGTCCAGAAAAAATGCTGTCTGTGGCATCCAAGAGAGGGCTTTCTGGGGACCCTGTAATTAAATACACAGTTGTTTGAGGAAATTCAGCCTTTCAGACCAGCGCTTCTACTAAACGTCACCTTTTTTCTTCTTTATTGCTCTTTTAAAAGTTTAGAAAGGTGTCCAACAGGGTTCCCTAGTAATGGGAACAAGGACTTTCTCAGGGGCTGGCTCTTTGATCACTTCCCCCTGAGGGGGGAGCAGCCTTACCAGGCCATGGAGAAAGACAATGCAACCAACCTTGATGAGACCTGCTAGACTAGGGTCAGATGACTGGGAAGAAGATCTTCCCTATCACAGGACTTGGGGAAGGGCATAGGAGAAGAGGAAAAAGGGTGGGACTGAAAGGGGACAAGGGAGGGGGCTACAGATGGGATAAAAAATGAATAAACTATAATAAATAAATAAATAAATAAGTTAAGAAAAAAAGAAATCAAGAAATCAAGAAAGAGGAAATCTCATTAACCGAGTCCCCCACCTTGGTCCATGGCATACCTGCATTCCATCTGCAGTTGATCCTCCTCCCTTTTCTTCATGCAGTGTCTGTGCAGTAGTGTTTTATCTGTGTCTTAGGATGGAAAACAGTAATCATCTCACCAGGTGCTGGAAACTGGTCATCCTTGAAGTATGCACTTCTGGGGCTACAGCTTACAGTATTTTAAACTTATAACAGACTTATTTGGAAATAACCATGTCATAAGTTGAGGAGCACCTATAATTATACTGATATTTAATGTTTCTAATTATTTTATACCTACCCTGTTTTAGGATCAGAATTGACAGCTTAAATTATATTAGTATATAATTTAATCCCTACCACTAGCATGTGTATTATGTTCTCTATTCTATGATAAAAGAAACCTAGTTAATGACTATGTAGTTTGAGTGGGCTCACATAACTAATACCCAGCCAAAGCTGGGATTTGGATGAGGTTCTTCTGTCTTCAAAGTCTACTCTTCTCCATGTGCTAGACTTATTTACTTATTTATATCTTTTGGGATGAGGTCTTATGTGCCCCAGGTTAGCCTCAATCTGACTGTGTAGAACAATGCCCTTGAATTCTTTACCCTCCTGCCTATAGCTTTCATGTGCTAGGATATAAAGGTTCACCACCATGTCTGGAGTTTAATAGTTCTAAAAATAAGGACCTGCCCTAGTTAGTAGGAGCCTAGATGTATCAGTTAAGAAGAAAGTTTTAAAGCTGAAGTGTAGCTCACTGGTAGAGCATTTGGACACACACACAGAGGAAGAAAGAGGGAGGAGAGAGAGAGAATATATACATATACTTGAGATCTTTTGGGAACCATCTAACTCAGAAACTCTAAAACCAGTGTCCAACAATATGAATGTTAATGAATCTTTGAGAGAATTCTGATTCATGCTTTAGGTTGATCCTGCCTTGTCTTGCTTATCAGTTATACAAAAAAAATAATAATTAGCCACAACCCCTACCCAACAAAGTACCAGAAAACACTGGCTGTGTAAGATTTATTACTCCCATCAAACAAGCAAGCCCAAGGCAGGCAGCACAGGTTCTTCTAGGCTCTTCTGTGACCTCCGGGAAGCCAGACTCTATCCTCCCTCCAAGTCTTCTATTCTTAGGAAGTCACTTCTATGCCCAGAGTTGAAAGATGGTTGTTCTCCTCCAGGAACTATTTCTATGTTTCAGGCAGGGAAGGAACAGAAGGACAAATACTTGTCCATTTATCATTCAGATAAAGTAGCTGTCTGAAGAAGTCTGCCTTTATCTGATGGCCAGAACCGTATGATATGGCTAACTGGAGCAACAGTTGGAGCTAAATCAACTTTAGATTTTCAGACTTCATGACAGGAAAAGGCCAGAGAAAAGAGCAGTGTGGAGAAAGCCTGTGCTTATTATTTTCTTTAATTTGTGTTCTGGACTTAAATCAGCATTCTTTGTTTCATTTTTATTTGCTTTTCTTCCTGCTTGGCTTGTTTTGTTTTGTTTTGTTTTCATGTAGTTTAAAATTTTGTTTTCTTCTTTTAAGATGGGTCTCATATAGCCCAGGTTGGTCTCCAGCTCTCTATGTAGCTAAGGATGGCCTCGAACTCTTCACTGTTTGGTTGTCAGCTTAGCCGTTACTGGCTGAGCTTTCTCTCCTGTCCCAAAACGGAACTCTTGATCCTCCCATCTTCACTGCCCAAGTGCTTGGCTTCCACCACACCTTGCTTTCCCAGGAGACAAAAGTTTTGCTCTGAAGCTTAAGCTGGCCTGGAACTCATTGGGTATAGCCCAGTCTGTCTTGTTTACAGGAACTGTACAGGAATTCTCCTGTCTCAGCCTCCCAAGTGCTGAGATGACAGGCATGAGGCTCCAAGGCCAGCTCTGTTTTCTTTCTTTTGGTTGAAAATCTTGGGCTAGGTTTAATGTTTAACAAGGAAAGAGGACAAACAAATTTTCTTTCCATTTCTACTTTAATTTGCTAAGACAACTCAGGTTTTATGTTTAACTGGCTCTATTATTAGGTAAAGTGTTTGGCTGAGTTTGCCTTTTTGAAATATAGTGGAAGATTTTAGAAATAACGTAAAACTAAGCCAAAGAAGAAACAATATAAAATACTCCACAAAACCACACATTTGAGCTAATTATGGTAAAGGGTCTAAAATTTGAATATTTTCTGGTATGGATCTATTAGTTCTTTACATATAAATAATAATTAGAATTGGGCTTCAAGGCAGTCATACAATTTCCTTTCATTGTAATGCATAGATAATAATGATAATTGACTAATTTATAATAAGAATTGTTTCCAAATCAGCTCTAGCAATATTAAAGCTATTTATGTCTCTGCAATCCTATTTATTTCTCAACAAAGCCATTCCCATTGTATTTTAAATGGCAAATTTACCCAGATTCCATTCAAATGTTACTAATTTTGATTTTAATGCACTGTAAAGCATGTGAGCTATTGTTGATGTCACTAAGGTTGCCATGGTAATTATCTAGCTGGCAGGCAAAAGCTGAGGGCCAGAGAAGATCATTATACTGGAAAGTAAGAATTTACTTATGTCAAAATGATGGTCAAATCAGAGATGGCTGGACAACCTGTGTTCTCCTGGTTCCAAAGGATTTTGTTTCTTTTCTTTTCTTTTCTTTTTTTTTTTTTGAGACAGAATATGCCATTCTGTAGCCCAGTTCTGATTTAAAAGAATAAGCCACTATACTTGGCCAAAATCCTACTTTATCTTTTGAGATAAGGTGTAACATAGTCAAGGATTGCCTGAAATTTACCATAAATTTTAAACTCTTTAAACTCTTTATCCTTTAAACTTTTGATCCTTGGTCTCCATTTCCCAAGTGCTGAGGTTATTGGAGTGTGTCCCCATGCCTGGCCAAAGATCTTGTTTTTACCTTTCAACACATGTCCTTGTAGGAGAAGAATATTTGTTTTCTTCAACTCTCACGGATTCTTAGTCATAACAGAAACCTACAACAGGAGAGACTGATAAGAGAAAGCCAAAGTGCATTCCTGTTTGTTCTAGGAGTCATCTAGGGAATGAATAGCTTGATTTCAAACAAGGGGCTCAGGTTTTAGCTGATACAGAGTTTTTAGCCAACCACAGTAAACTATTATGGACGTGAGAAGGCAAAGGCAAAAAAATTCTAAGGCTAGGTTGAGCAATTTTGAGGAAAAAAAAATGACTGGTAGATAAAAGGCCAGTTTATGAAACTGGTTAATGTATATTCTTCTTCCATTGCCTTTAGGCTGGTAGGAGTTTAAAATGGTCTTTGGTGGTTGATTAACAAACGATTATTTTTATTTTATTTTATTTTAAGCTTGTATGTCTGTCTGCCTGCTGTGTGTATGCAGTGACCCCAGAGGCCAGAAGAGATGTCAGTGTAGAGGCACACCCCTTTAATTCCAGCACTCTGTGAGTTCACGGCCAGCCTTGTTCTACACAGTGAGTTCTATAACAGCCAGGTAGACAATAAGACCCTGTCTCAGCCCTCTCCTCCCCCCTAAATAAGAAGGTATTTAATCCTTTAGAACTAGAGTAAAGGTTAGAAGTCACGTGGGTGGAAGGAACTGAACCTGCGTTCTCTCCAATAGCAACAAGTCTTCCTAACTTCTGAACTACCTCTTCAGCCCTTCTGGAGTTTGACTTTTATTCATCCTAGTGGAGCAGTAGATGGATAGCTTTTATCTTTTTAAATCTATGTTCTGCTTTTAGGCAGATGAAAGAGCTTTCTTGTATGTGCTTATTGATTGGAACTCAAGGATCCTCTATGTTTGGGGGGGAGTGATATATTCTGGTTCCCCACATGCTATAATTAAATTAACCCCTTAGTACTCCTTGTTAAAATTCTTGAGCAGGGAGATGGCTCAGTGGATTAAGTGCTTTCTGTGAAAGCGTAAGAATCACAGTTTAGATTCCAGACCAGAGACTGGATCTCCAGAACCCACATAAAATGGGACGGATGTGGGGGTTTGCTTGTAACTCCAGAATTAAGAAAGTGAAGATGGGGATCCCTGAGACAAGCTGGTTATCTAGATTAGAGGAATTGGCCAGCTCCAGGTATGATGAGAGACCCTGTCTCAGTTTTTATGGAAGGCAACTGAGAAAGAAATCTGATGTCAACCTCTGGCTTCTACAGGTACCTTTGCACATGTGTGTACACAAACATGTGAACATGCATGCATATGTGGATCCAACACACACACACACACATGAAACAATAATTAATAAAATACTAAATTTTTTATCTTCTAGGTCAGCAGTTGGCAAATAACAGCTAATGGCCCAAACCTGGCCTCTCATGTTTTGATATGCCTTATGAGCTAAGAATGACAAAAAAATAAAATAAAAATAAAAAATAAATAAGTAAATAAATATTTGAACGTTTATTTTAGTTTTTCATTATGCATACTCATATGGATGTGTGTGGGTATGTGCATATGAGTACAGATGCCCATGGAAGTCGGAAGAGGTGATCAGATTGAAAGAAGAGTTACATACAGCTAGACAAGGAAAGTGGGCTCCTTGAGATAGAAGCTTCTTTGTTCCAAGAAGACATTTGGAGGAGAAATGTCCAGAGGGCATAGGAGTAGGTCCTTCTCCCACCTGCAAAGAACCAGCAGGGGAAAGAGGAGGACCCATTGGCTCTATAAAATACCTAAGCCATTGTCCATTGTCTGCAGACTTCCAGCCTTAGGATACCTCCCATCCTAGAAGGCTAGAGCTGTTATTTTCTTTTTCTCCCTGGCTCAGGCTACTATCCTTTTTTGACTTTCCACTCTTTTTATATTCCAGTACAATCATTTAGATGATTTCCAGCATCCCCATTACAAGATATTCCAGAGTTGGGGTTATAGGCAGTTATGAGCCACTCAACACAGATGCTGAGAATTGAACTCAACTCCTCTGTGTGAACAGTACGTGCTCTTAACCACTGAGTTATCCCTCTAGCCTCAGTATTTTGAAATATTTGAAAAGAAATCACTACATTTTAAATATTCATAAAATTTAACTTTGCGCTCATAAATAAAGTGTATTTGGGATGTAATGACTCTTGTTTGTGTAGTATGTTGTCCGTGGATACTCTCACCCTCCCAGAGCAAACCTGGCTACTTATCACAGAGACTGTATATTATACACAGTATATAACCGTCCAAGCCTAAAGCACCTTCTGGCAGTTTACAGTTTGCAGCCTATCATAATCACCGGGACCTTTAGACAAAAAGAGAGGAGACTTCCTGAAAACTAGATGTGTCTGACAGGTCTTCCTTGTGCTTCTGACATCCTTCATAGTACATTTGCTTTCTGTTACCTGAGCATAAAAGGTGATCATTTGGACCTGTGTTGTTGAACATGGCAGATGCTAGGCATGTATGCCTGTTAGACATTTGGAATGAGAAGCTTCGTGTATGAAAATATATACCAGATTTTGAAGAATTCATAGAAAAATAAACAACACAGACTCTCTCAGTATTTTGTTAGTTCTGTGTTAAGTTATAGTATTTAGTATACATGAATACAAATTAGGTAAAATATATTAACAGCATTAATTTCACTTTTTTCTTGTCACTTTCTGTTTGTATTTTTAATATTTTGATTTTTTTTCGATAAGGTCTTGTGTAACCCAGCCTGTCTTCTAACTCTCCATGTACCCAAGGATGATTTTGAACTCCTCATCCTCTTGCTTCTACCTCCTAAGTGCTAGGATTTTAGGCATGGACTGGCACCTGACTGTTATCTTTTCCGTGTATGTGTGTGTATTTGGTATGTATGTGCATATACTTGCATGTGTGTGGGCATAAGTGCATTGTGGACATGAATGACTGAGTTTGACATTGGGAGTCATTACTGCTCTTCACTTCGCTCTTTGAGGCAGATGTTCTCAGTTGAACTCAAAACTCACTGATACATCTAGTCTGGCCACCTGGCTTGTTCCTGGGATCCACTGTCTCTTCCTTATGTGCATTGGTTTTAAAGGCAGGCTACTACACCAACCCAACATTTAAGTGAGTTCTCGGGATCCAAACTGTGGTCCTCACACAGGCATCACAATCACTTTATCCACTGAGCTATCTCCTTGGCCCCATCCTTTTATTTTTTTAATATGACTACAAGAAACATTAAAGTTTTATATTGTTTGAGATATAATATATAAATTATAAATCTTAAATAAATTGTGGATTGTATCTAGACTTTGCCCATGCTTGTCAAGCATGCTACCAATGAGCTATGCCCTAACCCCTTTTTAGACTTTTCTATTGAAAGAGGGTTTTACTAAATTCACTAGTCTGTTCTTGAGCACATTCTGTTGTCCAAGCAGGCCTTGAATTTTAGACAGCCTTTCTGCTTCAGCCTTTTCAACAGCTGGGATTATAGCCCTGTGCCTTTAGGCACAATTACTCCTTGACTTCCCCTTTAGTTTCCCAATTACGAACCTTTAGGAGGTAGTTAGAAGAACTACAGCATAGACTTTATTAGAGCTCATCACCTTCATGATAAGACTTGAACTACTACTTCCAGCATGTGCAGAAAGTTAATGTGATTGTTTATTGCTAATTGTCAACTTGACAGAATCTGGAATCACTTGGGAGATGGGTCTGTAGGGTATTTATTATCTTGTGTACATTAATTGATATGAGAAGTCCTCCACTGTGGGTGGTACCATTCCCTGGATGGGATCCTGGGCTGTATATGTGGAGAAAAGGGATCTGGGTAGGCAGCAGCCTTCGTTCATCCCTCCCTGACTCTTTACTAAGGATGCATGATGAATAGCTGCTTCAGCTTCTGCTGCCTTACCTTCGCCTCTATGATGGGTTGCACTCTTGAACTGTGAGTCAGAATAGACCCTCTTCTCCCTTTTCTAGGTTGATATCCTCCCCCAGATGTTTTAACACGTTAATAGACAGGAGACGAAGGCAGATGGTTCCTTAGCCAGGCAGGTAGGCTATGTTTTCATGCAGGTCAGAAAACTCCAAGTTTGTTGAACTATCAGCAAAATTATGTTTTTTACTGCTGGAAATAGAAAACATTTTTTTTTCTACAGAGAAGAGGATGTTTTTTTTTTTTCAATAGCACTTTCGAAATTACAGTAGTTAAAAATGTGAAGCCATTTTATTAACACATGGCTCTTTCATGTTAACTGCCTAATCATAATTCTAGTTTGCAAAATTTATAAATTATAGCATGCAATATGAAACTAGTGTAAGCTGTGGTTTCTTTTCACAGACTTTGACATAGCAAAATAATTGTCAAAGTTCATAGTAAAAATTTGAAATTAACTTCAAGCATCTAGAGAGTATTATCCTACCTTATAATTACTGTTTCAAATCACAACTGAGGGCAACATGCTACTTGTTTGATTTTAAATCTCTATAATTTTTTTTTCAATACTTTCATTTACATTCAGACACCCTTTTTCTAATTTCATTAAAAATGTTATTTTGCGCTTGTATGTGATGTGTGTGTAGGAGGGCACATACATGCCATGGCTGGTATGTAGACGTCAGAGAGCAACTTGAGTTTGTACTCTCCTTCTATCATAGGAGTCCAGAGCAGAGCATGGAACTTAGCCAACTCACCAACCTTTCCTTTCTCCCTTTCCTCCTCTTCCCATTTCTCCTATCAGTTACCTACTTAGCCAACTCACCAACCTTTCCTTTCTCCCTTTCCTCCTCTTCCCATTTCTCCTATCAGTTACCTTTCTGCATAATTTAAAGTCAAATACTTTCCAAGACTTGTAATGCACTTTTGTTTCCTCTTCTCGTCTCCTATTTTAACTCTTTTCTTTTTTAAGACAACATTTCCAGCTTCTTTTAATCTTTGGTATTCATTTCTAGTACTTGAAATAGCATGCTTTGAACTTACAGATACAATCAAAATATTTTCTACTGCCTTTATTAGGGTTGTTGTCTCTTTCAGATCTCATTCCAAAGCAGACATGAGCATTCCCCACATGCCTGTTTTTCTCATTATAGTTTCATTATGTTCTTAGCTAAAAAATATGACTATATAAATTATTATATTCATACTTCAGTGACACTGGGTCACTAATAAGCAATGACTAAAGAAATAACCGGGGAACCAGAATAAAGGTTTAAACGGTGACCCAGAATTTAGCTTGTATAGATTAAAAAAGAGAGAGAAATGCTAAAATAGACGTTAAAGGTATGAAGATTAGAAAAAGAAATTCTCAATATATGAGTTCAGGAGAGAGGAAACTAAAAGAATGAGCATTAAATGTTGAAGAAATCATGTAGATTAAGGATGAACAGTCAAATTACACAGGAAACCCCGTCGCCCCATTCTTTAATGCTAGTACTATGCATAGAAATCAAGGATAAACTGGGCATGACAGTGAATGTCTGCAGTCCCAACACTAAGGAGGCTGAGACAAGAGGAGCTCAAGTCCACGATTTTCCCTGAGAAGATCTAAGAGAGTTGACTAAATAGTAAAGGATGTATTTCTACAAGAATGATGTGAAATGTGGAAAGAAGAATCAGAATCTAAGAAACCATGAGAATAGCTGGATTGCTGGCAGGCAGATAGCTTTAAGTTCGAGGCCAGCCTGGTCTACAAAGTGAGTCCAGGACAGTCAAGGCTACATAGAGAAACCCTGTATCAAAAAATAAAATAAAATAAAGAAAAGAAAAGAAAAGAAACCATGTGAACAAATTTAGTAAGCAGACTGTTTAAAAATCTACAGTAAGAGCCTAGCATAGCTATCTTGAGAGGCTCCACACAGCAAAGGATTGAAACAGATGCTGAGACAGCCAAAGATTGGGCAGGGTGCAGGGAACCTTGTGGATGAGTTGGGAGAAGGATAGATAAGTCCCAGAGGGTATAAGGAGCTTCACAAGAAGACCAACAGAGCCAACTAACCTGGGCTCAGGGAAATGCAGAGACTAAAGCACCAATCAAGGAGCATGCATAGACTATATTTAGGGTCCCCACACATATTTACCCAGTGGGCAACTTGGTCTTCTTTTGAGTGCCCTAGTAAGGGGTCCAGAGGCTGTCTGTGACATGGACTCTGTTGCCTGCTTTTCGATCACTTCACCCTCGTGGGGCTGCTTTGCCAGGCCACTGTGGAAGAGGATGTGCTCAGTCCTGATGAGACTTGTGGCAGGGTGGGTTACTGGGATCCCCTTTCCTGAGGGGTAGGAGATGGGGAAGAAGAAGGAAAGGTAGGACCAGGAAGAAAGGAGGATGTGGGGCTAAGATTGAGATGTAAAGAAAACTAATACATAAAGTTAAAAGTTAAAAAATATCTACAATAAGAAGGACAATGATGAGGGAGAATAAGATTGAAAATGAAGTGAAATCAAGTATTATGTGGCCTATAGTGGGACATTAGAGACCACCGTATATGGAGTTAAAGAGTTCCAAACACCTCAAATTGCTCAAGAGTCTAAATGTGTGAGTATGCTCAAAATTGTGAAGCCAAGTAGGTATTTTAAAATATTTTACAAAAAAAAATATTTTACTGTCTATCTCATTCTTCTTCCATAAGGATTATGGCACTCTGCGCACAGTTTGGCTATGAGTCTCAGTATTTCCTTCGATACCCTAGTGGGTAGAGTCTTTCAGAGGTCCTCTGTGGAAGGCTCCCCTATGTCTATCGTGTTTGCCCTTCTGTATGAGGATTAAGCAGCTTCCCTAGGGTCCCCCTTCTTGCTTAGTTTCTTTACAGATTTTAGTATGTTTATCCCATATTATATGTCTAATATCCACTTATGAGTGAGTAGATACCATGTGTGTCTTTCTGCTTCTGGGATAGCTCACTCAAGATTATCTTTTCTAGTTCCCACCATGTGCCTGCAAATTTCATGATTTCTTTTTTTTTAAATTGCTGAGTAGTATTCTATTGTGTAAATGTACCACACTTTCTGTATCCAGTCCTCCATTGAGGAACATCCAGATTCTGGCTATTATGAATGGAACTGCTACTAACATGGTTCTGCAAATGTCCTTATTGAAAGGTGGGACATCTTTTGGGTATATGCCTAGGAGCGGTATAGCTGGATCTTGAAGTAGCACTATTCCTAAATTTCTGAGGAAGCACCAGATTGATTTCCAAAGTGGTTGTAAAAGGTTACATTCCCACCAGCAATGGAGGAGGGTTCCCCTTTCTCCATGAAGCTAAACAACAAGTAGGAAGTAGGAGAAGACAAGGAACAGGACAGGAGCCTTCCACAGAGGACCTCTGAAAGACTCTACCCACCAGCGTAATGAAGGAGATACTGAGACTCTTAGCCAAATTTTGGGCAGAGTGCTGGAATCCTTACAGAAGAAGAGGGAGATAGAAAAACTTGGAGGGGACAGGAACTCCACAAGGAGAACAACATAGCCAAAATACCTGGGCCTAGGGGCCCCTGCAGAGGCTGATACTCCAACCAAGGACCATGTATGGAGAAGACCCCTTGTTCAAAGGAAGCCCATTGGCTGCTCAGTTTCAAAGTGGGTTCCCTAGTAAGGGTATAGGGGCTGTCTCTGACATGAACTTAGTGGACAGCACTTTGATCACCTCCACCTGGGGGGTGTAGCCTTGCCAGGCCACAGAGGAAGATGATGCAGCCAACCTTGATGAGACATGATAGACTAGGGTCAGATAGAAAGGGAGAAGGTCCTCTGCTATCAGGGGACTAAGGAAAGGGCATAAGGGGAGAAGACAGAGGGTGGGTGGGACTGGGAGGAGACAAGGGAGGGGGCTGCAGTGGTGATAAAAAGTGAATAAATTGTAATAAATAAATATATAAATAAATTAAAGAAAATATTTTACTAAAAAATGAAAACAATAAAAAAGATTAAAAATATCTACCTTCCAAATTAAAAAACAAACAAACAAACAAAAAATCAAAGAGTCAAAGACAGGAAATAGAACACTTACAATAACGAAGAGAAGTTCACATATGCCTGTAGTAACAATAAATATGATGTGTTCAACATTTCATATTCAAGACAGAGGTTCTCCAGAAGAATGTGAGGGTACATTCTTGTAATCTCAGGAGGATCAGGAGTTCATGGGCATTAAAGAGAAGTTTTAATGCCCAGTTTTCCTGGGCGTTAAAGAGAAGAGGCCAGCCTAGATTATGTGAAACCCTGGAATGGGGTGGGGAAGAGAGGGAGGAAGGGAAGGAGAGAGAGAAATATATATAGAGAGATTTATTCTTATATCTTCCTCCCCAAACCATCCATAGAATATTTCAGAGGAACACAAAAAACATAAATTAGAAAATGAAAACCAAACCACTATCTGTTGAACAACCAATTAAGAATAATTTTAGGCTCACAGCAAAATTGAACAGAACATTTGCAGAGTTTTCATGGAAATACTTCCTCCCTTCTCGATGCTCCCCACATCAATGTCTCTAACTGGTGTGATATATTTGTTACGAAAGATAAACCAGCATCCTTATTAACCAAACACCATAGTTTACAGTAAATATCAATATTTGTGACAGTCTTTGACCATAATAAGCACACTCTTTTGCTATTGTATACTCATACAGAAAGATATCTCTGTTCTAAGAATTCTTTATACCTGTTCATTCATAAATACCTGGTATATGTTAACATCATATAAATATATATCATCAGACACATATATTATTTATTTGGAAAAATGCCTGGTATATGTAAATATCATATATATATACTTACAGTATTGTTGATGGAATATATGGAATCTTGGCCATCATTTTACAATTTTATTTCTGAAATACAGTGTCACTAAGTTGCCCAGGCTAGCTTAAACTCCTTTGTGTTACTCAGGCAGGCCTTGAATCTGGGATGTTCTGGCTTCATGTTCCTAAGTAGGTGGGATTATGGGCTTGCACCACCAGGCCAGGTTTATTTATCATATTTTTTATTTATCATAGAGCCATACTTACTTTGGAGGTTTGGTAAATTTTTCTTAGGTTTAACTGCTTTACTGAGTTTTTTTTTCCGATTTAACTCATGATAAAATGAAAAGATTTTTGAAGTTTTATAATGTGAGCTCATTTACTACTATATATGTTAGCATATATTTAATATATGTAATAATGGATTACATTATCACATTTTAATTAAGTTATTTGCTTTACATCCTGATCATAGCTTTTCCTACCTCTTTCCCTCCTCCCAGTCCCTTCTGCTCACCATTCTTCATCCACCCCTTTTCCTCTCCTCAGAAATGGGAAAGACTCCCATGCATATCAATCAGCCTTGACGTATCAAGTTGCAGTAAGACTAAGTGCTTCTTCTCTTATTGAGGCTAGACAAGGCATCCTACTTAGGGGAAAGGGATGCAAAGGCAGGCAACAGAGTCAGAGACAGCCCCTGTGCCTGTATTAGGAGTCCTACATGAAGACCAACCTGCACAACCTACATATGTGCTTAGGTCCCATGCATGATCTCTGATTAGACATTCAGTATCTATGAGCCCCTATGGGCCCATGTTAGATGATTTCTGTAGGTTTTCTTGTGGTGCCCTTGAACCCTCTGGCTCCTTCAGTCCTTCCCCCTCTTCCACAGGATTCCACCAAGCTCCACTTAATGTTTGACTGTGGGTGTCTGCATCTATTTTTATCAGTTTCTGGGTGAAGCCTCTCTGATGACAGTTATGCTAGGCTCCCATCTGCAAGTATAGTAGAATATCATTAACAGGGTCATGTCATAGGTCTCAGGCTGGGTCAGTCATTGGTTGACCATTCCATCACATTCTGCTCTACATTTTACCCCTGCACGTCTTTCAGGTAGGACAAATTGTAGGTAGAAGGTTTTTTGGGTAGATTGGTGTCCCAATCCTGCCATTGGAAGTCTTCCCTGATTAGAAGAGATGGCCGGTTCAGGTTCCATATCCCCTATTGCTAGAAGTCTTGGCTAGGGTCACCTTCATAGATTCCTGGGATTTTCCACTGTCCTAGGTTTCCTGCTCATCCCAAAGATGTGTCCTCAATCCAGTTGCCTTTCCCAGTACGTTCTCCCTCCGCCCCCCACCCCCAAATCCCTCCCATTCCCATGCTCACCCCTCCCCAACCCATTCCCCTCTCTCTACCCACCCCTGTTGTATAATCTATTACCCCATCTCAGTGAGATTGAAACATCTTCCCTTGGACCCTCCTTCCTACTTAGCTTCTTTGGGTCTGTAGATTGTAGCATAGTGAACATGCACTTTATGACTAATATCCATTTATAGCTGAGTACATACCATTCATGTCTTTCTGGGTCAGGGCTACTTCATTCACAATGATCTTTTCTAGTTTTAGCAATTTGCCTGCAAATTTCATGATGTCGTTGTTTTTAATGGCTAGGTAATATTCCATTTTGTGTATGTACCACATTTTCTTTATTTATTCTTTTTTCCTTTTTAAAAAATTAATTTATTTTTATTGATTACAGTTTGTTCATTTTATATCCTAACTATAGCCCCCTCCCTCATCTCCTCCCATTCCCCTCTCCAAGTCCACTGATAGGGAGGTCCTTCTCCCCTCCCCTCTGACTCTAGCATATCAGGTCTCATCAGGACTGGCTCTTTATACATTCTTTGGCTGAGGAACATCTAGATTGTTTACAGTTTCTAGGTATTACACATAAAGATGCTATGAACATAGTTGAGCAACTGCCCTCAGTAGCACAGTATACAAATGATAAACAGACTAAGAAAGAAATTAGGGAAACAACACCCTTCACAATAGCCACAAATAATAAAAAAATATCTTGGTGTAACTCTAACTAAGCAAATGAAAGAACTATATGACAAGAAGTTCAAGTCTTTGAAGAAAGAAATTGAAGAAGATATCAGAAGATGGAAAGATCTCCCATGTTCATATATCAGTAAGATTAACATAATAAAAATGGCCATCTTACCAAAAGCAATCTACAGATTCAATGCAATCCCTATCATAATTCTAACACAATTCTTTACAGACCTTGAAAGAAAAATACTCGACTTTATACGGAAAAAACCAAAACAAAACAAAACAAAAAAACGAAAAACCCAGGACAGCCAAAACAATCCTGTACAACAAAAGAATTTCTGGAGGTATCACCATCCTGATTTCAAGTTGTGCTGCAGAACAATAGTAATAAAAACTATACGGTTTTGGCCTAAAAACATATGTGTTGATCAATGGAATCAATCTGAAAAACCAGAAATAAACCCACACACTTACGGACACTTGATTTTAGCATCTTCAACAAATGGTGCTGGTATAACTGAATGTCTATATGTAGGAAAATGCAAATTGATCCATATTTATCACCCTGCACAAAACTCAAGTCCAAGCAGATCAAAGACTTCAACATAAAATCAGATACACTAAATCTATTAGAAGAGAAAGTGTGGAATAACATTGAATACATTGGCACAGGAGACAACATCCTGAACAGAACACCAACAGCTCAGGTACTAAAATCAACAATTAATAAATGGTATCTCATGAAACTGAAAAACTTCTGTAAGGCAAAGGACAGTGTCACTAGGACAAAATGGCAGCCTACGGAATGGGAAAAGATCTTCACCAACCCTACATTCAACAGAGGGCTAATATCCAAAACATATAAAGAACTAAAAAACTAGACATCAACAAACCTAATAACACAAATAAAAATGGGATACAAAGCTAAACATAGAATTCTCAATAGAGGAATATCAAATGGCAGAAAACACTTAAAGAAATGCTCAACATTCTTAGTCATTAGGGAAATGAAAATCTAAGAGACCCTGAGATTTTATCTCACACCCATCAGAATGGCTAGGATCAAAACCTCAAGTGACAACACATGCTGGCAAGGATATGGAGAAAGAGGAACTGTCCTTCATTACTGGTTGGGAGTGCAAACTTGTACAACCACTTTGGAAATCAATCTGGTGCTTTCTCAGAAAATTGAGAATAATTCTGCATCAAGACCCAGCTATACCAATCCTGGGCACATACCTAAAATTAATTATCACATTTTAATGCATGTGCATAACATATTTTGATCATATTCATATCTGTTACCCTCTGTTGTCTCCCCCTTCATCTTGCTGTGCTCTTCTTCCCAAGTAGTTCTCCTTCTACTTTTACATCTTTTAAAAGTATTTTGAATTATTCAATGAGTTTCAGTGGGGTTGTGAACAAGAGCATGGGTGAGAGGTTGCTTACCAGCTACACCACTGCAGAAAGTATCTTTCTCTCCCTCAGAACCCTTAACTGCCTATAAATCTTAAGGAATGAGGGAGCCACTTCCCTTATGGCAACTGTTATCCTCATGAAGGGGCAGGGTCTTCTTGTGAGCACTTCCAGTTTAGCAAGATTTAACTGCCAACTAAGGGAGAGGTGAGAGCTCATAAACTCCTCCTTGCCTTCATGACGGAGTGTTGCCAGGCCCAAACTTGTGTTTAGCCCAGCTGTAGGAATACTTCCCACTACATACTCTTTGTGATCATACATTTGAATATTCTGCAAGGGATAATCAAAGACTTTTTATTTTTAATTTTTGTAACTAGTACCTGTTGCTCAAAGGGTCTTCACAAGCTTGAGCTTTATGTGGCAACCATTAAATACCCTTTGACAGAAAGTATGTCATTCATCTGGTTAACAATTCATCTGTTGATTATAACAAAAAATTCCTATGCATTTATAAACATTTTATGCCAAAATACTCTGTTTTTTATAATATTTAACAAACAATGATTTAATGCAACAAAAATTATTATCTCATGGTTACCATGAACTGAAAATTGGGAGTCTCTTCATTGTGTAGTTCTGGTTCACAGCCTCTTAAGAGATTTCAGCTAAGATGTCCATTGAGGCTATTGTCACCTGCGACTCAATCATGGCCAGTTCACTTCCATATGGCTCACCTTCATAACTACTGTCAGTAAGCTTCAATTCCTTGTCACATGGCCTTTTTAGTGTTCTTTTTTCCATCGTCAGTAATCCAAGAGAAAGCAAGACAGAAACCACAGTCTGTATCAAGTTTTTAATGTCATCTTCCTTGATTTCAACATTATATTACAAAAAGATTTATATTATTTTATTTACATGTCTGTCTGTGTGTCTATATGAGTATATGTGAGTCTTCACGGAGATCATCGGATCCCTTGGAGCTGGAATTGTAGGCATTTGTGAATATTCTAGTGTGAATGCTGGGGTTCAAACTCAAGTCCTTATGATCAAGCAGCAAGTGGTCACTGAGCAATCTTTCCAGATCCTTTAGCATTATCTGATTGGTTACAAAGGTCAGTGTTGGTATAATGTTCTTGTAGAATGTATACACTTTACCCTTGTTCATTCAAATGCTGATTTCTCTCTCCCACTCTCTGGTTTCAATCCAGAAATTGCATTGTGATACTTATTCTAAGCATCATCTGTCTCAGCTTTGTGTATACATGACAAAATAAAGCAACTAGCCACAATGTTGAGCAAGGGAAAGGAAGTAGGAAGGGAGGGAGGAAGCAGTGGGAGAGAGAGAGCTAGGAGAACAGAGGCAGGAGCAGAGATCTTGGAATGACATGGAGAGATGGACTGGACCTAATATATCACAAAAAGCAAGTATAATGTTGGAAATCTAAATGTTTGGAAACTATGAGGGCTGGGAGGTTTAGGATGGAACAACTATTGCCCAGAATTGTGTTCTAGGTTAATTAAATAAATCCCAGTGTCTGCGTGGTGATTTGAGTATACAGCTGTTTAGGATTAACGGCAACTTTGCCAGAAGATATATCAATAGTAATTATTAATCGTCACATACAACAGGTCAGATTGATTTAGTATAGAATGTAATTTTACAGAGGCATGAATTAGAAGATAAAGTATAGGAGGATCATTTTAAGTGATTGTCATATTCTCAAATATAGACACCAAACTAGTGTTTAGGAAGGATGGAGGAAGTATTTGTTAGCAAATATAGAAATTAGAATCTTATTCCTGTTTTCATTTTTTATCTTATTTAAAATAATTCCTATTTAAGCCAACATTTAACACTCTCTCAGTTTCACCTGTTCTTGATTTATTAAGATTTAAGCTGTTCAGAGTTATGAAAATAGATGATATTTAGAGGTTTGTTCATACTGATTATCTATAAATATTGAGTTTTTAACGTTCTCCCAGATTTTTATATCTTAATACATGTGTAAGTTACTATGAATTATGCAAGTTTTATTTGAAGGGAAAACTGTCATTTTGAGGATACAGTGGCACATTCCTGTAATTTTAGGATAGAAAACATGGTTTGGGGAAGTGAGTATGCAGTACAGTTGGCAACATGTTTGCCTTGCTCACTCGAAGCCCTTGGATTCAATCCCAGCCACACAATACTTACATAGTGTCATATACCTGTAATCCCAAACACTTGGCAGGCAGAGGCAAAAGGATAAGAAGTTAAAGACCTGCCTTGGTGATACAGAGAGTTTGAGGCTACCCTGGGTTACATAAGACCCCGTCTCAAGAATAAAATAAAACTGTCTTCTAAACCTACAATAATTACCATTGCTTTATGTGTTGGTCTCCCCAAAGACATTTCTTTTTTTGTCAAAATTTTAGCAGTTTCAATGTGATTGAGCTGGCGCTGAACATGATGAAAATGGTCCTATTTTTTTTATACATTGTTATCATCTTCTAATCTGAAATTTTCCTATAGTTCAATGAAATTAATGTCTTTAACATTTTCCAGCCATACTAGAACCCTACTGACAGGTGCTTTTATAATCTTTTTAAGGGGATGGTGTATGAAAACCTGTCTATAATTGGCTAAATGGAGACATCAGAAAATCAAATACCTCTTTTCTTTTCAAAGGGCTGCTTTCATGGGGCAATATGAGCTTTGAAAAGTGGATGCAATTTTGTAAAATTGTTGGCTTCAGATGCATTAAAGTCTAGAAAGTGTGCATTTTATTTCAATTGAACTTCTTGAAATTAATGCTCTTACTTATAGTTGCATTGTTTTAATGAACCTTCAGGAACAATTGTTGCAATACCATCATCCTGTGTGTAAATGAAAATAATATAAAATTGGACAAATAACCTTAAAATGTAAAATCTAAAAGTTGCCAGAATCTGTTTGATATATTTAAAGAGATTCAAATTAAGTAAATGCCTGCCAGAAAAACTTGTGTGGATTCTTTGTCCCTCTGAATACATGCACAGTATAGCTAGAGAAAAACCACAATTCCTCAGCGACTGCATAAGACCAAAATAACAACAACAACAACAACAATGAATAAATAAATAACCGTAAAAACCAAAAAGAAGCTGGGTGCTGTGGCACATGCCTGTAATCGCAGCGTTTAAGGAGGCAGAAGCAGGCGAATCACTGTGAGTGCAACGCCAGCCTGGTCTATAAAGTGAGTCCAAAACAGCCAAAGCTACACAGAGAAACCCTCTCTCGAAAAACAAACAAACAAAAAAGAAAACCAACCAACCAACCAACAACAACAAAAAAGTGATATATTCATTGTGCACATGAATGGATTTTATTTTTTTTTCTTTTTTTTTTTGTATTTTATTTTTTTCTTATGAGTTACATTTTATTAACTCTGTATCCCAGCCATGTCCCGATCCCTCATTCCCTCCCAGTCCCTCCTTCCCTCCCTCATCTCCACCGTGCCCCTTGCCAAGTCCACTGATAGGGGGGACCTCCTCCCCATTCATCTGATCCTGTTTTATCAGGTATCTTCAGGACTGGCTGCAAAGCCCTCCTCTGTGGCCTAACAGGACTGCTCCTCCCTTGGGGGGTGGGGAGGCCAAAGAGCCAGTCATTGAGTTCTTGTTAGACATAGTCCTTGTTCCCCTCACTATGGGAAACCAATTAATTACTGAGCTACCACAGGCTACATCTGAGTAGAGGTTCTAGGTTACATTCATAAATGGTCCTTGGTTGCATGTCAGTCTCAGAAAAGACCCTGTGCACAGATATCTTTGGTCCTTGTGGAGCTCCTATCCTTTCCTCATCAGACTAACTCCCTTTCTTTCTTATGATTCCCTGTACTCTGCCAGAGGTTTGGTCATGAGTCTTTGCTTTGAAAACACTGCTAGTTAGAGTCTTTCCAATGCGCTCAGTAAACTCCTGTCAATGTTCAATGCGTATCCCATCTGTCTTTCAAAATGAGGATTGATAATCTTACCCCATGTCTGCTCTCTTGATTATCTTTTTTAGGTGTATAGATTTCATTATGTTTATTATATCCTATAGGTCTATATAAGTGAGTATATACCGTGTTTGTCTTTCTCCTTCTGGGATATTTCACTCAGGATGATCTTTTCTAGATCCCACCATTTGCCTGCAAATTTCATGATTTCCTCCTTTTTGATTGCTGAGTAGTATTCCATTGTGTAAAAATACCACAATTTCTGTACCCATTCCTCCGTTGATGGACATCTGGGTTGTTTCCAGGTTCTGGCTATTACAAATAAAGCTGCTATAAACATGGTTGAGCAAATATCCCTTTTGTGTACTTGAGCAAATGAATGGATTTTATAATGGCACTTTCATACACATATATAATAGACTTACTATTTCCCTCTCGGATCGTCCTCCCCAGTTTCCTTTGTTCTCTATGCAGTGTCACTTCTACTTCCCTATCTTGTGTACAGACATAATTTGATGTATTGTTACATAAAATCTAGGACACACCAATGAGACATATTCGTCTTTCTGCGTTTGATTTGATTAATATGGTGATCTCCAGTTGCTTCCATTTTTCTGTGAACAGCACAATTTAAAAGCTACTGAGGAATCCAACAATCCAATCAATGGGCTCTTTTAAGTTCTTAAAAGATCAAGTACAAATGGGCCATTTTTTTTTTTTTTTGGTCCAAAATCTTCAGGCCTATCCAGTCCTGTGGGTTAAGGAGGTAATAACAATTCGAATCAAATAGCTTTACCTATCTGCAGCAGGAGAGCTCATCGTGGACTCCTGTCTTGGAACCTACCAATTCGAGAGATAACACTATCTCCTTGTACCTTCTACCAGATAGGCTGCTGTGATGAAAGGAGTCCCAGAGAAAAATCAGAGCTGTTTCACTTGAATCTTCTGCCCTCTTAGTTGGTGTTTCCCACACCCTGACCCAAAGTTTGGCTATTCAGGTGGCGCTCAGTGAGAAAAATACACAACTTCAGCGTCTTATCCACGTGCTAGGGACCACGGGCAAGCACCATTTGATCATTTCCATCGTCTTCCTTGAATCTATTGTTGAACTACTTCTTTTGGATGTTACCACTTGAGTTACCACTGTGTACTCACCATTTAGGGGTAGCTGCTGGAGAATAAAACTAAGGAGGAGTACCCAATATATGTGAGACCCTATGAGCTGTTCTCAGCACTTGCAAAACAAGCAGATGAACAAAGACCCAAAATCAACATAAAAGAAAGAGGCAGGAAACTTTTCCAGGCTCTTGCTAGTTAGTTCATGAATTTATCAATAAAATGAGTAAAAATAAATGCATGTCCTTTTTTTTCACTTAAGTAAGTTTGGATTGGGTTTTGGCTATTTGAAACCAAAAGGAATCTTCAATAGAGCAGTATTTATGATATTAAAGTATTATTTAACAAAACAAATATCACTGCTTAAAAGTTCACCCAACAGAGAGGGAAGAATGTGTTGGCATTTTTCATTCATCAGTGGCTGGGAAAACAACAAAATAAACAAAATCCAACCCCCATATCTCCCCAAAGTAAGATCTTTTTTGATTGACTTTTTATTTTTCTTCAAGAATTTCATTCATGAGTGTAATATATTTTTATCATATCCACCCCACTCAACAACTCCTCCAATGTCTCTCTAACCACAAATCCATCTCTCAAATTCTTGTGCTCTTCCTCTATAATTATTACTGTTGGGTTTTAAAAGGTTTTTACTATGTAGCTGAGGCTGGCCTTGAACTTCTCTCATTTTTTCTACCCTTTCCCTCAGACATGTAACATCGTATCAGGCCTGAAGCACATTTTAAGAAGGGCTTTTTGAAGTGCTATAAAAAATAAAAATATTATTATACATTAAAAAATTAGAAAGATAGCCAAGCATGGTGGTGTCCACCTATAATCCCAGCATTTGGGAGACAGAAGCAGGAGGATCTCTGTGAGTTCAAGGCCAGCCTCGTCTACAGAGTAAGTTCCAGGACAGCCAGGGCTGTTACACAGAGAAACCCTGTCTGGAAAAATAACAACAATAAAACCACACAAAAATTGAAAAGACACTAAGAATGGTCTGGGGGATAAAGCAGTGGGCTAAGAAAGAATTATCGAGTATCTAAAATGGTTTAGATTGACTCAATAGCCGAATTAAGATTGAGGGGAAAGCTCATGAATTTAGTGCGCAAATGCTTTAAGGCACTACTGATGGGAGAAATCCTTTTTCTTTGTTAAGGGAATCAGGAGAAGTAAATGTAGCCATGAAATAAGGGCCCATTACCTGGCTCAGCTTTCAGACAGCAATTGCAGGGTGGAGCCTGGTAGAATCTGAGACATTTATTTACCTTGTGACCTTGTCCTATATTCTCTTGTCCTGTGACTTCAGACACAAAGACTGAGGACTGTGAGCTCTCAGATCAGGGAAAGATTTTATGAACCAACTTCAAATAAATGGACATTTTTTTATAAAGTTCTGAGCCTGATGTTTGCTTTTGTGTCACTGTGCAACATTCTCTCGTTTGTGGTCTCTAGCCACGTGCTAGAATATGGTGAGGCCTTTGGAGAAGCTATCACTGTGAGTGGGTGCATGTATATGCATATGCTGTGGAGTTGAATAGCATCAGAACTATCTAAAATGCACTTTAAAAGACGATTTATTTTATTTATGTGAGTGGTGTTCGTGTGCGTGCGTGTGTGCGTGTGTATGTGTGTGTGGTGTATCTTGGTGTAACATATGTACAGGTATCCAAGGAGGCCAGAAAAGTGTGCTAGATCTCCTGGACCTGGAGTTACAGGTGGTTAGCGCTGCCTTATATGGATGAAAGGAACCAAACCTCAGTCATCTGCAACTACAATGGCTCAGCGTAATTGCTGAGCTATCTCTTCGGACCCTTTCTTTAATGTGCTTTTGATTAGTCCCTCAGTCTCTTGGGAGAGAAAGGAGGGATTTCTGGCGTTCTGCTCTACACATGGCATTCTGCTCTAGACACAGAACAATGGTCTACAGAACCAGTGGACAAACAGGTGGTTTTATCCCCCATGAAATCCGAATGTGCCCACAGTTCCAATTTAGACAGCCCACAAATACTATTTCTCCTGTGCCTGCTTCACCTTAGAAGAAAACACTTTCGTCACTTCAATTCTACTCATAAAATAATCCTTTTGTGATGGTTCCTCTTTAAAAAGCAACTCTTAGCGCCTAATACAGACAGAAGAAATGAAAAGGATGAGGGAGGTAAAATTTGAGAGTCTTTCCTACAAGCCCTTGAAAGGCAAGATGTTTTCGGGAGGCTTTCAAATGATGGAAATTTTGATAGTCAATTTGGACAAAACAGGAAATCAGATGCCCCCGTCCAGGAGTGAGTCATGAAAACCCACGTGTGTTTCAAAGCCTCCCGTGCAGTTTGAGAATGAGCATCGGGCAGGGCTTCTTCACATGTGCTGCTTGGCAAATTCTTAGTGTCTTTTTCACAACCCAAGCAAATTTCCTAAGATCTAAATCCCCGTTGCATGAAGTGGTACCCTGAGAGAATAGCAGGTACAACTGGGTTGCTTCCTGATTTCCGTTGTGAAACCTGGCCTCGGTGTCTGGAAGAAGCCGTGGAGACCAGAATCAATTTATAATGACCAAATATTCAGTGTTTGTGCTTCATTCTAAAAGGTGAGATGACTTACTCTGGGAAGTTGTGTGCAGAAAAAAAAAAAAAAAAAAAAAAAAAACAACCAACCAACCAAACAAACAAACATGGATCTAATCAGTCTAGCATTGCTCAGGAAAACAAAGCTGTTTATTAGGCTAAGGCACTGGCAGGTTGTTTATTTTCCTGGTCAAGACCTGGAGGCATGGAAATTTCAAGTTTTAGCTCTGCAACAAGCAACCCTTTCGCCTTGGAAACCTTTTTCCCTCTCTTCTGTTGCTAGGTCCTCCAGCTCTGTTCAAGCGTTATGCTTAATAGCTTTTCCGAGGAAGTGACATTCAGTTTTCCCTCGATCTGCCAGCATAATACCAACGCTTGAAAAATCATTTATGTTAGTGAAGCCCTTTCCTTCCCTAAAGTCTGATTTTTCCCCTGCTTCCCAGCCTGAAAATACATTCAAAGGATAATTTAAAAGTGACAGTAACATTCGGCCAATTATTTCTGGAGTAACAGTATTAATGTTTCCATTTGAAAATAGCTGCTTTAATTGGTAAAATATAACATAAAAAAGTATCAGTGAGTAAAGGTGCTTTCTCATTGTACATCCTTTCCCCAAAGCTTTCCTTTCCGAGATGGTTACTAGGGGTGATAGAGGATAATTATTTGAATGTATTGTTCTCCGTTTTCCCTTTCTTTCATGTGCCTGTCAAGCAGCAGCTGCTTAACAAATAACTTAAATGTTGGGAAGAATTAACGAGTGCCTGGTGAATCAAAACTGCCTCTTTCATACTGTGCTTCAGGTCACTATACAAGGTACGCATTGGAAGGAAAAAAAATCTCTTTAAAGTATCTCAGAGGGATAGCAACATTTCTATATATAATTTTAATTTAACAATTGCTTTATTATGAAAAATGCAAATACAGCAAAGTTGAAGACATCACCCAGATTCTAACACACACACACACACACACACACACACAATTATTTGACAATGTCATACATGCGTACAATGTATTTTATCAAATTAAACTTCACTCCTGCCCCGAATTCCTTCAAGATTCATTCTTCCTCACTCCACCCGCAATGTCATGTCTTTTTTTTTTTTTTTTTTTTTTTTTAATTCACTGACTCCAATCTTTGCTGCCCATATACTCCGGGGTGCAGGGCCGTCAACTAGTTTATGGTTGGTTCCTCAAAATCTATCAGCTGTTAGTAGCTCTGACCCTAGGGATGGGAGCTCATGAGCCCCTTATCACTCCATGCTGGCATGTTAATAACCCCTACCACCTAGATTTTAATATACATATCCACTTATATTTCTTTTTCTTTTTTTTTTCAAGGAAGTTTACTTTATCTCATAGGGGCCTGAGCATGGTGTTTTTTTTTTAAATATAAATTTTATTTTTATTTCAAGATTATTTAAATATTAACTAACAATATGATAGGCTTATTTAACATAGTTTTTAATTTAATTTTTTTATATATTTATTTATTACAATTTATTCACTTTGTAACCCTGCTGCAGCCTCTTCCCTTGTCTCCTCCCAGTCCCACCCTCTTCCTCCTTCTCCTCCTATGCCCTTCCCCTAGTCCCCTGGTAGGGGAGAACCTCCTCCCCTTCTATCTGACTCTAGCTTATCAGGTCACATCAAAACTGGCTGCATCATCTTCTGTGGCCTGGCAAGGCTGCACCCCTCCAGGGGTAGGTGATAAAAGTGCTGGCCACTAAGTTCATGCCCCTGTACCCCTTACTAGGAAATCCACTTGGAAACAGAGCAGCCAATGGGATTCCTTTGAACAAGGGGTTTAGGTCCTCTCCATTCATGTTCTTTGGTTAGAGTATCAGTATCTGCAAGGACCCCCTGGGCTCAGATATTTTGGTTCTGTTTTTCTCCTTGTAGAGTTCCTGTCTCTTCCAAGTCTTTCTATCTCCCTCTTCTTCTGTAAGGATTCCAGCACTCTGCCCAAAGTTTGGCTATGAGTCTCAGTATCTCCTTTGATACCCTGGTGGTAGAGTCTTTCAGAGGTCCTCTGTGGAAGGCTCCTATACTGTTCCTTTTCTTCTACTACTCCCGATACATTTGCTCTTCTGAATGAGGATTAAGCAGCTTCCCTAGGGTCCTCCTTGTTGTTTACCTTCCTGGAGGAAGGTGAACCCTCCTCCATTGCTGGTGGGAATGTAACCTTTTACAACCACTTTGGAAATCAATCTGGCACTTCCTCAGAAAATTTGGAATACCTGATAAGCTAGGGTCAAGATCCAGCTATACCAGCTATGTACCATAATTTCTGTATCCATTCCTCAGTTGATGGACATCTAGGTTGTTTGCAGATTCTGGTTATTACAAATAGAGCTGCTACTAACATGGTTGTGCAGATATCCTTGTTTTATACTTGAGCATCTTTTGGGTATATGCTTAGGAGTGGTATAGCTGGATCTTGAGGAAGCCCTATACATAATTGTCTGAGAAAGCATCAGATTGATTTCCAAAGTGGTTGTACAAGTTTACATTCCCACCAGCAATGGAGGAGGGTTCCCCTTTCTCTACAACCTCTCCAGCATGTGTTGTCACTTGAGTTTTTGATCTTAGCCATTCTGATGGGTGTAAGGGGAAATCTCAGGGTTGTTTTGATTTGCATTTCCCTGAGGACTAAGGATGTTGAGCATTTCTTTTCTTTAAGCGTTTCTCTACCATTCGATATTCCTCTATTGAGAATTCTCTGTTTAGCTCTGTACCCCATTTTTTTAGCAGCTTTATTTTTTTATTTTTTATTTTTTTACAGAATTTTTTAAATTTTTTTATTAATTACACTTTATTCATTTTGTATCCCCCATAAGCCCCTCCCTCCTCCCCTCCCGATCCCACCCTCCCTCCCCTTTCTGCATGCATGCCACTCCCCAAGTCCACTGATAGGGGAGGTTCTCCTCTTCTTTCTGATCTTAGTCTATCAGTTCTCATCAAAAGTGGCTGCATTGTCCTCTACTGTGGCCTGATAAGGCTGCTCCCCCCCTCAGGGGGAAGTGATCAACAAGCAGACCAATCAGATTATGTCAGAGGCAGTCCCTCTTCCCATTACTATGTAACACACTTGGACACTGAACTGCCATGGGCTACACCTGTGCAGGGGTTCCAGGTCATCTCCACGAATAGTCCTTGGTTGGAGTATGGGTCTCTGGGAAGTTCCCTGTGTTCAAATTATCTTGTTCTGTTGCTCTCCTTGTGGAGTTCCCGCACCCTCCAGCTCTTACTATTTCCCACTTCTTACATAGAATTCCATTCACTCTACCCATCAGTTGGCCATCAGGCTCAGCATCTGCTTTGACGGTCTATACTGCAGAAGCTTTCAGAGGCCCTCTGTGGCAGGTTTCAAGGTTGTTTCCTGTTTTCTTCTGGCTTTCAGAGGCCCTTTGTAACAGGTTCCGAGGTTGTTTCCTATTTTCTTTTTCTTCTGATGTCCATCCTTTTTGCCTTTCAGGATGGGGATTGAACATTTTAGTTAGGGTCCTCTCTTTTGCTTAGTTTGTTTAGATTGTACCCCATTTTTAATTGGATTACTTGATTTGTTGCTTTTTAACTTCTTGAGTCCTTATATAATCTGGATATTAGCCCTTTATCACATATAGGTTTGGTGAAGATCCTTTCCTAATCTCTAGGCTGTCATATAGTTCTAATGACAGTGTCCTTTGCTTTACAGAAGCTTTTCAGTTTCATGAGATCCCATTTATTGATTGTTGATCTCAGAGCCTGTGCTGTTGGTATTCTGTTTAGGAAGTTGTCTTCTGTGCGAGTGAGTTCCAGGCTCTTCCCCACTTTTTCTTCTAAGAGATTTAGTGTGTCTGGTTTTATATTGAAGTCTTTGATCCACTTGGACTTAATTTTTTGCAGGGTGATTTTATTTTTTTTAAATATTTATTTATTCACTTTATATCCTGATTGCAGCCCTCTTCTTCTCCCAGTACCCCCACCCCCCAACACACACACTTTCTCCCTTCTCCTTCTCCTCAGAGAAGTGAAAGGTCCCCCATGGGTACTAACCTACTCTGGCACATTAAGCTATTGCAGAACTAGGTGCATCCTCTCTCACTGAGGCCAGGCAAAGCAGCCCAGTTAGGGGTATGGAATCCAAAGGCAGGCCTCAGTGTCAGAGACGGCTCCCACTCCAGTTTCTGGGGGGCCCACATGAAAACCAAGCTAAGCATCTGCAACATATGTGCAGGAGTCCTAGGATAGTACATGCATGCTATTTGGTTGCTGATTTAATCTCTGTGATCCTCCATGGGCCCAGGTTAGTTGACTCTATAGTCTTCTTATGGAATGCTTGACCCCTTTGGCTTCCTCAGTCATTCCCCCAACTCTTCTATAAGACTCCCCAAGCTCTGTCTAATGTTTAGCTGTGTCTCTGCATCTGTTTATATGTGATGCTGGGCGAAGTTTCTCAGAGGAATTATGCTAAGTTGCTGTACCAGAGTAACATGAAGAGTGTTAAGGTTCTCTCCCATGGGATGGGTCTCAAGTAAGGCCAGTCTTATGTTAGTCATTCCCTCAATCTCTGCTCCATCTTTGTCCCTGTAAATCTTGTAGATGGGACGAATTTTGGGTCAAAGGTTTTGTGAGTGGGTTGTTGTCCTTATCTCTCCACTGGAAACCCTGCCTCCCTATAGGAGATGGCCTCTTCAGGCTCCATATCCCCTACTTCTAGAACTCTCAGCTAGGGTGAACCCCATAGACTTCCTGGGGCCTCCCCTGTCCCAAGTCTCTAGAAAATCCCATAGATGACCCCAACCTCTGATTTCCATTCTTTCATCATGCAGTCTCTCCCTTGCTCTCCTTACTCATAACTCCCAACCCTGCTCCCCTCCTCATCTCCTCTTATTCTTTGATTATTATTGTGAAATTTAGATAGTAAATTTATATGAATAAATTTCTAACTACAATCTTCTACGTCCATGTAGTATTGCTCATATGTATGTTTTTAGGATTGACCTCAGTAAGTATTGGATAAACAATTAGGGGGCTTGTCCTTGGTAAAGCTTAGTTTTTCCTCTCTCAGTGGTTGCTAAGTGCCTGTAACTGTTCATCTAAAGGTGGCAACTTGTTGAGATATCAACTGGTATTGTCACTGTGCAGGTTTTGTTTTAGGTCACCATAATGTTCTGAGTTCATGGGTGCAACTTCCCTGTTATACATAGAAGACAATCTTGCAGTGAACGTCCTAGCCTACTGCTTATATTTTAACATTCTTATCCACTTATATTTCAATGTGCTCATCCTGCTTCTTATTTATAGACACCTGGGATGTTTCCTGTGGCTCCCTCTCTCTCTTCTATTATGTTCTCTAAACCTTAAGTGTAGAGGATATGTTATAAACGTATCAACTGGGGCTTGGCACCCCATGACCAGTTGTTCTCTGCATTTTGACCAGTTATGTCTTTACCAGCATCTAATGTTGTAACCTTTTATAATTTAAGCCATTCTATTGGATGTGTATATTTCATTGTTCTTTATTTTTAAACAAATTGCATTTCCCTGATAATTAATGTTGCTGTATAATTTTGACATTGATGTATGCTCTTGGGTGAAGGGCCTATGCAAATATTTACAAGTATATGCCTCATTACTAAGTATTAGAATTTTAGTTTGTATTTTGAGATCAGGTCTTGTTGGGGGTGATTTTCTTTGATGGTGTGGCTTTACTTAACATTGTGTGAATGTGTGTCTCTGTATTTTCAACTTTTGAAATTGGGCAGAAGGTAAGTGTCAGCAGGATCTTGGTATTGTCTTCTCTATGGCCCATCACCGTATTTGTAAATACTTGTCCTTCCACACCTGCTCAGGCTTCCATCTATGCCTAGAGTCCATCTAAAAGATGTCCTGTTGTGGTCTCACTGCTAATTGATTGTAATAAAGAACTGATGGCCAATGGCTGGGTCAGGAAGTACAAGGGCAGAACTTCTGGAAAAGAGAGGAATTCAGGGAGAAGAAAGAAAACACAGGAGATTTGGAAGCAGGTATGGAAGGGAACAAATGTTTGGGAACAGGAGCAGAGAGGTAAAGAGCTAGCCATGTGGTGGGATGTTGGGTTAGGTTTAAATGGTAGCTGGGAAATTGCTCGAGCAAAAGGCCTAAGCTTTAAAATGTATTAAAGCCTCCTTGTCATTATACCGCTGGTGGTCTTTGGAAAGCTCCAGCAATAAGGTCTCATGTATCCCAGGCTGGCCTTGAATTTACTATGTAGCTGAGACTGGACTTGGGCTCCTGATCCTCCTGCCTCAGTCTCTTCATTCCTAAGAATATGAGACTGCTCTTTGATCACCTCCCCCTGGTGAAGTAGCCTTAGTAGGCCACAGAGAAAGAGGATCCAGACAGTCCTAATGAGACCTGGTAGGCTAGGGTCAGATAGTAGGGGAGGAGGACCTCCCCTATCAGTGCACTGTGGGAGGGACACAGGGGAAGAAGAGGGAGGGAGGGTGAGGAGGAGATGAGGGAGGGGGCTATAGCTGGGATACAAAGTAAATAAATTGTAATAAGTAACAATAATAAAAAGAAAAAGAAAAAATATGAGATTGTAGCTATCTGTCACCATACTCAACTAAGATCTCTCTCTCTCTCTCTCTCTCTCTCTCTCTCTCTCTCTATCTTATCGATTGATCGACTGATCAGAGATTAGTCGTCTTCTGGGTATGTTTTCTGAAGCATTCAGGTTTCACATATACGCTATGGTCTGTAATGTCAGTTACTTTTTGCATATGGTGTGAGATAGGGACTCATGTATTTTTCCCCTTTCTATACTGGTAGGTATCTAATTATTCCAACTCCTTTTTAACAGGCTGTTCTTTTTCTATTGGACTCACTTGGTGCCATTTAAAATATTTATGGTTATATAAGTGGAGAGGTCAATTTCTAAGACCCACTGTGCAATTTATTTGCCAATCATTCAGTAAACATATACTGTCTTGATAGCTTTAGCATCATAATAAGTCATAAAGTCAGATAGTGTAAGTTCTTACCTTTATTCATTGTCTACAAAGTTATTGACATATATATATATATATATATATATATATATATATATATATATATATATTGGTTTTCATGTCAGCCTATACTTAGATGGTCAATTTCTTTTTTGTTGTTTTGAGACCGAGTCTCACACTTTAGTCCAGACTGACCTGGATGTAACTATGTAATTCAAGTTGATCTTAAACTTGCAGCAATTCTTGTGTCTCAACTTTCTCAGTATTAAGATTATAGATATGAGCCTCTGTACCTTGTTTAGCCTTCCAGATTCTACAAAAAGTCATGCATATGTGTACTGGAAAGCATTTTTTTTCCTATAGATCAATTTAAGGAGAATTGACATCTTACTAACTCCATCTATAAAATGATGTAGCTCTATCATTATTTAAATCTGTCTTAATTTCTTACTTTAGTACTTTATAATTTTAGTGTAGAAGCTTTAAAAGTCTGTTTCCATAAAATTCTCATGCCAAAGGTACAGATGTGATACACAATGTATTTTATATATTTATTATGTAGAACATATAGGTTATAAACTCCATCTTACACATAATATCAAAAATATGTTAGCTGTGTTAGAATTGTTTCATACTTTTTGATACTGTGAAGGGAAATCAGTTTTTAAAGTTTCACTTTTTAATTCTTTGTCATCTGAATAAAGTTTCCATATACCCTTTGTATTCTGTGACTTTATTACATTTTCTTACCAGTTTTTAGATACTGAGTCTCCTGCCTTATGTACATGATCATGTCACCAGCAAAACAGATTTTTTTTTCAATCTTTCTGCCTTTTACTCCTTTTCAGTTTGCCCGACTGAACTAGGTAAGACCTCTTGTACAATACTGAATACGTATGTTGATAATGGGCAAACTTGCCTTTTAATAGTCTCAAAGAAAAGTCATTCAGGCTTTCACCATAGCTGCTTCTCTTAAAAGTTATTCTTGGAAGGGTCTGGAGATCCACAAGGAGAAAAACAGAACCAAAAAATCTGGGCCCAGTGGTCTTTTCTGAGACTGATACTACAATCTAGAACCCCTGCACAGAGGTAGCCTATGTCAGCTCAGTGTCCAAGTGAGTTCTCTAGTAATGGGAACAGGGACTATCCCCGACTTGAACTCAATGGCTGGCTCTTTGATTACCCCCCCCCATGGGGGAGCAACCTTACCAGGCCACAGAGGAAGACAGTGCAGCTAGTCTTGATGAGACATGATAGGCTATTGTCAAATGGAAGGGGAGAACCTCCCCTATCAGTGGACTAGGGAAGGGGCATGGGAGGAGATGAGGAAGGGATGGAGGGCAGGATTGGGAGGGGAGAAGGGTGGGGCTACAGCTGGGATACAAAGTGAATAAATTGTAATAAATAAAAAATTATATTAAAAATGTTGTTCTTTAGCAGATTGAAGAATTTTGCATTTAAGAAGCCCTTGGCTGACCCGGGGACATGGCTCAGTGAATAAAGTACTTGTTTTGTAATTGTGAGGACTAAAGTGCAGATTTCCAGAATTTATATAAAAGGTAGGGAGGTGTGGCAGGAGTTAATCGCCTGTAATCTCAGCACTCAAGAGGTAGAGATAGGAGATTCATGTTTAAGTAGACGAGCTGCAATTAGTGAGCTCTGGATTCAGCTACAGATCTTGTCCCAATAAATAAATAAAGTGTGGTGGCCCTGTCTATAATGATCTAGGCCCTCCTACATTAACCATTCATCAAAAAATGTCCCCACAAGCCAATCTGATGGGGATAGTTCCTCAGTGGAGGTTCTCCCTCTTCAGGTGACTTTACTTTGTGTCAAGTTGACAAAAAAAAAAAAGCTAGCCAGCATACCTAAGCACACAGATGTAAGGCATCGTGTTACCAGCAAATAATGGGCTAAGAGACCATCCACATTTGAGTCAAAGCCCTTTCGGGAAAGATTGTGTGTGTGTGTGTGGGGAATTGAGATGAAACTGATTTGTTAACATTATTAGCATTTTAGTTTATGATCACAGATCTTTTTGGAAAACCTTTAAATCAGTGGTTCTCAGCCTGTGGGTCACGACTCCTTTAGGGTTGCCGGACCCTTTCACAGGAGTCACATATCAGGTATCCTGCATACTAGATATTTACATTACGAGCCATAACAGTAGCAAAATTAGAGTTATGAAGTAAGTAGCTTTATGGTTGGGGGTCACCAGGACAGGAGGAACTGTATTAAAGGGTCTCAACATTAGGAAGGTTGAGAATCACTGCTTTAACTGTATTGCCCCAGTTTAAAGGTTGCAGCAATGGTTGCGCCTCGATTCTTGTGCAGTTTTGTTCCTGTCGATTCTTTTGGTAAATGTGGATTTAGTGGAGGGAGAAAGATATTTACAGAATGAATCTTTAAAAACTGTGAGCTGGTCTAAGATTCCCTTCGGTCTGAAGTAGCGGCAGAACCTGAGGTTAGGAATGCCTGTAAATTTTCCTCCTTGTGTCACCTATTTCTACCTGAGTCTGTAGAAGCTTCTAAAGCCAACATCCCATTTCATTCAAAATCTATTTGGAAATGTTCCATGTGTGCTTAAAAGGAAACTTACATTGTACTGTTCTCAGATGATGTGTTTTCCAGTTAGACCTTTGTATTGCGACCTAGTTTTCATAACAATTATAACAAAATAGCTAAAATTTATCATCCCACAGTTTGGTGAAGAATAGAAATTCAGACATAGCTTAGTTGTGTATTTTTACAGTGTGTCATTGTTTCTCAGAGTAGCCTTGAATCCCTTGATTCAGAAGATCCTCCTGCCTATGCCGCTCAAGAAACTGGCACATGCCAGAATTGACTTATAAACTTCCAAAAGTTAATTGCTCTATATGATGTAAAACACAGGCCTCACCTCAAAGGCGGGGGGGGGGGATGACATATTATTCTGAGCCCAATATTAGTGACGATGGCATGGGAACATGAATTCAGGTTAACACGAACGGTGTATTCAGATATGGAAGCTGTTATATGAATTTACTATAGCCACAGAACACAAGAAAGTCATAAATCAAGGCATTTACCAAGCACTCTGGTGGGTCCTTAAGATAGGTGGGTTACAGCAAAGCAGGGAAATAGTCATTATGGGTATCGGATGGTATCTGGCTACACTCCTAGCTTTGGGATTGGTGGAAGATAGTGGCTGGCTAATGTGATGCATTCTAAAAGGTTTTCCTGATAGCTGAAAGGATGTTAGAGCAGATACAGAGGTGGACAATAAATAGCTATTAAGGGGATTAGAGATAGAACAATGTAGCTTTAGCACTAGATCTGCCACAGGTCAACTTTCCATAGTGACAAAGTTCTAATCTGTTAAGGGATTCTGTAACATCTTCACCACAGCTGGAGATCTTTTTTTGGAAATCTTATATCACAGTCCCTTGTCTTGGGCAAGCTTCACATTTTGTACATGAAAAGGGGAAGTGCTGTTTTATAGGCTAGGTTTCTAGAAAGCGTCATTTCTAGAATCTGACAAAGATAGGCTGAGTGAGCAGGAGAGCGGTTTTTAGGACAGAAAATCTTTATTAAAGGCATTAATAATAATCTGTATTAAAGTCTTTAAGGGAGAAGGTCTTGGGTCATATTGACAGTATTAGCCATCACGAGCTGGGTCTAAGGTTTTTTCTTTTTCTTTCTTTGGTATCTGATGTAACATTTCCATAGTTATGTAATATAAATATTACATTTAAGATTAAAGCAATCAAGAACACAGTGTGGCCAAAAGATGTAAAAGTAACAGATGAGAGAAAGCAGTCATGCTAACCCAAATAATTCTGTGTATTCTTAGACTGTAACTAGATAGACTATGTGTTTTTCTATGCTTCTATAGGTATTTATATTTTATTAAATATTTTATTTGGAGACTGGAGAGATGACTCAGTGGTGAAGAGTGCTTGCTGCCCTGCTAGATGTCCCAAGTTCAATTCATAAAATACACACCAGTCATTTCACTATTCCACAAACACATAAAACAAAACACACACACACACACACACAGTAAAACCAACAAACCCACAAATCTTTCAAATCATACATAAAAATCTCACCTGAAATACTTGAAATAAATATAATTTATTTATATTATATGAATAATTATAATCTCTCTCTTTGCCTCCCTCCATTCTTCAGTCCCCCACCGTGTGTGTTTGTATGGTGTAGGTGTCATATATCTGAGGGTACGCGTGCCTGTGTGTATATGAAGGTCAAAGAAGGACATCACTCTTTACTCCTTTGGGAAAAAGTCTCTCACTGGACCCTGTGCAGCCAATCCCCCTGTCCCCACCACCCTTCAGTGCTGTGGTTACTGGCATGTATATGGCCACACTCAGCTTTTTCACTGTGGTTCTGGGATCTGAGCTCAGGTCCCTATGATTACAAATCAGGAGCTCATATCCACTGAGACATCTTTCCTGCCCTAATAATTACCCTTTGACTCTAACTTTTCTTTTGGCCATTTGACTCCTTCATTATAACCTCATGTGGAGTGATCAATTCCAATTCTACAGAAGGACCAGTCTTTAATATCTAAAGGATCGTAACTCTGATTCGTGGGCCAATAATTTCATTCATCCCGTTATTTTGCTATTGCATCACATTCCAGTTTAAGGAAGTCAATGGATAGCACATTATGGAAGAAACTAGGTAAGTAAGAAAGTATCACTTTGAAATTTTTGTCTAACAAAACCACCCTTTTCCACATAGGAAATATTGTTAGTGACTATTACTAGGAGGTAGGTGTGTGAGTTATCAAAATTCCACATATTTTTATAGAAATAGCCAGATAGTGCTCCTCATTTTACAGTCAGGAGACGGAATGGGACCCCAGTTGGAGTTGTTTTATATTGCCTATTTGTTCTCTGTAGAAAATAAGAGTATTATTTTTCATGTGTAATTTTCTTTTTTTATTCTTTTTATTTTCTTTTTTTAAACTCTTATTAATTACACTTTATTCATTTGTATCCCCCCATAAACCCCTCCCTCCTTCCCTCCTAATCCCACTTTCCCTTCCCCTTCTTCATGCATGTCCCTCCCCAAGTCCACTGATAGGGGAGGTCCTCCTCTCCTTCTTTTTGATCTTAGTCTATCAGATCTCATCAAGACTGGCTGCATTGTCATCTTCTGTGGCCTGGTAAGGCTGCTTCCCCCTCAGGGGAAGGTGATCAAAGAGCAGGCCAATCAGATTATGTCAAAGGCAGTGCCTCATCCCATTACTATGGAACCCACTTGGACACTAAACTGACATGGGCTACATCTGTGCAGGGGTTCTAGGTTATCTACATGCATGGTACTTGGTTAGAGTATGAGTCTCTGGGAAGACCCCTGTGTTTAAATTTCTGGTTCTGTTGCTCTCCTTGTGGAGTTCCTGTCCTCTCCAGCTCTTACTATGTCCCACGTCTTTCATAAGATTCCATGCACTCTGCCCAACAGTTGGCCATAAGTCTCAGCGTCTGCTTTGATAGTCTGCAGGGCAGAGCCTTTCAGAGGCCCTCTGTGGCAGGTTCCTAACTTGTTTCCTGTTTTCTTTCTTCTGATGTCCATCTTCTTTGCCTTTCGGGATGGGTATTGAGCATTTTAGTCAGAGTCCTCCCTTTTGATTAGTTTCTTTAGATGTACAGATTTTAGTAGGTTTATCCTATATTATATGTCTATATGAGTGAGTATATACCATGTGTGTCTTTCTGCTTCTGGGACAGCTCACTCAGGATGATCCTTTTCATTTCCCACCACTTACCTGCAAATTTTATGATTTCCTTATTTTTCATTGCTGAGTAATATTCCATTGTGTAAATGTACCACAATTTCTGTATCCATTCTTCAGTTGAGGGGCATCTGGGTTGTTTCCAGCTTCTGGCTATTACAAATAAAGCTGCTACAAACATGGTTGAGCAAATGTCCTTATTGTGTACTTGAGCCTATTTTGGATATATGCCTAGTAGTGGTATAGCTGGATCTTGAGGAAGCGCTATTCCTAGTTGTCTGAGAAAGTGCCAGATTGATTTCCAGAGTGGTTGTACAAGTTTATTTATATTCGCACCAGCAGTGGAGGAGAGTTCCCCTTTCTCCACATCCTCTCCAGCATGTGTTGTCACTTGAGTTTTTTATCTTGGCCATTCTGATGGGTGTAAGGTGAAATCTCAGGGTCATTTTGATTTGCATTTCCCTGATGGCTAATGAGGTTGAGCATTTCTTTAAGTGTTTCTCTGCCATTCAATATTCCTCTATCAAGAATTCTCTGTTTAGCTCTGTTCCCCATTTTTTAATTGGATTACTTGATTTGCTGCTTTTCAGCTTCATTAGTTCTTTATATATACTGGATATTAGCCCTCTGTCAGATAAAGGGTTAGTGAAGATTCTTTCCCAATCTGTAGGCAGGCGTTTTGTTTTGATGATGGTGTCCTTTGCTTTACAGAAGCTTTTCAGTTTCATGAGGTCCCATTTATTGATTGTTGCTCTTAGAGCCTGTGCTGTTGGTGTCCTGTTCACAAAGTTGTCTCATGTACCAATGAGTTCCCCACTTTTTCTTCTAACTGATTTAATGTGTATGGTTTTATGTTGAGGTCTTTGATTCACTTGGACTTTATTTTTGTGCAGGATGCTAAGTATGGATCTATTTGCATTTTTCTACATGTAGACATCCAGTTGAACCAGCACCATTTGTTGAAGCTGCTATCTTTTTTCCATTGTGTGGTTTTGGCATCTTTGTCAAAGATCAGGTGTCCATAAGTATGTGGGTTTATTTCTGGGTCTTCTGTTCGGTTTCATTGATCCACCATTCTGTTTCTATGCCAGTACCATGCAGTTTTTATTACTGTTGCTCTATAGTACAGCTTAAGATCAGGGATAGAGATACCTCCAGAAGATCTTTTATTGTAGAGGATTGTTTTAGTAGTTCTGGGTTTCTTGTTATTCCATATGAAGTTGAGAATTTTTCTTTCAAGGTCTGTAAGGAATTGTGTTGGTAATTTTATGGGAATTGCATTGAATCTGTAGATTGCTTTTGGTAAGATGGCCAGAAAATAAGAGTATTATATACTCATCTTAAAAATTCAAACTTATTTCCCTGTGGGATACAGTTGATTTATAAAAAATGGCTCTTGCAACATAATCTTTTAGATTACAATTTGTTTATTTATTTTTAAATTATTTCTATATTCCTATTTTTGATTGTGAATCATTTATATTCTTAAAATTATACACAGCAATTTTACTGTCTTAAAATTCTTATTCTCTCCCCTTTGCTTTTGTGATATCTCTTTGGCTCTAGTATTTTTCTAATATTGATAAAACATCATGAAGATTGCTGCCAAGGCGAATGACTGCATTGTATTATTTTGTTAAAAAAAAAAAAGTCAACTCCAATTTTTTGGTATCTCTAACTACAGTTGATAGAGCTCAAATTGTTCTAAATTGGTGAGAATTCTGAGTATTTCGTAGGGCTTTCCAGAGCCTTTCAGGCCTGATGCTAGAGTGCACATTTGGAATTTAAGTCTATCAAGTTATTTCAACGAATTGTTGCATGGTAGGTGTGGTTAGGTTTCCTATTGTTGAGTATCTAGGGGCATGTCCAGGAGAGATGGTCAACAGGAAAAGTTCTGCTAAGACAGCAATCAAATGGAATGTTAAGATATTGATAAGCATGTAAACAATTATAAGAAAAACATGATTAATGAAAAGAGATAATAATATTAAATTCACTTATGGTTTTACTAAAAGCAAGCCTGATGTTATTCCTCTGCTTTCAGGAACTGTAGCATGGTAATTTTCAAATATGCTTTTAAACGTTTTAATAGAAATATGTTTTAAAAGTAAAAGTTTGTAGAAATATTAAAGGAGTTTCAAGTTTAGTAACTTACGGTTTTTGATTGTTGATGCAGCTTATATTTGACATTTTAATTTCTTTATTTATCTCTCTCTTGTGTGTGTGTTTGTGTGTCTGTGTATACTCATGTTTGTGCAGGTGCCCATGGAAGCCAGAAGAAGACATCAGATCCCCCAGAACTAGAGTTACAGTTAGCCTCCTGGTGTGGTACCCAATTTTTCTGAAGTGCACATGGATGCTCAGAAAGATCTGTCACATGTTTGAGATGAAACAACAAATCTAAAAGTTCTTATGTTTTTGTAGGAGAGAACCTGCTGCATGAGGGAAGATTGGTTGCCCAAGCTTAAGCTTGAATAAAGACCCTCTTGTAATTTGCAACAGACTCGAATCCTAGTGGTCTTTTGGGGTCTTTCGAATCAGGCACAACAATATAAAATCCTTTTTCATCTAAAAGTATTTCCTTTTACCTTTAACCTTCTTTAATATATATATATTTATATATAACCTTCTTTAATATATATATATTCTATATATAGAATATATATATATATATTCTAAAACTGTAACTTTTTCATACTTGACTCTTTTCTCAGTTTTCTTTTTACAAAATTATAAACTTAGGAAAAATATTATAAAAAAACAACTCTTATTTTAAAGAAGACTCAAGAAGCTATACTCAAGAAGCATAGAAAATATAGACATCATATCTTGTGTTTTGAATGAGAATGTCTCCCCATAGACTCAGGTGCATTTAGTACATTTATACATTTAGTCCCTGTTTGCTGACACTGTTTGGGGAGGTCATGGGAAGATTTAACCTTGTTGAAGAAAGTATGTTACTGAGTGTGAGCTGTTAGAGTTTATAGCCTTGCCCCCACTTCCGGTTTGCTTCCTGATTGCAGTTGAAGATGTGAGCTCTTAACTTCCTGCTCTGGTCTCCTGCTGCCATGCCTCTCCACCACTTAAGGACTCTACCTCTGGAACCTTAATCCTAAATACAATCTTTCCTTTATAATTTGCTTTTGGTCATGTGTTTTATCACATCAACAGTAAAGTAACTAATATGTATCTTAAATATGGAACAATAAGAAAAGGAAAAACATATTAACAATACTGGCCTAGATATTTATATTTTAAATTTAAATTTCTTTGTTAGGTTTGTTTAAGTGCTATGAATGAAAGGATTTTGGACTAGGTTTCCATGAGCACTTACTCACCTGTTAGCCAATCTGATTCAAATCCCTTTGCTGGTGACTTGGTCATGAAAACATACCACATAGTGGGTCTGTAAAGATAATGTAGAAAAGCATAGATACTGATAGAATGACATAACTTTCATAGAAAAGCATAGATACTGATAGATGACATAACCTTCAGGTTAAAATGTAGTCAAAGACAAGGTAAAAAAAATTTAATAACAATGAAATAAGATAAGATCACCTGCTTATTTGTTATTGAGGTTGTAAGTCTTAAGCAAACCTCATTGCTGTTTGGATTCTAAAATAGTTTTATTTTGAATAATCTGTTTTTGTTTCTGTGTGTTTTTTTTTAATTTACCAGAAAGAAAAAAAATCCAGATTGATCATCTTGGGCATATACCCAAAGGATTTTAAAACAGCACACTACTGAGATATTAACTTATTAACACACTGTTCACAATAGCCAAGAAAGAATTAGAACCAGCCTAGAGTTTTACCAACAGATGAATGGATATACAATATATGGTACATATGCACATACACAATGAAATCTTATTCAAATATAAAGATGATCATGATAGTTGCAGCAAATGAATAGCACTGAAATAATTATGTCAACTAAAATAAATCAGAATTTAAAATATTTTATGTTTTCTGTCATATGCAGAAATTAGATTTAAAATTGTATCCAGGCATGGTGGTACATGCCTTTAATCCCAGTGTTCAGGGAGGCAAGCAGAGCTCTGTGAGTTCAAGGCCAGCCTGGCCTACAAAGCAAGCCTGGGACAGCCAGGGCTGTTACATAGAGAGACTCTGTCTCTAAAAACAAAAACAAACAAACAAACAAAAGTGTGTGTGTGTGTGATGAACAAAGAAACACAGGGGATTATGAAAGGGGAGTAAGAGATCTTAAATCATGGGATCAGAGTTGGAACTTAATCAGTATATTAGCTATTTTCTTTTGCTGTACTAAAATACCATGACCAAAATCGACTGACAAAAGGAATAGCTTCTTTTGGCTTACTGCTCCAGAGGCCGAGTTCATAATGCTGAAGAAGGCATGGCTGCAGGGGACCAGAGCAAGGAGCTGGGATATCACATCTCAGTCATACACACAAAGTGGAGAAAGTAAGAAATGGGGTAACTCTATAGGCCCTCAAAGTCTAACCCAGTGATGTACTTCCTCCATCAAAGCTTAGCACCCTAAAAGCACCATAATCTCACCAATTGGTACTACCAACTGTGGTTCAGATTTTCAAATACCCAAGGCTTTGGAGGATGTTTCTAATTTAAACCATCTCAGAAGGTAGTCAGATTGAGGGGGTCAAGAAGCATGAACGATGAATAGGTGAATTAGAACAGAGTATAATGACTTATGTACCTGAAAGTGCTTTGATGAAATCCAGTACTATTTATAAAAACTTTAAAAAATTAATTAAAAACAAGACTTCACATACCAAGTAGATTGAGTCACAAAACCTTTATATTACAGTCTCAAACAAGAATATTAAATCTAGACACAGGCTAGGAGACAGATGGAAATGACACATAGCAATGATGTGAAATCAACAATTATGAACACACACCAAAGGAACACATAGCATATCTATGTTACTTGAGAGAATAGTTTTAATGAACAAAAGAGAAAAATCTACATTTCTGGGGCTTTGGTTTTTTTGTTTGTTTGTCTTGGTTTCTCAAGACAGAGCTTCTCTGTGTAGCCCTGGCTGTCCTAGAATTCATTTTGTAGACCAGGATGGCTTTAATTCACAGAGATCTGCCTGCGTCTGCCTCCAGAGTGCTGGGATAAAAGGTGTGCACCAACACTGGCTCAGACATTGGTCTTAAGAGCTAACCATCAGAGAAGGAGACACCCTCTAAAAGCAGTAAAAATCATGTTTTTTTTTCCTACTTAAGCAGTCTTTAATAAAAGTTGTGTAAGAGAAGCTTCTATTGCCACACCCTCTCCATCATTTTTTTCTTGTATTTGCCTTTCTCCTTTCCTACTTGTCAAGACTTGGATTTCCTTTCCAGGATCTTCTTTACAGTCTCTGTACACCTTTAGCCTGGTGATAACCACCTTGCTGGGGTGGATGCCCACATGGAAGATTTTATCATTAGCCCTTTCTAGCTGCACTCATTCAGTATAGATGACTTATTTCTTCCTGTCTATCTGGACCGCTTTGCCAATCTTCTGGCTTTTGTAGTGTCCTTGGACAACTGAACTTCATCACCCTTTTGAATGGGAACTGATAGACATTATACTTCTGTCTCAGCTCTTTGGAAAGAGGGGAAGACGTGATCTTCCTCTGAATGTGAGAAAGTGCATTGGAATGCTGTTTGTGGTTCTTGTTCCGGTCAGAAGTCACAAAGGGATAGAGCTTCATTTTGGCGGCTGCGATGGCTGTAAAAAGAAAGAGCTAAAATTCTTTTATTTTTTTAAAGGGCAATAAAGTAATTTGAAAATTCTTCAGGACATCCCAAAGGGTCTTTATACGACTTAAAATGTCCCATAATCAAAGTTTTTAGCTCAGTTTTTACTTAAGGAGTACAGATCTCTTTTCCCTCTAGGCTTTATTTTTTAAAAGACCACACCAATCTTTTCTTATGACGCACAATTGTGTTTCACTTGAGATTACTAGAGAAGACTAAAAAGAAAAAGAAAACGAAAAAGAAAAAGAAAAGGTGAATAAGAAGGAGGAAGAGGCAAGGGAAGCTGATAATAAAAGGTTGAAAAAAAGATGATTCAGATCTGACACAGTCTCTAATTTTTAAATATTTGTTTGATTTAAAATATCTCGAAATATTTTTTTGTGTATCAAAAAAACCCTCTCTTAGTTTCTTTTTTTTTTTCCCCTGAGACAGGGTCTTATTATGTAGCCTTGCCTATTCTGAAACTCACTATGCAGACTAGGCTGACCTCAAGCTCACAGAGATACACTTGTGGTGCCTCTGCAGTGCTGGAATTAAAGGCATATGCCACCACACCCAGCAAATAAACCAGCAATTGTATTATTTTTCACTTAAATATTTTAAAGTATAATTAAAGTGGGCTGCTCATTCATCATATTTATTTTAAAAATCATTATTTTAATTATGCATGTGTGTCTGGGGTCAGGTCGTGGGTATGTGGACACGAGTCCAGAGGTCTGAAGAAAGCATCAGGATCCCCTGGAGCTGGAGTGACAGGTAGTTAAGAGTCTCCTGACATGGGCAACTGAGAGGTGAACTTGGCTCCTCTGGAAGAGCAGCATGCACTAACTGCTAAGCTATCTTTCCAGTCCCCCATTTGCCATCTTTAGTTTTATTGTCATGACCTCTGGTGTACAAAATCAAGCAAAGACAATTTGAGAATATTAAGCATTTCTCATTTTTAAAATAATACTGCATTCTCTTAGTCATGGTCAGACCATTTAAAAAAAAACTCCTCTATTTTGGTTAAACAATGCCAATTCCAAAGTGACTTATTTTTCTAGATTTGTGCCCTCTCAACCCTCTGTAAATGGCTGACCATGAGAAACATTTCTTGATAGCCTGACATTTTTTTTTAATTTTTTTAAGTTGGGAGATTTAAAAAATATTAGTTAATTATATTTTTATAGCCAGACTGTGGTTTCCCCTCTCTCTTCTCCTTTTAGTCCCTGCCTATCTCCCCTCTCCCCCCACAGCATCCACTCCTTCTCCACTTCTCTTCAGAATACGGCAGACACCCCATGGATATCAGTTAGCCATGGCATATCAGGTTGAAGTAAGACTAGGCACCGCCTCCCTATTAAGCCTGGAGAAGGCAACCCAGTAGGGGGAAAGAGAGACCCAAAGGCAGGCAACAGTCAGAGACAGCTCCTGCTCTCTCCTTTGGCAGTCCCAGAAGATCAAGCTACACAACCACAACATATATGCAGAGGGCTTAGGTCAAACCCATGCAGGCTCCCTGGTTAGGAGTTCAGTCTCTGTGGGCCCCTGTGAGTCCAGGTTAGTTGAGTCTGTTGGTTTCTTGGGTTGTCCTTGACTTCCATTAGCCTGACAGTTTTTAACCTACCACATATCCTCTTTCACTAGCTACTCCTAGAATGTTGGAGTATGGACTCAAAAGGAAAACTTTTCGTCTCCATTTGCTTCCCTTTTTTGCCACATAACTGTTCCAGCTTGGATGGAAATGATAAACTCTGGGTTTTATGCTAGAGACCTCCTTGACTGATGAATAAAGCCTGTGGTATTCCAGAGTCACTTGTTCCTTTGTCTATCTTCTTTGCCAATCATACATATGGCATTACTATGATTATCAAACACACAAAGAGTTGGAATATCAAATGGTGTTTTTTTTTCCTCTGAATATTTCCTTCTTCCTTGAATTTCTGTTTCCATTTCTAAAATTTCGTTTTCTCTCTGTTTTTTGTTTGTTTTTTATTTCAAGAATCCATGGTATGTGTGTTTCAGATCATAGTTGTGTACCTTTCATGGTCCCTCAGTGTTTCACCCCAGAGTCAGTTCTTCCCATCTCATCTCAGATTTATATTTCACTTTGACTGGTCCATGAGGGGATCAGTCATTCACTCTTTGAGGTATCTTCCCAGCTGAGCATCTCGGGAATGATGTATGTTGTTTGGGGTTTCCTCAGAGGCCACTTCACATCCTGGGGAGTTCCCCTGACACCTCTCTCCTGTTGGGCTGGGGGGAACATGCACTTGTTTTCTTTGACATCTTTATGATCGAGGCCTCATAAAGTTTCTAAACTAAAAGGGCAAGGTTGCAGTGAACAAGACAGGAGTCAGAAACCTTGCACAGTTAGACACTTGAGGAGCAGCAGGACAGAAAGGTCAAATGCTAGCAAAAAATGCTTTCAAATGAGCAAATACCTCAAATGAATATGGATCCAACAACAGTTTGGGATAAAAACCAAATGGACCGTTGATCAAACCAAAGAGAGGTCTGGACTGCAGAAAGAACTAACATCCAGCCACACAGGCAACTCAAAGAGTTAAGGACCAAGAGGCCCATGCTGGTACCTGGTACAGCTCCAGGTGACTTTTCCATGTAAAATAGATTGCCCTCTCCATCCTATTAAGGTAACAAAACTGTCCTAACAAAGTATTGCTATCACCTTACCAAAAGGCTCTTATAACCAACTATGAGTGACCATAGCCTTGGAGCATAGATTGGGGACTTCAGTACACATGCTCTTTGCATTTGGTACATCAAGATATATTAAGTACACATCTATAAATAGTTTGGAGATTCATTTATATTTAAGTGCAATAATATTTTAAAATGCTTACCAAATTTGTTTTCTCAATGAAAATGCACTTTAATTTATTTAGCTTTAAGTCTTTAATCAGTGTACTCCTTGGATGTCTCTATAGTCTTGCTATTGTAAAGATATTAGTTTCAAGCTTCTTCTTTTGAGGCAGGCTTTATCTGGGTGTAGCTTTGGCTGTCCTAGAACTCAGGCTGTAGACCAAGTTGGCTTTGAAGAGATCCACCTGCCTCTGCCTCCCAAGTGCTGGGATTAAAGGTGTATGCCACCATTGCCTGGCTCATGCTCTTTTTAAAAATCATCTTGTTTGTATTTATTTATTTATTAAAAATAGATTTTTTTTCACATAATATATTTTGATTAGTTTCCCATTTCCCCAATTCCTTCTAAATCTGCCTACCTCCCCTCCCATCCAAACCTACACCATTTCTTGCTCTCTCTCATCATAAAACAAAGAAGCATCTAAAAACAATAGAAAAATAATAAAACAGGTTATAATAAAAACAAACCTATATTGTAAAAATAAAATCAAGCTTCCAGATAATAACAGTGGAAACCACTGTTTCAATGTGCTATGGAACTTAGAGTGGAGAAAATTTTTTTTTACGTTTGTTTCATCTGTGTATATATGTTTGTGGGTTCATGCATACCATGGTGCATGTGTAGAAGGATATTTTGCCAGAGATGTTTTCCTCCTTCCACCACTTCATTGGTCCTGGGAATTGAACTCAGGTTGTCCGGCTCCAAGGCAAGTAGCTTTACTTTCTGGGCTGCCTTCCTGGCATCTATGCAGGGGAATCTTGATGCAATGGTTGGCAGAGGCCTCATCCTTATTTACTTTATCGTTTCAGTGCACACTGGCCTGACTTCTAGCAGTACTGAATTGTTGCCTGGGGCATTTCTCTTCCTTCTTAAGACCTTTTGGCCAACCAGTCCAAAGAATACATGTAAAAGCAGAATATTAGTTCCCTTTTTCTTCTCTGGGACCAGATGTTTAACAAAAAGCAACTTAAGGAAGGAAGTCATTTTGTCCTACAGTTGAGAAGAATGTAGTCCATCATGGTGAGAAAGCCATGGTGGCAGGAGTACTGTGGACCCTGGGGCACCCAGAAAGCAGAGGAGAATGACAGTGTTTTCTCCTTTAATTCAGTCCCAGCCGCAGCCCATGGGATGGTGTTGTCCACATTCAGGGTGTTTCTTCTCTCCTCAGTACCTCTCATTTAACAAATTTTACTAGAATAAAATAAATTCATTATGTTATGTGTGTGTGTGTGAGAGAGAATATGTGTCTGTGTTCATGTACTCACATGGGCGTGGGTTGTGTGAATGCATGTGTGCATGTGTGAGAGCCAGACGATAACTTTATGAAGTGTCCTCTTAGGGACTGGTTGGGGTTCCTTGTTTGCTTTCTGTCAATGGTACTCTGTGGGAGTCATCTCCTCATGAATAGCTTTTGTTTAACAGCTAATCGTTGATTCAGTATTGTAGGTGTGCTGCATTGATCAAGTAGGTGGAACAAAGAAAAGGAGATGGCTTCTTAACTTCCCTTGCAAGCTGAGCCCCCCTTCCCCACCTGCTGAACACAATGATGTTGCCGTTAAAAGCACTTATGAAAAAGAGTAGCATATGAGATATGGAGTTTCTTGGCTTTTGTAAAGGAAGCTACTGGTGGTCTAATAACAAACTAATAATATAAATGCTCTTGAAACAAGCACAACTGGAGCTCAGCCTTTTGGTGACAATCTGATTTGAGCATCCTTAGTCCAGGCCCACAGTGCACTATTTAGAGCACACTGTGTTTAAAAACTAAGTGAGAGAGATGGCTCAGTGGGTAAAGGAACTTTCTATGTAAGCTTGATGACCTAAGTTTAATCCCTGGAACTCTGAAGACCTATGCCACAGAGTCTTCTGACTTCCACAGACTCAATGTGACATTCATGTGTGTTCTTATTCTCCCTTTTCCCTCCTCTCTCTCTCTTTCTCCCCCTAGTTCTTCCTTTCCAGAGCAAGCTCTTCTTACATATCCTCATGAACAAGTGCTCTTTGATAAGTCTCTGTGCATTTGAAAACATATATTTTGGGAGTTTTTGAAGTGTTTCATAAATATTCAGTATGTTAATTGGTTTCATGGTGTTTTTTCAAGTCATCTATATAGTTATTGGTTTTCTTTAGTTTTTAAAGTATTTAAAAGTGTTGGAACACTTATGGGTATAATTATGGATTTTTGTATATTTCTCCTTAAACGTCTATCAGTTTTTAATTCATTTACAATTCTGCTTTTGGGTGCATAAAACTTGATTGTCAAGTCCTCTTTCTGAATTTAATTTTATGAAACAAATTTACTTACTATTATTAATATTGTTCTCAACAGCATCTGCTTTTTTATAGTAAAATATAGGAACCTCTGCTTCTTTTTCAATGATTAAAATCAATAAATCTTTCCCCATTAAAAAATTTTAACCTATTTATATACTATTTATATACTTATATTTAAAGTGTTTCTTAAAAGTAGCACGTAATTGGGTCTTATTCTTTTTATTTTGGTATAGCCTGATAATACTAATGTTGAAACCCTTTATATTTAACATTTTGTTGGTTGCCTGTTGCAGAAGAATAATATTATCACAACAATACATTTGTTATTTCACTGTCCCTGTGGGTCAGGATTTCAGTCACAGTTTGGCTTGGGCCTCTGTTTCAGAACATCCCAGAAGGTTTTGACGAACATGTCAACTAAGAAGTGGAAGCTTTTCTGAGGCTCAACTGAGTAACAGTTTTCAAGCTAATTTGGTTGTTGGTGGGATTCAATTCCTTGCATACTGTCAGATTTGGGGTGATCCAGATTCCTAATCATGAACTCAGCTTAGCTTGGTTTATCAATAGTGGAAGAACGCATGGAAAATGGGAGCTGCCACTTTATATAGCATTCACAGAGAGGAGGTGACAGCCCATGAGCACTGCTATATTCCACTAGACATAAGATACAGGTACCATCTATACTCAAGATATAAGGTAGTACAATGACATATATACAAGGAGACTAGGATGATTTGGGCTACCTGAGACACATATGACTATAAATAAACAGTTGGGATCATATCTACCATCTTTCTATCTATATAATTTCTCTTCTGTTATTTTCTTCATTTTTCACTTTTCCTCCTACTGTTCACGTAAATTGAACAGTCCATATTTTACTTTATCTCCTTCATGGATTAACAATTACTTACATTTGTTTGTTTGTTTATTATGTGTATATGAGGGTGTTCATGCAGAGGTAAGAAGACAACTTTCAGGAGCTGGTTCTTACCTTCTACCACATAGGTTCCAGGGACTGAACTCAGGTGGTCAGGCTGTGTGGCAAGTGCCTTTGTCCCATGAACCAGCTTCTTTTCCGTGGTTTCTTACCTAAAATAAAATATTATTGTACAGGTAGCTTTACAGTTTTCACTGTATAACTTTAACTTAGCTCAGTCTACCTTGAATTGATATATCAAACTGTTTACTACTGTTGTATGAGCTTTTCCCGGGGAAATGAACAAACATTGATTTACCCCAAACAGGGCACCGACAGCATTATCAGAGAAACTGAAGTCTAGCTTGAGGAACCAGTGATTTTGATTAGAGCTACCTATAAGAGCATGGACAATTGAAGAGAAAAATGTTCTTGCTCTCCCCAACCAACTATTCTTAGAGAAGGCTGGGGCCTCTCTAAGAGAACCCACTTCTCTACCAACCATTAACTGTCTATAAATTCTGGAGAGGGCAGGCCCTCATGAGACCCCTTCCCTGCCAACTGTGAACTGCTTTTTGTTGTTGTTGTGGGTATTTTTTTAATGTATATCTTTATTTATTTATTTCAATTTATTCATTTTGTATCCCCTCTACAGCCCCCTCCTTCTTCTCCTTTCAGTCCCACTCACTCTCCCTTTTCTCCCCCTATGCCCTTTCCCTAGTCCTCTGATAAGAGAGGATCTCTTCCCCTTCTATCTGACCCTAGCTTATCAGGTCTCATCAAGTCTTGCTACATCATCTTCCTCTGTGCCCTGGCAATGCTGCACCCCACAGGGGGAGGTGATCAAAGAGCCAGCCACTGAGTTTATGTCAGAGACAGCTCCTGTATCCCTTCCTAGGGAACCCACTTGGAAACTGAGCTGCCTATGGGCTTCCTTTGAACAGGGGGTCTAAGTCCTCTTTGTACATGGTCCGTGGTTGGAGTATCAGCCTCTGCAGGCCCCCTGGGCCCAATTTTTTTTTTTTTACTCTGTTGTTCTCCTTGTGGAGTTCCTGTCCCCTCCAGGTCTTTCTACCTCCCTCTTCTTCCATAAGGATTCTGGAACTCTGCCTAAAGTTTGGCTATGAATCTCAGTATCTCCTTCAATATCCTAGTGGGTAGAGTCTTTCAGAGGTTCTCTGTGGAAGGCTCCTGTCCTCTTCATTGTCTTCTCCTATTTTTGATGTTTATCCTGTTTGCCCTTCTGAATGAGGATTAAGCATCTTGCCTAGAGTCTTCCTTGTTGTTTAGCTTCCATAGGATTATAGGTTTTACTATATTTATCCTATATTATATGTCTAATATCCAGTTATAAGTGAACACATACCATATGTGTCTTTCTGCTTCAGGGTTACCTCACTAAAGATGATCTTTTCTGGTTCCCACCAAGTGCCTGCAAATTTCAGGATTTCCTTGTTTTTAATTGCTGAGTAGTATTGCATTGTGTAAATGTACCATACTTTCTGTATCCATTTCTCCTCTGAGGGACATCTGGGTTGCTTCCAGATTCTGGCTATTACAAATAAAGCTGCTATGAATATAGCTGAGCAAATGTTCTTATTGAATGGTGGGGGATATTTTGAGTATATGCCTCAGAGTAGTATAGCTGGATATTGAGGTAGCACTATTCCTAAATTTCTGAGGAAGTGCAAGATAGATTTCCAAAGTGGTTGTACATGGTTACATTCCCATCAGCAATGGAGGAGGGTTCCCTTTTCTCCACAACCTTTCCAGCATGCATCGTACCTTCAGTGTTTGATATTAGCCATTCTGATGGGTGTAAGTTGTTGTTCTGATGGGTGTAAGGGTTGTTTTGATTTGCATTTCCCTAGTGACTAAAGATGTTGAGCATTTCTTTAAGTGTTTCTCTGGCATTCGATATTCCTCTGTTGAGAATTCTCTGTTTAGCTATGTACCCCATTTTTAGTTGGATTGCTTGATTTGTTGCTGTTTAGCTTCTTGAGTTCTTTATATATTCTGGATATTAGTCCTCTGTCAGATATAGGCTTGGTGAAGATCCTTTCCCAATCTGTAGGCTGTTCTTTTGTTCTGTTGACCTTGTCCTTTGCTTTACAGAGCTTTTCAGTTTCATGAGGTCCCATTTATTACTGTGCCTGTGCTGTTGGTGTTCTGTTCAGGAAGTTGTCTCCAGATTCTTCCCTACTTTTTCTTCTAACATATTTAGTGTGTCTGGTTTTATGTGGAGGTCTTTGATCCACTTGGACTTTAGTTTTGTGCAGGGTGTTAAATATGAGTCTATTTGCATTTTTCTACATGTAGACATCTAGTTAGACCAACACCATTTGTTGAAAATGCTGTCTTTTTTTCCATTTTATGGTTTTGGTTTCTTTGTCAAAAATTAAGTTTCCATAGGTGTGTGGGTTTATTTCTGGGTTTACTTGTCTATTAGTCCGTGTTTTTTTTTTTTTTTTTTTATTGGAGAGTTGAGACCATTGATGTTAATCGATATTAGTGATCAATGATTGTTAGTTCCTTTCATTGTGGAGTTGGGGGTGATTGTGTGTTTGTCTTTGTTTTCTTTTGCTTTTTTTGATGTGATGGTGTCTTTATCTTGTGGTTTTTTTGGGGGTTTTGTTGATCTCGTTGGGTTGAAGTTTTGCTTTTAGCATCTTCTGTAGGGCTGGATTGCAGTGTATATATTGTTTAACTTTAGTTATATAATGTAATGTTGTTTTCTCCATCTATGTTGATTGAAAATTTTGCTGGATATAGCACTCTTAGTTGGCATCTGCGATCTCTAAGCTTCTACATGATATCTGCCCAGGGCCTTCTGGCTTTCATAGTCTCTGTTGAGAAGTCTGGTGTGATTCTTATAGGTCTACCTTTATATCTTACTTGGCCTTTTTCCCTTGCTGCTTTTAATATTTTTCTTTGTTTTGTAGATTTAGTGTTTTGATTATTATGTGCTTGGAGGAGTTTCTTTTCTGGTCTAGTCCATTTGGTGTTCTGCAGGCCTCTTGTATGTTCATGGGCATCTCTTTCTTAAGGTTGGGGAAATTTTCTCTGGTTTTCTCGAAAATATTTTTTGGGTCTTGGAGCCTGCAATCTTCTTTTTCATCTATTCCTATTATTCTTAGGTTTCATCTTTTCATGGTGTCCTTGATTGCTTGGATGTTTTGTATTTGTAATTTTTCTGAATTTATTTATTTTTTACTTGAGAGATGTATCAATTTATGCAGTTTTATCTTCAGCAGCTGCAGTTCTTTCTCTTGTATTGTGTTGGTGATACTTATTTTTGTGGTTCCTGATCTCTTCTTTCAGTTCTCGAACTCCAGGGTTTTCTCTGTTTGTTTTTCCCTTATTGATTCTAATTCTGTTTTCATATCTTGTACCATTCTTCCATGTGTTTAAATGTGGATTCCTTTCTGTCCTTGATGGCCTCTATTTTTTTGTTCATTTTCTCTTTATGTACCTCTATATGTTCCTCCATTTGTTTGTTAATTTCCTATGTATGTGCCTGGAATAACTGTACAATTATAGATTTAAGATCATTTTCCTGTATTTCACCTACAATAGAATAACCATTGATTTTCAGAGATTCTCTTGAAGCCATGATGTCCTGGTTTTGTTGCCTGTATTCTGACACTGGCCTCTAGCCATCTGGTTGTCTGTAGCCTGGAATGATTATTCTTGGAGTCTGTACTGCAGACTGGATCCACCTGTCTCTGGAGTCTGGATTAGTCTCCCCTGGATTCACTGTCTCTGATGGCTCACTGTAATCAGGTAGCTGAGGCACAGGCAGAAAGATCTCTGTGTCTAGAGCTGCTCCAGTGTCCCACAGGCTTCCTTAAGATGGTGGAGGATAAGATTTGGGTCCCACGCCTGACTCAGCTCCACTAGTTTCACTGGCTGGGCTAGGCTGCTGGGGAGCAGGCAGAAAGATCTCTAAGCCTAGAGCTGCTCCAGTGCCCCACAAATCTCCTTGGGGAGGAGGACAATGGAACTTGTGTCAGGTACCTAGCTCAGCTCCACTGGGTTCTCTGACTGTGTTGGGTTCACTGATTCTGGCTTGTGTGAGCCAGGCTGCTGGGGCACTGGTGGATAGATCTCTATGCCTAGAGCTGCTCCAGTGTCCCATATGCTTCCCTTAGATGGTGGGGCATAGAACCTGGGTCCCATGCCTAGCTCAGCTCCACTATGTTCCCTGTCTGTGCTGTGCTGGCTGATTCTGCTCAGGAAGCAGGGGAGTAGGCAGAACAGAGCTGCACCTTCTCCACAATACCAGAATATATCCCCTCCACTGGGTGGTGACAATTAGCACCACTAACTGCTGCGACCAGGAAGGTGTCCACAGGATGTTGAGTGGGGTCTTCCAGGGTTGGAAACAGTAGCCTCTAGTACCCAGAATGTGTCCACAGGACTGTGAGAATGGGTGCCTGCCAGGTTTGTAGTCTGACCCACAGTACAGGAAGGTCTTCATTCTATAGGAAGTGCGAGTGAGCATCCATGGTCAGAGCTGCCAGGCTCTGGTTCCAGGAAGATATCCACAGAAAGTGGGTTTGGGCTATGGGTGATGTAAGCCCCTGCTCCCCACCTGTCCAGGAAGGTATCCACAGATTGTGTGTTTGGGTGGGTGGGTGGCCTAAGGCTGTAGGGTAAGAGCTCCGAGTTCATGCTGCCAGTCCCAGGAAAGTATCCAGTGGTAGTGGGTTCTAATGGGTGGCCTGATGCTGCAAAGTCAGAGCTGAGCGAACTGCCGCTGCTGTTCCCAGGAAGGTATCCACAGATGGTGGGTTGGGTGGTTGGCCTAGGGCTGCAGGGTCAGAGCCGAGAGAGCTGCCCCTGCTGGTCCTAGTGGGTTCCGGTGGGTGGTCTAAGGCTGCAGGGTAGGAGCCCCCTACAGCGTGTGCCTTGCTGCTGGTCCCAGGAATATATCCGCAGATGGTGAGTTTGGGTGAGCGGCCTAGGGCTGGGGTAATGACCGGCATGAGTGAAAGTCCCAATTTGTCCCAGTATTAGCTGGGTGGCCTGAAGATAGACCTTCAAGTATCCCTGTGGATTTTCCTCTTACCTGAAAAACACACGTAGGGGTTTTGGGGTCCAGAGTACAGCCTGCCAGTCACCCTGCTCTCACTGCTGAGCTGCGGTTCAGATACCCTACGTGGTAGAAACCACCATCTTGGATCCACCTATGAAATGGTCTTAAGTCTACATGGAGGGGAGGGGCCTCGTGAGTTCCTCCTTCTCCCCGATTACTGAAAGTGAATGGGCCCAGTCTGGGGTAGTTCAATTCAAGGGGACAATAATCATTTCATGTTTGGAGTACAACATTTGACAACTACTATATTGGATAAAGACCTTAGAACGTATCACTTCTTCACTCCTGAACCTTGTGCTGTTGTCATTATATATTTTATTGCCATATTTATATTTTTTCTTGTTTGAGAATTTTATGCATGCATTTAATGTGCTTTGATCAAATCTACCTATACTTCCTTCCTTCCATACCCTTCCCACCACTTTGCCCTCCCAGCTACATGCACATTTTTAAGCATAAGAAACTAGTTTCTTTGAGCTCACAACCGTGAAGAAAACTGAGCAGTCTTTAATTGCCAATAACTCCTTACCTAGTGGGGGAACTTGATGAGGGTCTCCATGCTACTATTTTGGCACACTTGATCTTTTGCAGGTCTTGTGTGTGCAGTGACAGATGTTGTTTTCTGGTCATGACTGAGCTGTTTCACACATGTACTACCATATATGTTGTCAACCTCGTAACAAATTGTTGTGTTAAAGCAATTATGTGTAATTACTGTCATCTTTTTTTCTTATTAGATGTTATTGTAATTTAAGTAATTATATACAATATCTTAAAACTGATAAAAACACCTTTAGCAGCTAAAATGTACAGTTCAGTAGTGTGACGTATACTCACACTGTTCTGTAAATATCTGGAACTTTTGTATTGCACAAAATTAAACACTGTACCAAGTAAGTACCTTTCTATCCCTTTCCTTCATTGTTCCTTAATTACTCTCATTAATCCCTATTATCTCTGTGAAGTTAATTAATGAAGGGGACTCAGAAGCATAAGAACATAGTATGTGTCTTCTTGTATCTGGGTTATTTTATTTAGCACAATGTCTTCAAGGGTCATCTATGTGTATAACACAATTTCCTTCCTTCTTAAGGCTGAGTGACATTCCGTTCATTATCTATCTATCTATCTATCTATCTATCTATCTATCTATCTATCTATCATCTATCTACCTGTCTCTCACATTTGTTTATCTATTCCTGTGTTGTTGTCATAGTTATGTCTTTATAGGCATAAATTAACACATATGTCTGTTAGAATCCCTGCTTCTGACCCTTTTGGGGTTTTTATTGAGAAACCAAATCAGTGTATCAAAAGGCAATTATATATACAATAATATGAAGTCTTGCTATGTTACCTAGGCTGGTCCCAAACTAACTGACTTAAATGAGTCCCCTGCTTCAGAATTCCAGATGGCTGAGACTAGCACCACTTGTTCGGTCCCTAATTTTAATTCTTTAAGGAATGGCAATGTTGTTTTCCGTAGTGGCTGTACTGTTCTACATTCCTCATAATGGTGTACAAGAATTCTCAGTTCTTCACATCCTCACCAATATTAGTTATCCATTTTTTGCTTTGATTTTAGAATCACCCTAAAGAGTGCAAAGCCTTTTTAAACTTTCTATATTTATCTTTTGATCTTTTGATTAAGGTCCAAGTACATCATCTTCAACCCTCAGGCCAATCAGCAGCCAAGGAAGAGCACTATGAGTTGGAGAGGCCACTGGGGCTCACACTGAGGAGGAGAGTCACCATCAGGGACTGACAGGAACAGGACAGCAGAGTGATGGCTTTATTACCTGACCCATTCCTGAAAGCAGCAGTCATCCTAAATTCAGATAGCTTTTGGGGTCACATTTGTGTTCACCATCGCCATATTCATATTCATAGCTCTGTGGTCAGGGCTCATTTTATAAATTTCTATTTCGTTAGGGGGCATTTATTTATTCATAAAGATCTTTGGTGTGTGTGTTTGTGCATATGTGTGTTTGCACTTGCTGATGCATGTAGAAGTCGAGGACAACTTTCAGGAGTCACTTTCGTCCTTCCATGGAGTGAGTCCCAAGTATTAGAATCAGGTTGTCATGCTTGACAACTAATACCTTTACCCACTGAGCCACCAGACTGGCCTTTAGTGACTATTTTAATGAATATTAGAAGATAACATGGATACATTTCAAGTATTTTAAATTCTTAGGTTTGGGAAAGTAATAAGAGTACACTAAAGTTAACTCTAGAAGGCAGCAACTTACCCCAACTCCAGATTCTCAAAATGAAAGGGAGCAACAGGGAGGAAAGTATTGATAAGGGACCTGGAATTACAGTGGCATCAACTGTTTATTTCTCAGTTTGCTACCTCGGTGCCAGGGACTGATACCAGGGCCTTGTGCATGTTAGGCAAGAACTATACCACTGTGTTACACTCCCAGACACATAAAGTTTCCAGTGATTAAAAGAGGCTTTAAGTAATTTTCTAATAGAATGAATTTCCTATTTTAAAAGAATTAATTTCCAAATTCTGTCCTAGTGTTACATTTTTTTTTTCCCACAGCCTCCCGTCTTTGAAGGATTTTTGCAGAGCTGAGGTTGGAGAAAAAGCACTTGATTAGGCATTGTGTTGGAAAAACGGGGGCCACATTTTCCTTCTGAATTCATCACAGTGTAGAACCTGACCCTTTTTTCTTATAAATTCAGAAACATGCTTTTGTCACTCTGTGGAGAATAAAGAAATATCTATGCTAACATAGATATTCCAGAAGGTCAGAATTCTGTCTAACACAAGAACTGCAGAGGATCAGAATACGAGTGCTACTAAATCAACATCAATATAGTATTTCTTGGTGATTTCCTGGGGTCCTTCTAACATCGTACCACAAACTGGGAGGTGTAAAACAACAGAAACAATCTGGGTGTGGTGGCTCATGCTTGCAATCCCAGCACTAAGGAGACTAAAGCAAGAGGATTGTGACACATTTAAGTGAGTACATAGTGAGTCCAGGTCAGCCTGGGTTACATTGTGGGATTTTGTCTCAAAAGAGAAACAAATAGGGCAGGAGAGATTGAGTTCCATACACACACCATGGCATGCATACATCCGCACTATCACATATAACACACACACACACACAGGCACACACACACACACACACACGTATACAAACAATAACAAAGACAAGCCAAAATAAGGGAATGAAAGAAAAAGAAACAAAGAAACAACAACTTTCATAATTCTAGATGCCAGTTGTCTAAAATAAGATGTTAGCAGAGCCACATTTTCTCTGATACCTGGGATCGTCCCTCCATTCTAGTGCTGGTGACCCTTTGTGTTTCTGACTTGCAGTTGCATCACTCCCCCATGTGTTAATCCTCCTTATCATGTGTCCAAGGTGCCTAATTATCTTCTAAAGTGACATATTCATGGGAAAAATCACTTAAGTGTAATTATTGTTTTCAACGCTTTAAAAAGTGTTGCTATGCTCTCTTCTGGCTTCCATGATTTCTCATGTGAAATCTGCTATCATCCCTTTTCTGGGTGTTGATTCTTTACGTGATTTTTTTTCTTCTTGTCAACTTTAATATTTTTTCCTTATCACTAACAATGTGAATGTGAAGTGTATTGATGGTGGTTATTTTCATCTTTGAATCTGTGTATATCTACGGACTTTATGTTTTATCAAATTTGAAAAGTTTTGTCTATTGTTTCTTTATGTTTTCTGTCTTCTCCTTGTTTGAAGATGACAACTCCATATATATTTGCATGCCTGGTGTTCTGCACCTCTTACTTTTTTCTGTTTTATTAAAATTTACTTATAGTTTATGTTTATGAGTGTTTTTCTTGCATGTATGTCTGTGTACCACATCCACATGTATGGTCTCAGAGGCTACAGAAGGTGTCACGTACCCTGGAACTGGAATTAAAGATGGTTGTTAGTTGCCTTGTGGGTGCTTGCTTGGAATCAAAGTCAGGTCCTTGGGAGGGGCAGTAAGTACTTTTAACCATTGAGCCTTCTCTCTAGTCACCCAGATTATTTCATTTTTAAATTAAGTGTATATGTGTGTGTGAGTTAGGGTGTATGTACATGAGTGCAGGTGCCCTTGGAGGGCAGAAGACAAAATCAGATTCCCTAGAGCTGGAAGTACAGGCAGCTAAAGCCACTCAGTGTAGGTGCTGGAAACTGAACTTCAGTCTGCTGGAAGAGCAGGGCACCCTCTTAATTGCTGATCCATCTCTCCAGCTCATCTCTGTTTAGTTTTTTTTTGTTTTGTTTTGTTTTTAAGAAAAGAATTTCATGTATCCCAGGATACCTCCAGACTGATTGGATTATGGCCATGATCCTTTAGGTTTAGCTTAGTTTTTTTTTTTTTTTAGAAGATGGGCTGTTTTATTTTTTGTTTGTTTTAACTTCTATTATTTACACTTTATTCACTTTGTAACCTCCATAAACCCCTCCTTCCTCCCCTCCTAATCCCACCTTCCCTCCCCCTTCTTCATGCATGCCCCTCCCTAAATCCACTGATAGGGGAGGTCCCCCTCTCCTTCCTTCTGATCTTAGTCTACCAAATCTCATCAGGAGTGGCTTTAGCTTGGTTTTTTAAATCTTGTTTTTGTTTTATTTTAGACAATTATTTTGCTAGATCTGCAAATTTGCTAGTATTTTTTTTTAGCATCATCTAACCTGCTATAAATTCTGTGGAGAATAATTTTTATTTCAGACATTGTTATTTTAATCTCTACAAGTTTAAACTGGATATTTTCAAATCTATTTAATGTATTTAATTTCTTCTCTATTTTAAGGATATGGTATATAGTTGATTTTTTAATTCTTATATTTTAAAATTTCTGAGTCAATTTTAATTTACTGAATTTTTAAATTTTGCAGCAGCAGAAGCAGTATTTTGCTGGATATTAGACATTGTGAATCTTACCTTGTAGGATAATGTATAATTTTTGTACACTGTTAATGTTCTTAAATTTTATTTGCTTGTTTTGGGAGATGAGGGGTCCTATGTAGGCCAGGTTGGACTTGAATTCTCTCTATAGATGAGGATGACCTTGAGCTCTTGATGCTCTCCTGCCTTCACCTCTGGAGTGCTAGGATTACAGGCATGAGCTTTAGGAATACACTTAAGCTTTAGCAGGAGTGCACATTGGATCCCATGGAACTTGAATTAAGGTTGTGAACTGTCTGATTTGGATGCTTGGAACCAAACTCCCAGTCTAATGCAAGTACTTTTATATGCTGAACCATGTTTCCAGCCTCAACTTTTAAAAAATACCATGACCAAGGAAACATATAAAAGAAAGCACATAATTTGAGACTTGTACTTCAAGAGGATTAGAGTCTAAGACCCTCATGGCAGGAAGCATGGAAACAGGCAGCAGTCAAGCGTGATGCTGAAGCAATAGCAGAGAGCTTACATCTGATCCACAAGCATGAGGCAGAGAGAGAAAGAGCTAACTGAGTATGCTGTGGGCTTTTGGATTAGTGACAGAACTGTCTTCTGGGGCCTTCCCATTGTGGAGTATTAGGTTTATACATATTGCACCCACTTTAACATTGCAATTTCCTTCAGCCTTAAAGCCCTTCATCTTCATTAAGCCAAGGGATGCTAGGCATCTCCAACTCCTCTGCAACCAACATTTTTTTTGACAAATGCTTCAGTCAAGAATTCAAACAAACTTTGGACACCTTTTTATTTTTAACATGAAAGTTTCCATATTGAATCTAGAATCTCCAGTCAGTGGGCCCATATCAATAAACTCAGCCCAACCAATTTTATATTCCTTCCACCATTATCCCCACACCCTTAAATGTGTTCGGTACATAGCCCCCAGACTTGTGCTTGAATGATTTAGTAAACTCTTTAAGCTCTTTAGTGGTGTAGCATACCTCCTCATGGACTGCAATATGACTCCTCTAGGAGCCTGCTTAGCCTCTAGTCTGGTTGTAGGTCTAAAGGCAACTATGAGTGGGCATCTCCTTCAGTGAAAGTCACCTTTGGTTTATCAGACAATGAAGGATTAGTTTCCTCAGTCAAAGGCTAGAAAAAGGAATATTTAAGAAAAGGAACATCCTGAGTGAGCTATCCTAGAAGCAGAAAGACACACATGGTATATACTCACTCATACAGACATATAATATAGGACGAACCTACTAAAATCTGTACACCTAAAGAAACTAATCAAGAGAGAGGACTCTGACTGAAATGCTCATTCCCCATCCTGAAAGGCAAAGGGGATGGACATCAGAAGAAGATGAAAATAGGAAACAAGTTAGGAACCTGCCACAGATGGCCTCTGAAAGGCTCTGCCCTGCAGACTATCAAAGTAGACACTGAGACTTATGCCAACTGTTGGGCAGAGTGCAGGGAATCTTAGGAAGGAAGCGGGAAATAGTAAGATCTGGAGAGGACAGGAGCTCCACAAGGAGAGCAACAGAACCAGAAAATTTGAACACAGGGGTCTTTCCAGAGACTCATACTCCAACCAAGTACATTCCATGGAGATAACCTAGAACCGCGGTACAGATGTAGCCCATGACAGTTCAGTGTCCAAGTGAGTTCCATAGTAATGGAAACAGGGACTGCCTCTGACATAAACTGTTTGGCCTGCTCTTTGATAACCTCCCCCTAAGGGGGGAGCAGCCTTACCAGGCCACAGAAGAGGACAATGCAGCCACTCCTGATGAGATCTGATAGACTAAGATCAGAAGGAGGAGAGGAGGACCTCCCCTATCAGTGGACTTGGGGAGGGGCATACGTGAAGAAGGGGAAGGGAAGGGGGGATTAGGAGAGGAGGAGGGAGGGGTTTATGGGGGGATAAAATGTGAATAAAGTGTAATTAAAAATGGTGTACAGAGCTAAACAGAGAATTCTCAATAGAGGAATATAGAATGGCAGAGAAACAATTAAAGAAATGCTCAACATTTTTACTCACTGGGGAAATGCAAATCAAAACGACCCTGCGATTTCACCTTAGCTAAGTTCTTTAGAGACATATAGAGCTGTGGGTCCTCATGCAAGTGCCTGACACAGGGAGTGTTCTTGGGTAAAGAATTTTGGTTAAATTGGGACAAAACAGGGAAGGAGTCATGTGAGGATGTCATTTCTGTTGTGGGTTATTAATATTTATCATTGATTTATGTTTTAGTTAATCTGTGGTTGTTCCTAAACCAGCTGTATACTTAAATCACCACACAGAGACTAAGATTTATTTAATTAAGGTAGAGCACAATGCTGGGCAATGATTACTCCATCCTAAACCTCCAAGCCCACCTAATTTCCTATCATTCAGATTTTACCCATCATACTTGCTTTTATTCTTAGGTCAGGTTCATCTCTCCTCTTCATGGTTCCAAGTCCTGTCCTGCTGATCCTTCTCTCCTACTCCTCCCACTCACTTCCTTCACCTCCCCTCCGATCAGGATTTCCCACCCTATTCTCTCCATTGCGCAGCACCTGCTGGTTTAATTGACAATTACAGAGAACAAATGGTGAGAAGTGTACACAAACTTGAGACAGGTGATGCTTACAATAAGCACCACAGTACAATATCAGGATTGAAACAAGGGTAAATTGTATACATTCCAAAAGAACATTAGACCAATGTTTCAGTTTGAGATCTCTTATCACGAGCTTGTTATGGTGTTCAGAAACACAAATTCACCCCAAAGTTGGCTCCACTTCATTAATGGCCATCAGCTCCCCATTGTGGAAAATGTTCTCTCTTGTGTGACAGCTTCCAATAAGACGATGGTAATTTTCTAGAGACAGCTTGAAGTCATCAATAGCTAACCCTCTAAGTATCTGAAAGATTGATGTAGGGACTGAGTAACAGTATCATGGTGGAACCCCACCTAGTATTTTGTTTTATGCATGTGGTACCTACTGAGACCAGAAGAGGGTATCCGAGGCCCTAAAACTGGAGTTGCAAATGACTTGAGCCACTACTTGAGTAGCTAGGGATTGAACCTAGGTCCTATGAAAGAGCATCCAGTGTTCTTAACCCCTGAGCAATCTTTCCAGCTATTGCTTTTGTTTTCTTGAGATACAGTGTTATGTATCCCAGTTTGGCTTCGAATTCTCTGTGTAATCAAAGGTGATCTTGAACTTCTGGGCATGAACTAGTGAATCCAGTTTTATTCTGTATTTGGGGGCCTCGTACATGCTAAGCTAGCACTCTACTAACTGAATTATATCCTCAGCCCCATTTTGTTAGTCTTCATCCCCCAAAATGCCTTAAGCTTGGGAGGTGTTCTGAATATGAGTGCCTTGAAGAATACAACATTTGAGATACCACTTTTTCAACAAATGATTTCCAATGAGCACCTTTCCTAGATCTTGAAGAATATACTTATAAATACTTGTTTTGAGAACATTTCAAATGCCTCATGTATTGTCCTTACACATCACATACAAGAGCAGAGCAGACTGATTTCCCATGGTGACTCAGGATGACAATTCAGGAAGCTCAAGCACCTTGCTGGGGTGCAAATCAGTAGGATTGGGTCTTCTCAATTCTAAAGTGAGTATTGGGAGGTAGTGTACACAGCAGCCTGCTGGGCTGTCAGATAGAAGCTGTCACAGCTCTTAATAGGACCCTGACTCTTCACTACTTTATTCAACTTCGAATCTCTGCAGCCTGAGAAGACCCATGATCAAAGATGTCAGGTTGCTGAGAAAATAAGCTGTGAGTTACATCCTGAGGGCCTCTGCTACAGAGGATTATAGGTCTTTCATGCTCCCAGTGAATGATAGATGATGAATCAGGTGTTAAAACATTCTTGTGCTTGATTCTCACTTGCGGCCTTATTCTGCATCTTGGGGCTCTCTAAACTTCAACTGTGGGAGAGATATATTCGGAATTGATTCTTTATTAACTGACAGTTGAGGATTCAAATGAGAGAGACAGTTGACTTGGCAAATTTCATCGTTCCAGGCATTAAGAAACTGAGAGACCAAGCTTGTTTTCACTCATTTTCTCACTGAGAAGCACTAATATTTTGTTGTTGCTATGAGCTGACACTTGGAAAAATTTAAAAGCAGTGAAGAAATAGAATGGGATGTAAGAAAGAAGATTCGGTTAGTGTTTCAGTAACGATAACCAAGACAGAAATTTTTCTTCCTGCTCCTTATTAATTCTGACCTAACCGGAAGCTGTGTGTGTGTGTGTGTGTGTGTGTGTGTGTGTGTGTGTGTGTGTGTATGCACACTCACGGGCACGGGCACGCCCCTGTGAGCATGCATGTACATGCATATACAAGTACAAGTTTTGTGGAAGCCAGAGAAGAACTCCTGGTATTGCTCTTCAGCTCCATCCACGTTTTTTCTTTCCCACAGACAGGCTTTCTCACCTGGGTAGTCCAGGAGCTACCAAATTAGGTTAGACTGATTGGCCACGGAGCCCCGAGGGACCTATCTGTCTTCCTTCCCCTGTGCTGGGATTGCAAGTGCGTATGTCACCATGTTTGTTCATCCAGCTTTTCAAATGGGGACACTGCAGACTGAACTCAGGTCTTAATGCTTTCAAGACAAGTACTTTATTGACTGATCTGTCTCCCTAGCCCCTCAGGGGTGCTGTCTTCTACATGATTGAGGAGCTCTATATGAACTGGGGGTTAAATATTGGCATCTATTGAGGTTAGCCCAGTGATGGGTTGTGATCAGCTCCATAAGAGAAAATTGTGTGCCTTTCTCTTTCCAACTCCGCTTCTAGTAATGTCCCACTGATAGCTTGAAATCAACCACAGTGACAAGATATATGCCAAGAAAAGTGACAAACACGATGAGTCACCCCTTTCCCCACACACCCCCAGAGAGCTTGTAGATGAACATTCACTAGCACACCACTTGTCCCTAGACTGTAACGACATACAGTGGTGCTTTGTTCAAGGCCCCCTTTTTGGATGAACAAAACAAATTATACTCAAGAGAACTGGGAGTCATTAAATTGCTAGGATGTTTAGGTCAGGAGAGATAATATCAGTGAATTTAAGCATTTCATTTTCCTTTTAACCAAAAAAGCTCACAATGGAAAGCAAGTTACACAGATCATGCATCATACAGAGAGGAAAATTGGGATTAGAAGCAAATCTCTAGACTCTTTGGCTAGAGGATTAAAATATTTTATCATAATAATATAAATGTTATGTTTCAAAAAAATAGAACAAGAAGTATATTAGCAATTACTAGGGGTTCCCAACTCATGATAGTTTAGTTGTGTTTTTAACATCTTGATCATGTGAAAGCCATATGTAGTCACTACAATCCATACTCAGATTTTGACCTTTGATCTTTCTCCAGGCTAGTGCTAAGATACTCTCTTGAGAAGATAGGCAGTGTCAATGAACTGCACTTCCTAGTTAGCCATGAAAGCCTGAGGAGAGTAAACAACTGAGACCCTGAAGTGTGCCGGGTCATTAAACTAGGATATTTGTTAGACTGGGTTTGAGATATATTTTTGACTTAGGATATTTTCAACTCACAGAGGGTTTATCTAGATAAAATTGTATTGTGAGCTGAGAAGCATCTGTAATTATGTCAGTATCTAATGTTTCTAATTATTGAATCTCTACTATGTTCTAGGCACAAAAGTGGCAACTTAAAGTAGTATCTAATTTAACCTCTATCACAATGATGTGTATTATGATTTTTATGTTACCAAAAGATTTACCAGGCCACAGAGGAAGACAATGCAGCCAGTCCTGATGAGTCCTAATAGACTAGGGTCAGAGGGAAAAGGAGGAGGACCTCCCCTATCAATGGATTGGGGGAGGGGCATAGGAGGATAAGAGGGAGTGAAGGTGGGAGGGAATGAGGGAGGGGCTATAGCTGGGATACAAAATAAATAAACTATAATTGATTAAAAAAGGATGAAAAGATTTAAAGACAAGAGAGGCTGTGTAATTTGTATATTCACAAAACTAATACTAAGCACAAACTGGGATTTGGATAATGTACTTCTATCTTCAAAATTTACTTTTCTCTATGTGTTAGATTTTGCTTTCTTATTATTTATTTATTTGTTTGTTTGTTTATTTATTTATTTATTTAGAGTTTTTCCAGAGAGTTTCATGTTGCCGAGGCTGCTCTTGAACTTGCTGTGTTGTGGAGGCTTGTGCTTTTACCCTAGACTCATAGTTTGTTTATGACCATGGCATTAGCAGCCTAAGGTTGGAGGAAAGCTTAATTTAATTGAAAAATAGTTTAGGTGGGCATGGTGGCATACTCCTGTAATCCACGCACTTGGGATATGCAAGGTCAGCCTTAGCTACATAGTGAGCTTGGGTAAGGCTGGGGTACATGAGACCCTGTTTTAAGCAAACCTAAACTAAAATAAACTGAAAACAAACAAACAACAAAACAGGAAGTAGCAAAATGAGGCCTTCTTCTTAAACCGTATTGCTTTTTAGAATATGCTTTTTTTTCCCCATGGAAATCTGTACAGGAAAACAACCTGACATTTTCTAAAGTTAGCTGCATGCTGCTGCAAGGGCCTCCCAAGCCTGAGAGATGCCTGCTGTGTCCTGATGCCTTGGTCCTGCTGGGAAAATTCACTGATGGAGCACTGATTGCTCCACTGATAACCCACCATCTCTCAGTTTGGTTGATGTGTGCCTTAGCTGTTTATGTGGTTTACTGGTTGACACAGCTTCTGTTTACCATAAAGAAAAGCAAGGTTCTCTCTCTCTTTCTTTCACTTTTTGGGTAGATTTTGTCTATAACAGTATTCATTCGTATGTGGCTATGCGCATGCGTGCCTCTGCTTGTCTAGTGAGTCCCCTGAATCCATGGCCCCATGTAAGCAAGCATTCTGCCACTAAGTGCTCTTCTCCAACCCTCTTCTTACTTGCTATTTTAAGACATGGTCTTCCTCAGTTGCCTGAGCTTGCCTTGAATTTGTTTTGTAGCCCAAGTAGGCCTTGGATTTGTGATGTTCTTGCCTTAGGCTCTCTACTAGCTAGGATCACAGACTCACTCTACCATACCCAATTCATGAAGCTGAGAAATATACCTCCTTAAGCATATTGATTTTTTTTCCCCAAGGCAGGGTCTCAAATCACCCAGTTTAGTTTTGAACTCGATACATAGCCAATGATGACATTAAACTTCTGATCTTCTTGTTTCTATCTTTATAGTGCTGGGATTATAGTGTGGGCTACACCATCCAGTTTTATAGGGTGCTGGGCATTGAACAGAGGCCTTTGTGCATGCTATACAGGCACTCTTCCAGCATGAGCTACTTCCACAGTCCTAGAATGTTAAAAGCAAAATATTCTTCAGCTTTGGTAAACTATAGTTTTAGAAGTTGTCCCTAAGTTGCATTGCCTGTAAAAGTAACTTTGTGGGGGTTGGGTTTTTGTGATAGGGTTTCTCTGTATAGATTTGGTTGTCCTGGACTCGCCTTGTAGATCAGGTTGGTCTAGAACACACAGATATCCTCCTGCCTCTGCTTCCCCAAGTGCTGGGATTACAGACATGTGCCACTGTGCCCAGTGTAAAAGTGACTTTTATTCTCCTGATGTAATTGTCATCTCTGTGGCCCTATGCTTAGTCCTGGAAGTATCTAGCCCGTGTAAATTATAATCTAGACCTAGAATGCTGTCAGCCTCTGAGACTTACTGCTGAATATGCTTACTCTTTCTAGCTTTTTCTGAATTCTGGCTGGCTGGTTAACTCAGTTGTTCTGGCTCTAACTCCTTTGCAAGATGACCGATTCAAACTGACTTCTTTCTCAGCCTGTGAAAGAATTGTTCTGCTTGGCCTCAGAGTAACTCTAGAAATTTGTTCTAATCTTTCTGCTCATTCTCGTTCTCTAACTCATTCTGTCTTCACCTGTGTCTAGCTTGTTCTCTCTACAATCTGTATTTGTAAAACTCTCCAGGTAAAATTGTCTCATCCTCACCTCTCTCTGCACTGCTCTTAAGTAGCTTCTCTTTTCTCTCTATCCTTGTGAGAGATGTGTGTACCCTATCTCTGACTCATTCTGTCAAATCTTTTTCTGATTCATCACTTTGTCTGCCCTTCAATTAGACATCACTTTCAAACATGGGTGCTTCCTTCTGTAAACTAACTTTACCTTCATTATTTGGGATTAAAAGTGTATACTAAGGGCTCGTCTGAATTTCAGGTGGATCAGATAGACCTAGAAGCTCTTTGGATGTGAGCAGAGCAGCCATGATGCTGGATTAAAATTCCTTTACAATTACCAACCCAAATCTAGAAATAGTTCAAGTGGGCTACAATCAGCAAATGAAAAAGTCTTGGAAGCATATATGCTCCCCCTGAATCCCAGGGCATGGAGGCCTGTAATGGGAAGGTGTTTAAGAAAGCTGTGTGTGGAAGCAAAACCTTGGAATCAATGGCGAATGTGGATTGAGCTACTCACTTGATGCTATCTTGGATGAACGCAGGTACCCAAGTATTTGGACAGTTGGAACCGCTACATTTATATGGAGCCTGAGAACAACCCTTCTCCCGTTGCCAATGATGTCCTGGTAGGCTGAATATGCATGTGCAATAGAAAGATGCAGTGAGTCCACGGTTGAGAGTTGGTGGGTGGGGAGACCCACACAGTAACACAGATCTTTAAGGTGAACAGGGGCATGAGTGAGGAGTGAAGACAGAAAATATAGCCTAAGGGCTTCTTACCTAAAGACCGTTTGGTTATATATAGTTGGTTGTCAATTCACCCCACAGCTGGAGCTTTAAGAATAATAGTTTCTTTTTCTCACTACCATAAAGATTGACTAGACTCAGCAAGGTGCTTTGCCCTGAGCTCTCTCCAGTTGTTTCTGATAGGCAGGGGTTGAAGGATGGGCATCTCAAATGCTCTGTGAGCTCCCTTGCTCTTTGTGGTCTCTCTAACATGGCAGCTACACAGCAGTGGGACTTCTTACATGGTAGATGAAAGCCATCAAAAAGGTATCCCATGACAAAGGGTACCTGGCTGAGAAAAAGAGGAGGTCACAAATACCAGCCCTTTTCTGTCTCCAGCTTCAGTTTTCTTTTTATTATTTGAAAAAAAAAATAGTTAAAATATAATTACATCACACCCCTGCCTCTGCAATCTTCAACTCTCCTATTCTTCCCTCTCAAATTCATGGCCTCTTTCTCTTTAATTGTTATTGCTATATATTTATACAAATGAATATAAATATATATACATATATATATATAAATATATATATATATATATATATAAATACAGTCTACCTAGGCCATTTAGTATTACTTGTATGTATATGTTTCAGATCTGAGCAGTTAGTATTGGATAGTCCTTGGGAAAACTAATTCTCTTTCTTTTGGATTTCCTTAATTGCCTATATCTCTTTATCTAGAGTGGGACCCCTGAGATTTCTCCTCTCCATGATGGAATGTTTATTGGCAGTAGCATTGTTCAGATCTTGTCTAGGCAGCCATCTCTTTGAAGTCTTATGGGTGAAGCTTCCCTGTCATTTCTAGGAGGCACAATGTCACAGTAGACTTCCTGATCTTCTGACTCTTACAGTCTTTCATGCAGTCAGGATTTCATGTATCTCTTTGTTACCTGCAGTCCTCCACAGGGGAACATATCAGGCAAGTTGCCCAACAGAGGTTGAGTATATAATTGCTATTAGTTCAACTCAGACACAGAACAGTATCTTGTTTCTTGTTAACCACCTCGCCAGTAAATTTACTGCAAAAGCAGCAAATGTACAGGGATTGACCAAGAATGCTTTGGATTCATGTGAGGATATGTGGAAACCTTGTTTCCAGCTGGGTATGAAGGATAGTCATTTTACTGGGGGCACGGAAACTTGAGACGTTGGAGTCTAGACACATAAACATACATATTTAATCAGTCCCTTAAATATCCATCAAAATATATATTTGAACACAAATTTATCCATCTTTAAGTTGTTATCTGTTGAAATTTAAAGTACCATGGTGCTTTTGAAATACTTTTGTGTTAGTTAAAGTTGTTTGAGAGATGGCATGGTCTAAGTGGTTGAGAAATGAAATTGCATAGCCGTTAATTTGTGATGCTTCTGATTATCTTCTTATTCAGAGAGTTCTTTTTTTAAATGAAAGAGAGATTATGAGACCAGATATATGAACAGGCTTCAACCATTTAAGGAAAGTATTCCTTGCCCAGCTTTTTAGTTGCCTAAATTGAGTTTTATAGATTAGCTCCACTTGTTTGTCTGTGTTCCACTGGAATAATCAGACACATTTCTCATCGAGGTTACACGACTTTAATATATTTAGAGCTATTTGGCCAAAATTTCTGTATGGAGAATGTATAGATACATTCTCTTGAGATGGAATGTTCCCTATTCTCTTTATTTCTATGACTTGTGCATCCTTGAGGATGCTATCTGAATAGCCAGCTTACTTGCTTGTGGTGTATGCATTATTCTTTTCCAATTTCTGTCACTTGAAATAAAAGCAAGTAATAATCCATTTGGATGTTGTGAGAATTCTCTACCCAGGGAGATATAAACAAATATCTGTAAGGGCCCAAAAACAAATCAAAGTATGATTCAAACATGGAATTTATTGAGATTATTCAGAGCATAAGTAGTTAATGGTTGCTTGGGTATCATTCTTCTTCCAGTGTAAGTCTGGGTGGTCATTCTTCATTCAGCAGTGCCTTGGTGTTCCCTGGGACTCAGCTGTTTTTTGATGTCCACCATCCCCAGCTGATGAGGCTGTTGGGCATGGCACAGGGTCTGCTGGGTTCCACTGGGCTGAACACCAGGCTTCCAGATGAAATGAGGTTCTAGGTCTCTTAAAAATGGCTAAAGTACATTAGGGCTAAGCCCCTGTGCTGGGCTGGGGTTTTCCATGGAATGTTACAATTAACCCTTTTGAATGAAAGGGTAGTAACAGGACCTCTGTGTTCCAAAGCCTATGGCATACCAAGCCCTGGGGGTTTCAAGGGTGAATGTGTTTGAGGTCAGGGAGCCAGGGATACTTAATTTGCATGTAGTGATACAGTACCACATTTGCATGCAGTATTATCACAACAAGGAGACTATAGTACTTAATTATCCTGTGAGTGGGAGAAAATCTTCAAGGACAATTGAAGGTTATTGCTGAAAACTAAGATCTCCTTAGCATAGGGTGAGATATTTCCAGGAATCCTGAGGTGCTTGCTGAGCAGGTTTTTTTTTTTTTTTTTTTATCATAAAGTGTCTGGCTTGTAATCTTCCCTGAGAGGAATGTGATGGTCCTTACAAGATCTGAGGTTACCAGTTTAGGCAGAGAGGGAGAGAGAGAACCCTGATGAGAAAAGATTGTCATAGACCATCATAGACTGAACATGGAGGGTATCTGGAAATGTCATACTTCAACCTTATCTAGAGTCCCACACTTGAAGGAAGGGCTCAAGAGATCTTGCCCCTCTCTGAGGGTACAAAAGGCAGTCAGTCAATGGCTGTTCAGAGAGAAGCATTTTCTTCAGTAGTATAGTTGCTTGGAAATTGCTCATGTTTCTGTATGTAAGCCCATAGCAACGTTGTAATAAAAGAACTCTCTACCCACCCTTATTGACAGTAGACCCTAATTAAATTTATTGGTTTATCAAGCTAAACTTAATGAAATTATTTCTTTGATTTGTCATTGATTTCCTATATAAGATTAATAGTTGTTTTTTTTTTTTCACCTCCCCAGGTAAAGTGCAACATTCTGTAATAAATTACCTGAAACTCCATCACCATATGCCATACTGTTTCCGTGGTTTGGGATTCTGGATGTAGCTAAGGTGCATACTCCACTTCAGAAACTCCCAGATTGGTTGGGCGGGTTCACTTCCTACAGCATATTCAAGGCTATTGTGAGAATTTATTTTCTTGTGAGTTATTAGATTGAAACCTCATATCCTCATGAGCTGTTGGTCAGAAGCTTTTCTAAGGTTTGTTTTACATGTGTCCCTCTGTAAAGCACCTCAGAACATGACATCTGGCCTCATGGGAAGAAGTAAGTGAGAGGCAGGAGACAGTATCCTAAGAAAGCCTGAAAAGAGAACATGTCAACATGACATGTAACTTTGTAACACAGTCTCAGAAGTGACAGTCCATCACTATTGCTGCTTTTTGTTGAATACTTTGTCCAGTCCCCCACTTAAAGGAAAACAACTATTGACAAGAGTATAGTATAAGAGTATAGTGAAAACCAGTAGGAATCATGTCAGAAGTACTCTAAAATAAATAATAAAAATTTTGAAAAAACAATATGAATAACATAATACCTAAGTTACAGAAATAAAACATATCAGTGTGACTGAACTACTAACAGGATGGATATATAAAAAAGATGAAAATGTTTATGGCCAAATTCTTAATTTTTAAATTTATTTGTAAAAACTATATTTGTGTGTATATGTGTGTCTGTATATATATATATATATATATATATACATATACATATACATATATATATATATAATATGTGTGTGCATATGTGCATGTGAAGATATTTGTGCGTAAGTGAAGATGCTCACAGAAACTGAAAGAGGAAATCTGATCCCCCTAGAGCTGGAGTTATAGGCAGTTGTCAGCCATTTTGTATAGATGAGAGGACCAAACTTGGGTCCTATGTAAGAGCAATACATGCTCTTAAGCAATAAGCCATATCTTCAAATTCTTTAATGCTTTGATTTTTAATCTATACACATCCACTATTTGGTGCCAAGTCTCTTAATATGCCCAGGATATCCCTGAGAAGAGTAAAATTTTATTTATGAAGACATTTATAGATGAATGAGGGTTTAGCACCCTTCATGTGTCCAGTATTATCAGCTTAATGAATGCAAGAACCAAACGTGAAAAAAAAAAAACAAATCAGTGTGGTTGTTTCATAATACAAATACTTTATTAGTATTTTTGGAGTTCAGTGAATCCCTGTGTAGTATCAGCAAATTTTACTTTGAATTGTTGAAATTTGGGCAGGAAAGTGGGTCATGAGAAAGACAAGCAGAGTGTTGAGAACAATAACTTTTGCTTATTTTGGATTTATGAAACATTATTACAGATTACATTAATATATTGAAATATCAAAACACTGCTGGAAAAAGAACAAAGGGAAAGGGAAGCTCCATTTTTTTTTATCACTGAGAATGCAGCTGAAATCCCTCATCTCCTATTCCATGAATCTCTGTACCTAAAGAAACTAATTGGGTCAATGGAGTTGACCATTCATGGGTACTGACCCTATCAAGTTCCCCTGGAAATGTCTGTCTCCCCTCACTCATGAAGAAGGAAGAAACATGAGGTCAACATCCAGCATCAGCAGAAAACCTGAGCATACCCTCATGATTTCAGAATCAGTATGTGGTAGCAGTCAAAATTATTCATACTAACGTGGCAGTGTGTGTATGCATGTTCAGTCATGAATTATAATCACATCGTGTTTCTTTTAATTATCTTATATTTTGCTTCTGCTGTCATCTCAGTTGCATTTTCACAAACATACTTTTCCTTTTTGTGACAGGAACTTGTACATATTCCTGAGTCTAATTGTTCTTTACATTCTTCAATTTCACATTCTTCAAAATACTGTCCATGAGACACCATTTTTAATGATTGATGAGTTCTCTGTTCTGCCAAGTAATTGTCACCTAGTTAGGTGCTTAGGTTTATTTTAAGTGCTAAATAATATGAAAAATAACTTTTGATACTAGGGGGGAACCATAGTTTGAGCTGGTGACAGACCCCAAACCAAAACCTAGAACCTATGTTGCATTCTTCATATGAAGATGTTCAAAAGTGCCAATAGATGAAATTATCATTTCAAGTTATTGACAAATCTGAACTATCAAGAGATCTTCCTGGTGGTGAGACCTGGATATGTGGGATTTTCTCCTTTTCAACAAGGAAGTGTGTGCTTTACACCATGATTTTGTTAGCTTGCTGTCAATTCTTGGGATGGTGGCAATTCAGCTGAGTTAGGATTGCAACAGAATGATAGTATTGCCTTTTTCCTCCCTTCTACCCCCTGCACTACCAAGATCTTGGCTTTTGTCTGTAGTGAGAAATGAGGAAGTTGGTCTCTGACGTAGAAGATAGTGTGCATAAATTAATTAGTTTCAGCAAAATGATGTATTCTTTATGAGTTACTGAAAGCACCAAACAGAACACACCACCATGACCCCTTTCTAAGATGTGTATCAATATTCCTTCCTGTACCTTCCGGAGTTTGTCCATTTATGACATAAGATCCAGTTTTTCCTTACCTATCCAAGGGCTGTAAGGGCACTCTTTCCTCTTGGACCACTCAGATGACAGCCTGCTTTAAATTGGAAAATAAAATAAACCTTTAATTTTCATCATTTTCAGGAATTGAGATGAGTAATTTGCAGCTCCTGACTAGAAAAACAATTGTGCCCCCTTTGTTCCCCTGTAGAGTAGGTTTTATAAGTGACACAGTCTGATGGTTAATTTCTGAATCACAACAGCAGCATGTGTACTATTACACTATAATTATGTGTTTATATATCCATCTTTCTCAGTAAATTTGGAACTCCCTCTAGGTTGGAGTCCTGCGTCACTCATTTATGTACTGAAATGGATATAACAGTGCCTATGCTTCCAAGCAAATTGCCAGCAAATGCCTATTCACACAAACTTCCCCGTTCAGTCACTCATGCTCATGATTTTTAATCCCCCTTGGGTTTGTTTTGTTTGTTCATAAAATATTCATTGGTTCTAAGGGACTTGTATGCTCACACAGGTGCCTGTGCATACCCACACACCCATGCCTGTATATCTGTGTGTGTGTGTGTATGTGTGTGTGTGTGTGTGTGTGTGTGTGTGTTTACATATCCATGAGCATATGGAGGACAGAGGTCAACACAATGTCTTTCTTTATGGTTCCTACATTACGTTTTTGAGAGAGTCTCTCACCAAACTTGGAACTCTTCCTGGTGAAGACAGCAAATCCACTGTGAGCCACCTGTCTCTGTTCCCTGTCCCCGAGCACTGGGATTACACTTGTGTACACACCATGCCTAGTTTTTAGATACTTTGGGGGAATTGCAGCTCAGTGCCTCATGCTTGAGCAGTGACCATTTTATCAACAGAGCCATCTATATAGCCCTATAAGTTTAATTTTATTTTTTGATTATTTTTTTAATTAATTACACTTTGTTCACTTTGTATCCCCCTGTAAGCCCCTCCCTCCTCCCCTCCCAATTCTACCCTCCCTCCCCCTTCTTCACGAATTCCCCTCCCCAAGTCCATTGATAGGGGAGGTCCTCTTCTCCTTCCTTCTGATCTTATCGTATCAGATCACATCAGGAGTGGCTGCATTGTCATGTTCTGTGGCCTAGTAAGGCTGCTCCCCCCTTAGGGGAAGGTGATCAAAGAGCAGGCCAATCAGATTACGTCAGAGGCAGTCCCTCTTCCCATTACTATGTAACCCACTTGGACACTAAACTGCCATGGGCTACATCTGTGCAGGGGTTCTAGGTTATCTCCATACATGGTACTTGGTTGGAGTATGAGTCTCTAGGAAGTTCCTTGTGTTCAAATTTTCTGGTTCTGTTGCTCTCCTTGTGGGGTTCCCATCCTCTCCAGCTCTTACTATTTCCCACATCTTACATAAGATTCCATGTACTCTGCCCAGCAGTTGGCCATAATTTTTATTGAGTTATTTATTTACTTTACATCCCAGTTCCAGCTTTCCGCCATCCTCTCTTTCCAGTTCCTCCCTTTCACCCCTCCTCAATTCGACCCAGACAGGAACCTAACAGCTGTCATCATAGAGGCTTTACCCTGTAACTGATGGAAACTGGTGCAGCGACCCACAACCAAACTTCCTTCCTTCCTTCCTTCCTTCCTTCCTTCCTTCCTTCCTTCCTTCCTCTTTCTTTCTTTCTTTCTTTCTTTCTTTCTTTCTTTCTTTCTTTCTTTCTTTCTTTCTTTCTTTCTTTCTTTCTTTCTTTCTTATGAGACAGGGCTGACAGGGCTTTTCTGTATAGCCTTGGCTGTCCTAGACTCTCTTTGTAGACCAGGCTAACCTCGAACTAGCAGTGATCTGCTTGCCTTTGACTACCTCAGTGCTGGAATTACAGGAGTGCGCAGGTGTGCCTGGATAACGTTATTTTATTTCTTTTAATTGGGGAGTGGCATGCATGCAAAAAGGGGAGGGAGGGTTGGATCGGGAGGGGAGGAGGGAGGGGCTTATGGGGGGATACAAAATGAATAAAGTGTAATTAATAAAAAATTAAAAAAAATAAATAAATATTATTTTCTAATTCCAAAAAAAAAAAAAAAAAGAAAACAGTATAAAAATTCTCAGGAAAATTGTCAGTAAATGTTATGAAATTCCTTCTCTCTCCTCAGAGATGCAGGTCATGAAAGCTGAAAGGATAGATATTATTTAAGAAGACAAGATTGTTCAACAACTATCTTCTCATCTGTTTTAGACTCATTTCATGTCATGTTCAAGTTTACCTTCCTGTACACCCTGTCCTTGGCTGAGAAACAGGAGACAAAGGCTTCCTGTACCCCTTGCTTTTGTGTTTTCCATAAACATGATTTATGTACAGACTACAGGCCTTTTTATTCTTACTCTTGCTGAGCAAACAGAGCTGTAAATAACCTGACCTTCCAGACATGATTTGTTCTGGTCCAGGCCCCTCTTTTTAGTTATCCTTAGTTAAACATCTAATTTTTGTACATGCCCTTTTTCATATGAGAGTTCATCACATTACTTCATTATTTATTTCCCGCTTTGATCAGGGAAGCTCAGAAATGTTTAAAGCTTACAAAATGGAAACATGATAAAATATCACATGTCACTAATACAGTGAAATTAGTACATGTGGTCTGAAAGCTTATCAGCGCATTAAAGAACTTCGTTTCTGATCCTGTCTGTTTTTAAAAGGCCAAAACACGTTAATAAAATGTCTGCAAAGGTTTCTCTCTCTTTTTTTCTTACTAGGATACTTTAGTCTGGATCTTGCACTTGATTAAACAATTCGGCTCCATAGTCCCTTATCTGTGATTCTGAAATTCTCTAGATGCTAAAATTGTTTTATAACTTATTAGGAAAATTCCACACTAGCTGAAGTTAATTATAGTCTCTCTGTAAACTACTTTGAATGAATGATTTGTAGGAAAGTATTAATATTTGATTACTGTATGCTGTTCCAAACCCCATAGCCATTGTTATGATACAGATGCTATATAATATTTATGATTGTCCAAAATGTGAAAAGTCTGTTTGAAAACATACTCAATCTTAAAGTTCATCAAAGTTGGTCCCTGAGGTATTAGTATTCTATGTAAACATTTGTGTAGACACTGATCCCTGAAGTGTTTTTTTTAATTAATTAGTTCAATTTACATCTCAGTTATAGGTCCTTCCCTCCTCTCTTCCCAGTCCCACCTCCCCTGGAATATCCTTCCTCTCCTTATTTCCTTAGAATAGGAGAGCCCCTCTTTATATATAGACATTTGTGTGGAATTAAATTTCATCATCCTTATATTGTTTTCAAATGTTATTCAAAATACTTTCTAACTACAAAAGTATTTATGGCTGAAGCCATGTCACGTCTGGTTAAAAACTAATAGACAGGAGATATGGCCAGCCACCTGTTACACAAACATGTCCTCAGTTCAGATCATAGCACCCCTAGCTAAGCTAAGGGACAGATACAGGAGGATTGCTGGGGCTTGCTGAGCTGCCAGACTAGCTCCATATTCAGTGAGAGACCCTGTCTCAATAGAACAGAGTAGAGATGAGTAAAGATACTGTTTGTTCTCCTCCCGCATGTACAGTTGTACACACCCACATGCATTGGCATTCACCTCACAATAACACATTTACACACACACACACACATACACAAAATGAATAAATACATGAATAAAATAATATGGAAGAAAAAGGATTGGTACAAAGAACTCAAAATTCTTAATATTTACCATATTATCAAGCTTAAAATTTTTTTACCATACTCCCAAGTGTGGATACTGACAAAATGTACAAGACTTAGGTTTTAGGGAAAGGACCTTATTATCCCATGAAAAGTGAACAGTTTTGTATTCACACCAGATTCCCTCTTGTTTTCCAAGTCACATGGGGCAGTTTGAAGTGGTCCAAGAGGCTGTCACGAAGCCTTCCATCTTGCACTATAGTTGGGAAGTCTGTATCTAGAGAATCTGAATTTTTATACTGGATATCAAGCAAATATGAATGACCTTGCCTTGTAAGGAGACATTGTTTTTATTATTTTGAGTGTTGAAAAATGTTCCTTCTGCACTGAGGAGAGATGTAGTATTCATCATATAAGATGGCTGGCTGCCTGTCAAACTGTTCTCTAAATATTTATGCTTATGTCCACAGATTAGTGTTTATATCTGCTTTGATCCGAGAGCTCATTACACTGTAGTGTGTGCCAGCCAATGCAGGGACTCATAATTGGTCCAAGTGTTGAAAATAAGTGACTTTTAAATGCTCAGCTATAAATGGAACATTTATATCACCATCTCCAAGACTCAGGGAACATTGTGGAAGAGAGGGGCGAAAGAATGTAAGACCTCAAGAATAGGTGAAGTGCTGTGGGACACTGTCACTCTAACAGGACATGGCTTCTGCGCTCTTGAATTCTCAGCAGCTGTGATTACCTGAGCAATACCTGCATTAGATAGGGGCCCTTGACATTCTCTCTTGGAGAATGGAAAGCTCTTAGCAGTTGCTGGGCATTGGGGAGAGGTCATTCAAGAGGCTCTACCCATCTCTGTGGATCAGTTCATGGTTGCTGGGGAAGGGAGACACATATTTTTCCAATTGTGTGGCCTCTTGTAAGTTGCCTATGCTACTGTAAATAACCCACATTCTTATAAGTAGCTTAATTAAACTCATTTCTTGCTAACGAATGGATGACTAAATTAAAAAAAAAAACCTTATTAATTCAAACACATAATAAAAAAACATGAAAAGCAAGCATCTTTGTAAGAACAAGATATGACAAAATCTGACCCATGGGGAAGTGTCTTCTAATAGAATAGGAGGCAAGATATAAATTTTATATATATAATTTCACATCATATATATTTTCCACATATAATTCACACACATATAACTATGTGATGATACTTTGAAGTATATTTCTCTTTAGAGTGTTTTTTATATTTGCCATAGACAACAAGTTAAGCACAAATTTGTGGAGCGTCCCATTAAAAAAATAAAACCCAAGAAAATGATGATGACTAATTCCTCTCGTGTCTTTTCTTCAGATGTCTGAGATCTAGTTAGCAAATGTCATGAGAGACCATATGATTGTTGACTTGCTCAGGTGGTGGCAAGTTTCATATAATTAATTCAGACCTCTACAGGTTTAGTCACTACTGCCTTATTCACTTTCTTTTATTAATTTTTATTGTACATTCCAAGGTGTCCACTCCCTCCCTTCCTCCCAGCCTCTCTACCCCTCCTTTTCCCTTCTTCTCTCTTTTTCCCCCAAGAAAAGGGAGCCCCCTGTATCAACCCTCTTCAGCACATGAAGTCACATCAGGACTGAGCATATCTTCATCCACTGAGGCCAGGCAAGCCAGCCCTGCCAGGGGGAAGTAATCGAAAACAAGGCATTAGAGTCCATATTAGAAAAAGCCCCACCCCCTGACTGTTCCCGCAACCCACATGAAGACCAAGCTGCTCATTGGCCACATACGTGCAGGGAGCCTAGGTCCAGACCATGCATGTTCCTTACTTGATGTCTCAGTCTCTGTAAGCCCCCATGATATTGGGTTAGCTATCTCCTTGGTCTTCTTGTGAGCTTCCTGTCCCCTCCAGGTCCTTCCGTCTTGCCTCCAACACTTCCACAGGACCCCCGGGGCTCTGCCCTATTCTTGGCTGCAAGTTCCAGCATGTGTCTCCATCACTTGTTGGCTGGAGCCTCCTAGAGGACAGTCAAGTTAAGCTCCTGTCTGCAAGCATAGCCGAGCATCATTAATAGTGTCAGGGGCTGGCTTTTTACCATGGAGTGGGTCTTAGTTTGGGCCAATTATTGGTTGGACTTAATCTCAATTTTTGTGCCCTCTTTATCCCTGCATTTCTTGTACCTAAGGCATTTTTTGGATCAAAGGTTTGTGGGTTTTTCTTCCCCTCCCTCCACTAGTCCTGCCTGGCTAAAAAGTGGTCACATCAGTTTTCATGTGCCCCTGCCCCTGTTAGGAGTCTCAATTAAAGTCACACCTATATCCTCCCAGAAACCTACCCTGTCACAGGCCTCCAGCTTGACAAAGAGATGGCCCCCTCAGTTTCCCTTCTTGTTCTTATCCCTCTTACTCCCTCCATTCTCCCCACAGTTGATCTCCACCCTTTTTTACTTCCCCATTCCATCTTCTTCCCAGTTCCCTCTCTTCTTCCATTTCTGCTGTCTATTCTATTTCCCTGTCTGTGTGACATTCTGACACCCTCCCTTTCCTTCCTTGTTACTTAGCTTCTTTGGGTCTGTGGATTGTAGTATGGTTATCCTGTACTAGAAGTCTAATATCTGCTTATAAGTGAGTACATACCATGTGCATCTTTCTGGGTCTGGGTTACCTTACTCAGTTCCATCCATTTGCCTACAAATTTCATGATTTCTTGTTTTTAATAGCTGAGTAAATGTAGCTATTCTAATATCTAATAAAATAGACTACCAATCAAAATCAATCAAAAGAAATAGGGAATGGCACTTCATACTCATCAAAGCAAAAATCGACCAAGATGACATCTCAATTCTAAACATAATATGCTGAAATGCAAGAGCACCCACATTTGTAAAAGAAATATTACTAAAGCTTAACTCACACATTGAACCTTTTGGGAGGGATACTTCATATTCAAATCACAACAACTGTCAATTGTGAAAGTGAGGAATATTGAGGAATGGCAGAAATGACTGCTTGGCTTATATTATTATATTAGGAAAACAGAATACACAATGATACGTGTAACACACATAACTATATAATGGAAATGTATATAGCACATATATAATCCATACATGATTGAGATGGTAACTATATAATGGAAATGTATATAACACACACACACACACACACACACACACACACACACATATATTCCATACATGATTGAGATGGAGGCACAAGGTATTTCATTTATGTGCCAGGTGTTTTATTCACACGAGTAGTAATCAAGCTGTTGAAAACAGAAATCTTGAAAATAATACCACTGTGTTTGCAGCAACATAAGTCTTTAAAGTACATATGCCTTGGTAGAACATAAATATATTTCCATTAAAAAAATATGCCTAAACTAAAGCATGGATGTTTTATTCCTCATACACCCAATGCTATCCTTTCTCTAATATTTCATTTGCCTCCTAGGAGGTGATTGCTGTGAACAACTTGTTGTGTATTCCTCTGGGCTATATATTTACATATATTCAATATGTATATACAATATTTTATATATTTATATATGTTAATAGATAATATATTGTATTTTACATAAAATATAATTATATATAAATATATAATTGTATATAGAATGTACAATATTATATATTTACATATATTAATATGTAAAAGTACAAATATAGTTTTAAGAAAATATAAATGGGATTATCCTGTGCATAGTCCCATATATTCTCATTTTTTTCTTTCAAAAGATTTTTGGAGATATTCCAAATAGACATCAGTTGAATAGAATTGATATGATGGATATATCATATTTGAAATGGACAGTCTAAGCTTATCTTTCAGGGCTGCTAATAGTCTTTCATAATTATTCTAGATACATATTATGACTGTATTCTGCATCAAATAAGCTTCATAGACTAGCCCTTCTCCTTTTGGGTCTATATTCTAAGATAATCTTGATACAACCATGTATTAATTATGCACACCAGGTACTTTTCTGAGATTATAATTTAATTACAACATTTTCCTCCTTGCTCTCTTTCAAATGTATGGCCTCTTTTTTTCCATTAACTATTACCGCATGCATATGTGTATATACTAAATATAACCTGTTCAGTCTGTGTATTGCCACCTGTATATATGTTTTCAGGATTGAATTATACTAAACAATGAATTGATGTTTTCTTCATTGTGAAAGACCACCTCTCCCATTCCTAGCTTACCTCAGTTGCTTATACTTCTTTGTATAAGGCTGAGACTTCTTGGGTTTTCCTCCATCCAGTTTGTCATGTTCATTGGTTTCGTCCCTGTTCAACTCCCATTTAGACAATCATGTTGATAAGACTTCATGGATATAGCTTTTAATATTGCTAGGAGACACAGGTCTCAGAGCAAATTCATTAACCTTCTGGCTCATAAAATCTTTCTACCTGCTCTCCTGCTTTGTTCCCTGAGCCTTAGGTGCAGGGGCGTTTTGTAGATGTATCTATTGGGGCAGGGAAGAGTGGGGTTCTACAACTCCTCATTTTGATTGGTTGTGGTTTTCTGTAGTGCTCTCTATCTACATGCACACTTTTGTATAATAATAGCAAAGTTTTGAGAACTTTTCTTGCAAAATTTATTCTAATTGTAGATGAAGGGAGCTTAATGAGAAATATGATACTTTTGAAGCATCAGAGTACATCTTCATCAATTATTTATTAGTTACAAAAGGAAAATTTAGACAGTGAGGGAAGAAGATTTTAATCAAATGAGCAAAAATAGCATCACTGGTACAGCTAAATGAGTATCCAGTGCTTATAGATTTGAAACCTTAAGAAAGACACAAGATCCCCTATGCAGTTAGTGTTCTGTCCAGATAAGTGTTAGTTGGCTCAGATCACAAAGAAACATAAGCTAAATTTGTATGAAACGACATTTTTTTTAAAACAAATGACTCAAATTTAAAATATACATGTGCTTTTAAAATAATGAAATGAAAATATTGACAAAAGACAGACAGATATACAAAGCAGGCTTAGGTACTGCTCCAAATCAGTGTAGTCTAAATATGCATGACAGCTTGATACAGTGTAACCCTGGACAGAATCCTGTATTAGAAAAAATACTTTAATGTACATTGCCAAAACAATCAATAATGGAATATGGACTATAAACTGGTTACTTGCTAAAATTCTGAATCTCAGTAATTGTACTGAGATCATGTGAGATTATATGCTGAGGAAATATAAGTTGTCTTGGGAAGCACAGAAAATACACATCAAAGAATGAAGGGGCAAATAAGCCTATTGGCTGCAAACGCTTCAGGAAAAAAAAAAAGTGGGCGTGTTCTTCCAGAAAGCGAGTAGTGAATGAATTCTGAGTGAAAGTGTTTTCTTTTGACTTGAGCATGACCATGTCAAGGAAGCCAGTGCTTCAGACACAAAAGAATGGCAAAGCCTTCCTTGGGTAAGGCTCAGGGGAAGGAAAGCCTTCCATTGTTTTGTGTTTATAGCCTGAGATTGCTCTCTTACAGATATCCCCTCCCTAGATTTGCTAAAGCTAATATTAACCCATCTTCTCCTTCAGTTGTATACAAAAACATACCTCCTTTATTCAGATATATAATAGAAACAGTCTGAATTTTCTGGCTGTTCCTGTTGCATCTCCATGAGACCACATAGCCCATCCAAACCCAGCTTTTCTGTATACCATGTGTGTGATAACCTTGACACAACTATGTATCAGTGATGGACCCCCAATTAGGAACTACCCAGACATTACAGTTTCCAAAATACAAGTGGCTGAATAGAAGTTAATTTACAGAGGTAGAAGACAATGTATACTCAAATTTGTTTTAAGATTTTATTTATTTATATCTTGTGCCTATTAATGTTCTGTACATGTGTCTAAGCACCACAGGCATGCAAAGCCCAGGGAAGCCAGAAGAGGGCATCAGATCCCCTGCACCAGAATCCTCTTTCTCTCCCTTCTCCCTCTTCTCCGCTCCCTCTCCTTCTCCCTCCCTCCTTCTCTTCCCTTTCTCCCTTCCTCCCTCTCTTCCCTTGCTTCCTACCTCCCGCCTCTTTCTACCCTCTCCTTTCCTTACAAAGGGATATGAGTCACTGTCATGTGAGTGTTAGGAAATGAACCTGGGTCCATAACTTGCGTTTAAAATGACAAGTTGTTTTAATAAAACATCAGCTTGCACCAAGTATGTCTCACTAATTCTCCTTCTCCAGAGGCATTTTATTAAGTTGTGCTTTGGCAAAGAAACTTGCTGTTGTGTTTCATTTTTCAATTTGTGTAAAGCTGATAGAGTAAGTGAATGGAGCATTCCTTAAGTTTAGAAATATATAAAAACAGAAATTATTTCTAAAAGATCAATAATCTCTCTTTTCTGTCTCTGGATTGTTCCAAGGAACTGGCATAGCAATTATTTTAATGGCTTTCTTGAGATATAATTCACATGCATACATTTTATCTGTTTAAATGTGTACGATTCAATAGTTTTTAATATATTCCCAGTGGTGCAACCACGACCGCAATCCAATCTCAGAATATTTTCATCATCCCCTAAAGAAACCCTGAGCCCATTAGTGGTGAATCTCTATTCTCTTTGGTCTCCCTTGCCCAAGGCAACTGCTAATCTATTTTCTACATCTCTGAATTTGTGGATTTAGGACATTCCATATAAATGAAATTGAAAGCCAACAATCTGTGGGCAATTGTGTCCTGCTCTTTTTGGAATTCAGTGTGTTTTCAGGTTTATTCATTTGAAGCATGTTTCAGCACTTCTTTTTATGGCAGGATCATATTTCATTCACATGAACCGAATTTTGCTCTATGCAACACAGTTTTGCTTATCCACTTACTATATAACAGACATAGGCTGTTTCTACTTTGCTGCCACAACAGTGATTCTCAACCTGTGGATTGCTACCCCTGAAGAAGTCAAATAACCTTTTTACAGGGGTCACCTAAGACCACTGCAAAACACAGACATTTACATTAGAATTCATAACAGTAGCAAAACTATGGTTAGGAAGTAGCAACAAAAATAGTTTTATGGTTTGGGGTCACCACAACATGGGGAGCTAGAGTAAAGGGTCATATCATTAAGAAGGTTGAGAAATGCTATGTTAGAATATGTTGCTATGGGTATTTCTGTGAAGGTCTTCAGGTGTGTATTTTGACTTTAACATCCCTTGCATGTATTCTGCTCACATATGCAGACACAGACAGCTAGATGACTGATTGATAGATAAGCAGCCAGCCAGATAGATAATAGAGGGTTAACAGAGGAAAAGCTGGATCATATGTTGACTCTCTTTAATGTTCTGAATAACTGCTAGACTGGCTTCCACTGTGGCAGCACCAGCAGTGTTTCAGGGTCCTAATCCTTAATTATTATTATTATTATTATTATTATTATTATTATTATTATTATTACAATCCTAGTGGGTCTAAAGTGGACTTTCATTGTAACTTGAATTTGCATTTCCCTAACGGCTAATGATGTTGACCTTGTTTTTGTATGCTAGTCAGCCATTTTAATATTCCCTTTGGAGAAGCATCTATTGAAATACTTTGCCAATCTTTTAATTGGGTTATTTTTTTATGCATGGGTTATAAGACTTTATACATTTCCCACACGTGTTCCTTATTAGATGTGGAAGTGATAATTGGAAATAGCAATTTACATAGGTTTGCTATCATTGGACTGCCTTTTTTCCACTTAAATTTTTTCTTGGATGTATGTCAATTTTAGTACTAGTCTCAATTAAAAAAGAAAGAAACTTTCCAAGTAAACTTATCTCTTGGTGTCCTCAAGGTATTAGTTTCCTAATCCCCTAAAGATATAAAAATTTATGGATGCTTAAGTCCCCTACATAAAATTGTGTTGCATTTGTATATAGCCTATGCACAGCCTCTTGTTTCCCTTAAATCATCCATAGATCACTTGTAATACCTACCATAATGTAAAAGGCTATGTAAATAGTTGTTATACTACATTTGGTTGGAAAATAACGACAAGAAAAAACCTGGCTCTGCTCAAGACAGAAACAATTCTTTTTTTAAAATTTTTTTTTATTTTTAAATAATTTTATACATTCACTTGTATCCCAGCTGTAGCCCTTTCCCTCTTTCCCCCCAATCCTCCCCTCCCCCTCCCTACTTCATCTCCTCCCTTCCCCTTTCCGAGTCCACTGAGAAGGGGTGTCCTCCTCTCCTTCAGTCTGCCCCTAGCTTATCAGGTAGCTTCAGGATGGTTGCAATGTCCTTATGTGTGGCCTAGCAAGGCTGCTCCCCCCTCAGGAGGGAGAGAAAGCTCATGAGTTCATGTCAGAAACAATTCCTGTCCCCCTTACTAGGGAACCCACTTGGATACTGAGCTACCATGGGCTATGTCTGAGCAGTTGTAGGTTATATCCACGCATGGTCCTTGGTTGGATAAACAGTCTCATAGAAGACCCCTGTGCTCAGATATATTTGGACCTTGTGGGGCTCCCTGTCCCCTCTAGGATATACTAATTTCTCCTTCCTTCATATGATTCCCTACACTCTGCCGAAGGCTTGGTTATGGGTCTCAGCATCTGCTTTGATACACTGCTAGGTAGAGTCTTTCAGGTGCCTTCTGTGTTAGGCTACTGTCCTGTTACTTGTTTTCTCCTATTTCCAATGTCCATCCCCTTTGTCTTTCTAGATGAGGATTGATCATCTTACCCCTGGACCTCTTTCTTGTTTATCTTCTTTAGGTGTACAGGTTTTAGTATGTTTATCCTATCTTATAGGTCTTTAAAAGCGAGGATATACCATGTGTGTCTTTCTGCTTTTGGGATACCTCACTCAGGATGATTTTTCTAGATCCCACCATTTGCCTGCAAATATCATGATTTCCTTGTTTTTAATTGCTGAGTAGTATTCCATTGTGTAAATGTACCACAATTTCTGTATCCATTCCTCTGTTGAGGGACATCTGGGTTGTTTCCAGGTTTTGGCTATTACAAATAAAGCTGCTACAAACATGGTTGAGCAAATGTCCTTGTTGTGTACCTGAATGTTTTGGATATATGCCTAGGAGTGGTATAGCTGGATCTTGAAGTAGCACTATTTCTAATTGTCTGAAAAAGCACCAGATTGATTTCCATAGTGGTTGTACCAGTTGACATTCCCACCAGCAATGGAGGAGGGTTCCCCTTTCTCCACAGCCTCTCCAGCATGCATTATCTCTTGAGTTTTTTGGATACTTATAAATGTATTCTTTGGAAGTTTCATATTCATATATACATACATACATACATACACATATACAATGCATCTTGATTATATTCACCACTCAAGGCCCTTAAACTCTTCCTTAAACTCACCACACATATCTACTTCCTAGCTTCATGTTCTCACCCTCTTTTTTGGGGGGGCTAACATACTAAGTCCAACTAATGCTGTCCACATATACATGGTTGTGGATTCATCACATGGGCTAGAGGTCACCTTCCTGAAAGCAAAGCAACTCTCATTCCCCCAGAAGCTACCAACTGCCAGTAGTACCAGACCTTGAGTTGAGGGCCTCAGGATCCCCTCCTCTTTCCATTTTGGAATTTTTAACTGCCTTGATGATCTACAGGGACTGTGCAGGTAACCACAGATGCTGCGAGGTTGTGTGTGCAACAGCCATGTTATGTCCAGAGGACAACATTTCCTAGCATTCCTCCTTATCCTCCAACTCCTATGTTCTTCCCATGCTTTCCTTGAGCCTTTAGGTAGGGAATTGCTATATCTGTCCCCTCTACAGCTGAGCACTCAACAGTCACTTATTCTCAGCACTTTGCCCAGTTATATCTCCACCTTAATTCCTGCCCACTGCAAAAAGAAGTTTCTTTGACAAAGGTTGGGAGCAATACTGATCTATGGATGTAAATATAAACAGTGTAAAGGCAGTTTGACAAGATGACCATTAAGCACAACAGTTGTAGACTTGTCCCTAGGCTTAAGATTTCCACAGCCATGGGCTGTTGACCACATCCACAGTACCAGACATGCATTCCCTCCTGTGGAACAGGCTTCAAGTCAAATCAAGATTGGATTTGGTTATCTCCATAAACAATCTTGCCGCTCTCACACCATTGGCAACAGCTTGCTCAACAAGTTCCTATTGTAGTGTATGGAGTCCAGCATCAGTGAGAACACTGATGCCTTTTCTACCTGAGCAGCCTTCATAGTGCCTTTCAGCACTCCAAAAAGTAAGACCTTGGATTGGTTGACTCTAGGAATAAAGAATTCATGGATGTGGAGGGCTGAGTTGATTTTATCAAATAATTTAAGTTGTACTTATTGTGTGTGTATGCCCGGGCTCACGCACCTACACTTGCAAAGATGACTTTCAGAAGTTGCTTCTCCCCTTCTACATGTGGGTCCCAGGGATCAAACTCAGGTAGTCAGGTAGCCTTTATCCACTGGGCCATCTCAGAATGTATGTATGTATATACTATATTAAATATTATATGTGCCATATTTTTAAAAATCTTTTAATAACTGCCACCTAAATAAGGTCTTCTGTTCATATGTTTTCAAAAGGCATATTTTATACCAATACTCAGTATAATGCTAAGCTGCTTTAACAATATGACCTCAGCTATACTAGCTGAAAGACAACATGCTTATTTCTCTTTCGCTTAACACTGTTGAAGTGTTAATACTATGGGCTGACTTCACACACTGTTCCCATATCTGAGACATGAAGACAATAAAATGCTTATTTCTTACTCATATCTCCTACCACCTAAATGATTAGATACATGGTCTTGTTCATGATCATGTAGGGATCCAAGCTTCCTTATTCTATCTTGGTGGCATGTAACCATGAACTTGGGGAAAATTGATAAATTTGAGGGAAGTTGGAGGGACTAATTTTTGCTAAGAGATCCATTAATTGTATAACATATCAAAAGCCATAATATGGAAGGTCGCAAAGCCAGAAAGGCAAGGAGAGGCCAGTTCATATAAGACCTTGACCTCTAGATTAACAACGACCACAGTTTGGTTCTAGAATGTCTCCCACAGACCTATGTATGTGTTAGGCTTGGTCCCCAGCTTACTGTAATGGAAGATGGTCTGCGTTTTAAGAGGTGTGGGCCTAGTGGGAGATTATTAGGCCATTGGAGGGATGCCCTCAAGGGATCTTTTTTAAAATTTTTTAAAAATTTTTCTTATTAGTTACATTTTGTTAACTCTGCATCCCAGCTATATCCCGCTCCCTCATTCCCTCTCAATCCCACCCACCCTCCCTCATCTCCTCCCTGCCCCTTTAGAAATAGTTCTTGTTCCCCTTATTATGGGAAACCAATTGGTTACTGAGCTACCACGGGCCACATCCGAGCAGTGGTTCTAGGTTATATCCATACATGGTCCTTTGTTGAGTGTCAGTCTCAGAAAAGACCCTGTGCCCAGATATATTTGGTCCTCGTGGAGCTCCTATCCTTTCCACATCATACTAACTCCCCTTCTTTCATATGATTCCCTGTATTCTGCCAAAGGTTTGGTTATGAGTCTTAGTATCTGCTTTGAAACACTGCTAGGTAGAGTCTTTCAGATGCCTTCTGCAGTAGACTCCTGTCATACGTTCAATGCACATCCCATTTGTCTTTCTAAATGGCCCTCAAGGGATCTTAAGGGATCCCATTCTCTTCATTTCTTTCTTTGCTACCCAGCTTGCTATGAAGTGAGAAATTTTGCTGTGCCATGCACTTCTGCCATGGCATGTCACACAGACCCAAGGTAATAGGACCAGTTCATTATGAAACCCCTATAACGGTGAGCTTAAATAAACTTTTGTAAATGGTAAGTTAGTTATTGGAGTTGTTTGTTATAGTGGCAGAAAGCTAATGTGTACTAGTAGAATGAACATATCATGACTATGATAGGTCAGTGGGTGAGATGGACACAAGCTGATTTGTAGGGGGCAATGTTAAAGAATGCTAGGGCTGTAATACATACATAGAGAATTCGAGGAAGAAGCATTAATTCAGACAAAAGTGAAAGGTTTAAGTCAAGTTAGCATACATAAGAATGGAGAAAATCGATGAATCTGGGAGGAACTATCCTTAGGGCTTATAGGTTGATAACTTAGCAAGAGCTGGTAAGGATGCAGGTGGGAACTATGATGACCTCCTGGCAACCATTCTCATGTACAGTGAACCTTAATGACAAAAGTTAGGGAGTTGTCCTAGGTGTAGGGGTGGCTAATAAATTCAGGTTTGGCTTTATTGATTCAGGTCACTCTGAAGTTTTCCAAAGACCTCCACTTGGAGAAAGAGACATGGGTTTCAGAAAAGAAAGATCTATACTAGAAACTAAACACTCCCCTTCCTGCTGTATATTAATAGCAGTTAAAGTATGAGAGTCACCCTAACAGTATCATGTAAAAAGAACAGCATGTGCAATGATGAGATAAACCCAGGAGAGATTTTGTATTAGACTATGTGTTGGCTGTATCAATGTACATCCTAGCTGAGAAAGATTGCAAAAAGGCCTGGAAGAGAGCACGGAGAACAAAGAGTGGTATTAAACAAATCGGTAACAAAGAAACCAATGACAGACACTTTCAATAAGGACACTGTAATCAACTGTGTGTCACATAAGACAAACCCACCATGAATTTAGGTGTGTTGATGGGAAGGTTATGTTATACTGACAGGAAAGTGATAGTTATGGAGAGTAGACCCTGAATACAAACTATTATCTTGGAAAGTTAGGAAAGTTAGCTTCCAACAAAAGCTAAGAGAAACAGCTAACAGCTTGGTAGAATATAAGAATATTGTTCTGTTTTGGTGTGTGTGTGTGTGTGTGTGTGAGTGTGTGTGTGTGTGTGTGTGTGTGTGTGTGTTATGTGCTGGTTATTTTTTTGTCAACTTGACACTAACTAGGGTCATTTGGGAAGAGGAAACTCAATGGAGAAAATGACTCCTTGATACAGAGGCAAGTATGTAGGGTATTTTCTTAGTTAATTATTGTTATGAGAGGAACCAGACCACTGTCGATGGTTTCCTCTTGATCAGGTGGGGAGAAGTCAGTCAACAGCATCCTTCTATGATATCTGCTTTAGTTACTGCCTTGGGATCCTACCCTGTCTTCCTTTAGTGATTGACTATTTGTTATATGCGAGTGTAAATGAAATAAACCCTTTCTTCCCCACATTGCTTTTGGTCAGTGTTTTATGACAGTAACAGAAACATAACTAAGACACATAGGACGAATCCTGCCCATGATCCCCATGGGGAATGAAGGTGGATAAAGATAAAGGTGAGAAAGGACAGAAGTTATCAGAGCTGAGAAAAGAATCAAGAGCTTTCATGGATGGGATTAGTTTTGAATGAGTTCTCTTTCTCATAAGTAATTTCCTTTATAAATAACTATAAATATTAGATCTGTGTTTTAGACTGAGATGAACTATGGTATCTTATAATTGCTTTCACAACTTTTACATGGCTTCATCCCAGGTTTCTCTTTAGTTTCTTTTATAAATATCCATAGTTCCTTCAAGCATTTTTCACTTGATTTCATCTCAAATTTTTGTGTGAGCTATGTTTAGCTTCAAGTGTCAAGGCCAGAACTGCCAAATTTTTTCCAGACGTAGCTTGGCATATGCAGTACCAAGTCCACTCTTTATGTTTTCTCTCATGATCTAGGTACTAAATAATTACTACTGGACTAGAAATGGCATGGACTTTAAAAAGACACATTCTACAAACATTATGCATTGTGGTTATAAACAATGAATGCCCCCAAGTTTTGTTTCTGGGACTATTTTTAAACCACTCTTCCCATGTTAAATCTTAGTATTTTAACAGACTTAACTCAAAGGCAACTTTAAGACCTAGTTCCAATTTTTTTCATTGCTAGTTTTAGCTTGTTAGGCTAAGTTGTCATCCTGTTGGGTAGAAAGTAAAGCCTCATATTCAACATATTTTTTTCTCCTTTCATTCAGTGCTGTGGACTTCAGCATATGCAATAATGTTGGGAGAGGCAGGGTACTAAGAAGGTTCCCAGGAGTCCTGTCCTAATGAGGACATTTGAAGTATGATAACACAAACAAGAGTGACTTGTAAGCTGATTGCACAGAGGTTGGAACCTCCCAACCTCAATGAACTGGATTTTGCCAACAACCTGAATGAATTGGAAAGAAGAAGTCCTTAAGATCAAACCATGGTTACTAATTTGATTGCAGAGGACCCAGTGAAGGACCTTGAAAAACTGTGGGATAATAAATGTCATTCTAAGCCACTGTTCATGTTTGTCTGTTAATATACATGGGAAATGGAAGTACATATATTCTGCTTTACTGTTCATGTTTGTAGTAACATAGGTGGACTATGCGTATTACATAGGGAAACAACACCTCCTCATTTGCACTTCTCACCTGTGGCTTCCACTGTGCTCTGAAGTTCCTCCCCCACCGAGGCTAATGAACTTTGCTCAGTGAGAGGCAGAAAACATCGTTATAGCGCAGCACACAGCAGAGGCTTTTGAGATAGAAGAAAACTACCTTCATGAAAATAGGACACACTGAAGACTGGTACCATCTATGCTACATATTGTTGTGGTGGTTATTAATATCCTTGCTGATTCACTCTGTGACAGAGCATCTGATTCAGGCATTAGTGGACTATCACTGTCATTCTGAGTGATTTATTTGCCTCAGGATAAAGAATGTTAATATTCTGGGTGTCAAGACTTTCATTAAAATTCTACTTCTTTTAATGTGTTCACCTTGGCCACATATTTTTTTTAATGACTTCACTGGCTTGGGTAGGATTGGTTTTTGCAAATAAATAACACAGAATGCAGATGTAATTGAATACGGCATACTCTGTAGCTTCTCACTGGATTGCTTTATTTAAATCTGAATAAGGAGGGAGCTTTGGCTGGAGGTGCGGATGAGCTTCTATGAGCTTCTATGACCAATGCTACTCATCAGCACCAAGATTTCATGTATATGGAGAGTATATCTGTGTATAGACTCCACAGTGGTGAAGGAGAAACAGAAGACAAGGCATCACACTTTTGTTGTTGTTGTTGTTGTTAAGATGAATATGTTGGCGTACTTAAAAAAAGTTTATTTATGTTTCTAGTATCTTTTTCTCCCTACTACACCTCAATATGTTCCAACATCCCAACACCAGATAGGAGAAAGAAAAGGTTAGTTGGAGAGGGGGTGCAGTTCTTTCTTAGCTGCTTCCTGCTCTTCAGTGTCCTCGGGTTCCTTGGAGCCAGTCCAATCCTCATTTTAGGAGATCTCCACCTTCTTGTCTCACAACAGCAACCAGCAGCAAGGGGGAAGCAGGAGCAGCCTTTTTCTTTCTCCTCCTTCGACTCTCTGGGCTCTGGCATTTATTCTCTCTCCAGAGTCCTCAGATTTAAACTATCTGCAGCTGGTAAAGAGCTCTTCTCAGAGCCTGCATGAGGCAAAAAATTATGCTGCTGTGGACCATCTGAATCAGTCCCAATTCCCACACCTGGGACCAAAACAAAAACATGTATGTATATATCCACAACAGAATTATGTGTATACATGTGTGCTCATGTGAGTGTATGCTCATGTGTGTGCAGTGCCAGTGGATAATGGAAGAGAGTGTGGACCCTCTGGAGCTGGAGTTAAAACTAGTTGTGATTCATCTGGTGTAGGTGATGGGAACTGTATTCTAATCTTCTCCAAGGGTAGCAGTTGTGCTCAACCACTAAACCAGTGGTTCTCAACCTGAGGCTCAACCAATCCTTTCACAGGAGTTGCAAATCAGATATCCAGCATATCATATATTTACGTTATGATTCATAACAGTAACAAAACTACAGGTGTGCAGAAGCAATGAAAATAACTTTATGGTTGGGGTCACCATATGAGGAACTGTTTTTAAAGGATTGCAGCATTAGGAAGGTTGAGAACTTTTGTGACTAAGCCGTCTCCCTTGCCCCTCTGTCACTACTACCTCATTCAAAAAGTTAGGAATAGGTTAAGAATCCAGAATATCCTATGGCTTCTGTATTGGCTGATGGACAAGTGGATGGACATTTTCATTTCATAGGGAGAATTTGCTCTTAAAGATGTTCTCAGGCAACAGCTATGGGCCTGTCATAACCAGGGTTTTTCAGCTTCAGTAATATTAACTTTTAGGGTCAAATACTTCTTTGGTGACAGTAACTGTCCTATGCACTGTTGTATGCTCAGCAGCACCTTGGTCTTCTATTCATTAAACATTATGTATACACTGTCCAAGCTATGATACCCCAAATGCCACCATTCATTATCTGATGTCCTCAATGGTCAATTGAGGTGCTGGAATCATCTGTTTGAGAGCCACTGTTCTGAAACAAGTAAACAAACAAGACTAACGCATTTCAATAAGAAAATAAATACAAATTCTTTTTCATTTCTCATTTGAATGTGAAATGTCTAATAACCTAGAAATTCAAATCAGCTACTACTAAAAATGTAGGTCACATTGAAGACAAAGAAGGAAATGGGTTTCCTTTTTTTATCTATTTGCTCTCACTTTCACAACATATTCTTCTAGGAATTTCTCCAAAGATGGCCAAACCCATTTCAACCTTCTTATAGAATAAATGTGATCAGGAGAATATTTCCTCAAGCATTCTTATCCTACACGAAACCCCCTACAAAGTTGCTCTGTCCTTGAGCCATGTAATTTCTAACAATAATAAGAAAGAACCTCAGATATGAAACCAAGCTCTTCAGTCAGAAAAGGCTGTTCAAACATTGGTAAGCATCAATTTGGAATGTCATCAATTTGCCCATGGATTTGCAGTTAATAGCTTGTTAGAAGATTTCAATTTTAATTTTTTCTAACTGCCATATCCCCTTGAAAGGATCTTATTCTCGAGGCCAGGGGAAGCATCAGGTGCTAACTAAGGAAGCCAGGCTGGCTAAACTAGCAACTGGAGGTAAGAGGCTGAATCCATTATTGAACTCAGCTTCCTGCTGTTCATTCCATGCAGTCCAGGCTTCTCGATAGTAATGAAATTATCTTCAAGTGAAAGACCAAGAGTTGGGAGAGAAATTCAGCACGGAAAATCAATACCAAGTTTCAGTGGTTTCTGACCAGAACATTAAATTCCGCTTTTTAGGACTTGGGAGTGAGTCCCGTGTCTTTGGTGGACAGCATCACAAATAACATTTGATTTGGGCTTCTTTGAAAACCCTAAAAACCATTTCAATTCTGGGACATTAGTGATTATTTTCCTTCAATGATATGAATACTGACTTGAGATGTTTATCTTTAATTGGGTTGGTATTTTAATTAGATATTAACTTCCTCAGTTCTTTGAAAATGAAGATGAAGGTAATTATTTGGGGCTGTAGCTTTTTGAAAGGAGGACACTTGTCAATAACATCAGAGAACATTGGCGGTGAGGAAGGTCAGAAATAATCTTCTGATCTTTTCTCACAGGTTGTGCTTTGAATTCAAGATTGTTAAATATAAAAGAGAAATGGTTGTGTTGGAGTTTTGCAGATTTTCTTTCAGTCTTATAAGAATATGATCTAGATCATTTTTAGTTCTTCAAAATTTCCGAAGAGTAGTTTCACAGTTTATATAGATCTGTATAGTATTTACACACACACTGTGTGTGTGTGTGTGTGTGTGTGTGTGTGTGTTTGTAGTTACTTCACTCTACAGTTGCAAATTATGGCCTAAGAGCCAAATTTAGTAGGCTGTGTGTCCTATAAAGTTTTATTAGAACTCAGCTATGGCCATTTGTTTATGTTTTACCTGTGGCTAATTTTGTACGATAGAGCTCAGCAGATTTGACAGAAACCATACAACCCTTTACAGAAAAATGTTGATAATTTTCTATTCTAGAGTCATATTGTTGCATTTAGCATAAGGTAGACTCTGAAAAGAGAGAGGATAAATGAATAAATAAATATTCTTCCTTTTTTTTGAGACAAGGTTTTTTCTGTGTAGCTTTGGCTGTCCTGGACTCACTTTGTAGGCCAGGCTGGCCTTGAACTCACAGAGATCCTCTTGCCTTTGCCTCCATGAGTGCTGGGATTACAGGCATGAGTCACTGCACCTGGTTAATAAATATTCTTATAAGAGATCTGGATGTGGTCATTAATCCCAGCACTCAGAAAGCAGAGGCAGGTGAGTTTGAGATAAGTCTGGTCTACATAGTAAGTTCCAGACCAGCCAGGACCTCACAGTGAGATCTTTCTCAAACAAAACCAACAATAGCAAAATATATCAATTTCTGAATCATAGTCATTTATCTATGTAAGGAGGTCCTTTATTGACATGGAGGTAAGATGGGAACTTGGGAGACTGGAGAGATGGCTCAGTGGATAAAGAGCACAAAATCAGCCACAGGTAAAACATATGCAAATGGGCATGTCTGAGTTCCTTATATATAGCAACTATTTAGCGATACAACTATACATACATACATGCATACAGACATACATACATGCAAACACATGTGTATTGTGTGTGAAAATACTATACAGAGCTATGCAAACTGTCAAACCGAAAGAGCACATTGTACTCTTGCAGAGTTGGTACTTGCAAGAGCAAATTGTACTCTTCCTGAGTTCGATGCCTCACACAAATATTGGGTGGCTTACAACTATCTGTAAGTGAAACTCCATGGGATATGATGTCCTCTCTGGCAGCTGTAGGCACAACACACACACACTCTCACACACACACACACACACACACACCTATCCACAGGCATACACATAATTTAAAATGAAACCATTTAAAATAGAATGTATATGACCTTGGGTAGAGGCACCCAGAATATTAGAATCCCCTAAAATTGAAAAAAAAAAAGTGATACGGTTTTATCTGGAATAAGTGACCATTTTACCAAAAAAAAAAAAAAAAAAAAAAAAAAAAAAGTTAACTAAAGTGTGCATGCATCCATTCGTGGGAGCACACAGTTAATGTCATTAAATGAAAGAATTCAAATTAATACCATGTGCCAAGGCATTGTGGCAAGTCCTGGAGATTAAAAAAAATAAATAAATAAATGACTCCTAGGTCTACTGCAAACAAAACAAAACAAAAAAACAAAAACTAGGAAGCATTTTTCTCTTTGCTTCATTCTTAGATGTAGCTTGGCCCAACATGGTATTAGTGCATAATACAAATGGTTTAAAACTGCATTATTTCATCTTCCCCTTTAAACATGTTTTTTTCTTTTTTCCATATACTGTTAGTATGGAGTGAGACAACACCAGCTTACTTGTCAGTTTATCTGCTCCCTTTCTCATATCAAGGTTCTTCTGGCTCAGTGAGGTGCAACCTCTCATGATGTCAGAAAATTCCATGGCCTCACCTCTTCTCTCTATACCATGTGCAATCTCACTTCCGCAAATCTGTTGTGTTTGTCCATGTAGACCCCATACTTTCCACGGCAGGGCACTTGGCATTATGTTTGAAGAGTTTCTTTGTTTCACACCACAGAAAACTAGGAGTTAGTAATGTGTGTTTGGAAATGGGTGGATGGATTTGAACATAGTTTGTGAACCCAGTTTTGACGATTGCCCCAAGTGAATATGTGAGTATATCTGGCTATCTTATTAATTAGTTTCACTAATATTTATTAAGCATTCTTTTTGTACTTGACACCTTTATATGTGACACAGAAATGGCAGTAGGCAAAGAAGGCATAGCCTGTGACCTCATAAGACTTCCATCGCAGGGAGGGTCAGATGCATAGTGAAGATTTCTCATATGAATCTCTCTACCACTACTGCTGTTCTTCAGTTGAAAGAAACTACCAGTCATTACGTCTTGTTATTCAAACAATTAAACTTCTATTCCTGCTAGCAGGCATTGCAGAAGAAGGCAACTAAGAAATTAATTAACAGGAAAGCATGTGCTTACTCACATGTGTAGTTTACATTTTAAAACCAAGTGTAATTCTGCCACTTTCTTACTCCCAACCGTGCAACAGTTCTGCCATCACGCTTGGAGTAAAATCCACAGGCCTGCCCAGCATCAAACAATTTTGTATTTTTTCGACCTGTTCCTTTGATCCTCTTTCTGCTTCTTCACCCATCTCACACTCACTTTTCTGTTCATCCTGGTCTCTGCAAGTATCAAGCTTTGCGCCTTCAGACTGTCAATTACAACCTTGCCAAACTAATATATGTCCAGTGGCCACCTCTTTTTGTTATTTTTTCCGTGTCACTTAGCACTTGTTCACTGGACGTAATTACAGTTTTTATTCTTTTGAATCTCCAATATTCTGATAATCTTTATCATAGGATTATTGTGACACCTTAAAATGTTTGTATGGAAATGGTTAAATGGATGTGAACAGAAAACAGTCTCTTCTCTGGAAGACAAACTATGTTTACAGGAAGAGAAAGGAAAACCTAGTTACAAGACTCTAACAGTTGGAAGAAAATCAACTGGTTCATGAAATTGGCAGTAGCTGTGATGAGAAGTAGCCATATGTAGGACATTTCCTTGAAGGTAGTGCTGCCATGACTCACTGAAAACTTAACTGTGAAAATGAAGAAACCAAAGGTGTCAATCATCGATGATCTCAGACATTCAGAAATTTGATCTGAATAAGCAAATGCAAGGAAACAGCTATTTACTCTCTCTCTCTCTCTCACACACACACACACACTCACTCACACATCCTCATAAAATCATTAAATCAGAGGTCATTTATGGTAGGCTGCCATCTTGTTCCCTCTCTTCAGCTGCTTCCAGTGTCTACTCTATTTGTCCATTCGAATGATAATTAAGCATCCGCCCTAGAGTCCTCCTTGTTATTTAGATTTAGGTCTATGGACTGTAGTATGGTTATCCTATATTATATGGTTAATGTCTGCTTATAAGTGAGTATATTCCATGCGTATTTTTCTGTTTCTGGATTGCCTCATGCAGGATGGTCTTTTCAAGTTCCGTCCATTTGCCAGAAATTTTCATGATTTCCTTGTTTTTAATAGCTGAGTAGTATTCCATTGTGTAAATGTACCACAATTTCTGTATCCATTCCTCAACTGAGGGACATCTGGGTTGTTTCCAGATTCTGGCTATTAAGAATAAAGCTGCTCCACTCCTGATGAGACCTAATTGACTAGAATCAGAAGGAAGGAAAAGAAGACCTCCCTATCAGTGGACTTGGGGAGGGGCATGCATGCAGAGGGTGGAGGAAGGGAGGGATTGGGACAGGAGGGGGGAGGGAACCACAGGGGGGATACAAAATGAATAAAGTGTAATTAATAAAGAAAAAATAAAACTGCTATGAACATAGTTGAGCAAATGTCATAATTGAATGGTGGGGTATCTTTTGGGTGTAGGCCCAGGAGTGGTATAGCTGGGTCTTGAGGTAGCACTATTCCCAATTGACTGAGAAAGCACCAGATTGATTTCCAAAGTGGTTGTACAAGTTTGTACTCACACCAGCAATGAAAGAGGGTTCCCCTTTCTCGACATGTTCTCCAGCATGTGCTGTCACTTGAGTTTTGATTTTACCCATTCTGATGGGTGTAAGATGGAATATCAGAGTCCTTTTGATTTTAATTTCCCTGATGACTAAGTATGTTGAGAATTTCTTTAAGTGTTTCTCTGCCATTCAATATTCCTCTATTGAGAATTCTCTGTTTAGTTCTGTACCTAATTTTTAAATTAAAGTTTTATTTTTATATTAGTTACAGTTTATTAACTTTGTATCCCAGCTGTAGCCCCTCTCTCATTCTCTCCAAATCCCACCCTCCCTCCCTCATCTTATCCCTGCCCCCCATCCTCCCTCCCTCATCTCCTCCCTATCTCCCCACCCTCCCTCCCTGAACTCCTCCCTGCCCCTCTCTAAGTCTACTGATAGGGGAGGTGCTCCTCTCCTTCCATCTGAACCTAGCTTATCAGGTCTCACTACGACTGGCTGCAATGTCCTCCTCTGTGGCCTAGCAAGGCTGCTCCTCCCTCGGGGGTGAGGGGGGGGGAGGTCAAAGAGCCAGCCATTGAGTTCATGTCAGAAACAGTCTTTGTTCCTCTTACTGGGGTACCCACTTGGATACTGAGCTACCAAGGGCTACATCTGAGCAGGGATTCTAGGTTATATCCATGCATGGTCCTTGGTTGGAGAAACAGTCTCATAAAAGACCCCTGTGCCCAGATATATTTGGTCCTTTTGGAAATCCTGTCCTCTCAAGGTCATACTAACTCCCCCTTCTTTCATATTCCCTGCACTCTGCTCAAGGATTGGTTATGAGTCTCAACATCAGCTTTGATATACTGCTAGGTAGAGTCTTTCAGAGGCCCTCTATGGTAGGCTCCTATCCTGTTTCTTGTTTTCTCCTACTTCCAATGTCCAATCCATTTGTCTTTCTAAGTGAAGATTGACCATCTTACCCTGGGTCCTCTTTCTTAGGTGTACAGATTTTAGTATGTTTATCCTATCTTATAGGTCTAGTACCCACTTATAAGTGAGTATATACCATGTGTGTCTTTCTGTTTCTGGGATATCTCACTCAGGATGATCTTTTCTAGATCCCACCACTTGCCTGCAAATTTCATGATTTCCTCCTTTTTGAATGCTGAGTAGTATTCCATTGTGTAAAAATACCACAATTTCTGTACCCATTCCTCCGTTGATGGACATCTGGGTTGTTTCCAGGTTCTGGCTATTACAAATAAAGCTGCTATAAACATGGTTGAGCAAATTCCAAGTTTTGTACTTGAGCATCTTTTGGATATATGCCTAGCAGTGGTATAGCTGGATCTTGAGGAAGCACTATTCTTAATTGTCTGAGAAAGCACCAGATTGATTTCCAAAATGGTTGTACAAGTTTACATTCCTAGCAGCAATGGAGGAGGGTTCCCCTTTCTCCACAACCTCTCCAGCATGTGTTGTCATTTGAGATTTTGATTTTAGCCATTCTGATGGGTGTAAGGTGAAATCTCAGGGTCGTTTTGATTTGCATCTCTCTGATGGCTAACGATGTTGAACATCTCTTTAGGTGTTTCTCTGTCATTCTATATTCCCCTATCGAGAATTTCTTTTAGCTCTGTACCCCAATTTTTAATTGTATTGCTTGAATTATTACCTTTCAATTTCTTTAGTTATTTATATATTCTGAATATCAGCCCTTTGTCAGATGTAGGGTTGGTGAAGATCCTTTCCCAGTCTGTAGGCTGTCGTTTTGTTCTGACAACAGTGTGCTTTGCTTTACAGAAGCTTTTCAGTTTCATGAGGTCCCATTTATTGATTGTTGCTCTTAGAGCCTGTGCTGAGGGTGTTCTGTTCAGGAAGTTGTCTCCTGTGCCAATGAGTTCTAGGCTCTTCCCCACTTTTTCTTCTAACAGATTTGGTGTGTCTAGTTTTATGTTGAGGTCTTTGATCCACTTGGACTTTAATTTTGTGCAGGATGATAAATATGGATCTATTTTCATTTTCTTCATGTAGACATCTAGTTGGACCAGCACCATTAGTTGAAGATGCTGTACTTTTTCCATTGCATGGTATTGGTTTCTTTGTCAAAAATCAAGCATTCATAGGTGTGTGGGTTTATTTCTGGGTCTTCTATTTTGTTCCATTGATCCACCTTTCTGTTTCTATGCCAATACCATGCAGTTTTTATCACTACTTTACCACATTTTTAATTGCAGTATTTGGTTTGTTGGAATTTAATTTCTTGAGTTTTTATATATTTTTGATATTACCCCTCTGTCAGATATAGGGTTAGTGAAAATCTTTCCAATCTGAAGGCTGTTGTGTTGTTCTATTTTCGGTGTCCATTGTCTCACAGTGTTTTTCAGTTTCATAAGGTCCCATTAAATATCTTTTAATTTATTTTTTAATTTATTACAATTTATTCACTTTGTATTCCAGCTGTAGCCTCCTTCCCTTTCCCCTCCCAATTCTGCCCTCTCTCCCTCTTCTCCACCCATGCCCCTCCCCCAGTCAACTGACAGTAGCCTATCAAGATTCATCAGGACTAGATGCATTTTCTTCTTCTGTGGCCTGGAAAGGCTATACCTCCCCCCTTAAGTGGGAGGTGATCAAAGAGCTTTCTATTGAGTTCCTGTCAGAGACAGCCCATGTTCCCATTACTAGAGAACCCACTTGGAGACTGAGATGCCATGGGCTACATCTGTGCAGGTCTAGGTTATATCCATGAATGGCCCTTGGTTGGAGTAGCAGCCTCAGAAAAGACCCCTGTGCCCAGATTACTTGGTTCTGTTGCTTTCCTTGTGGAGCTCCTGTGCACTCTAGCTCTTTCTATCTCCCCCTTCTTTCAAAAGATTCCCTGCATTTTGCCCAACGTTTACCTATGAGTCTCAGTATGTGCTTCGATACCCTGCTGGACAGTCTTTAAGAGGCCCTCTGTGGTAGGCTCCTGCCCTGTTCCCTGTTTTCTCCTCTTGTGATATCTATCCTGTTTGCCTATCTGAGTGTGGATTGATCATCTTATCCTGGGTCTTCCTTCCTGCCCAGCTTCCTTAGGTGTACAGATTTTAGTATGTTTGTCCTATATTATATGTCTAATATCCACTTATAAGTGAATATATACCATGTGTGTCTTTCTGCTTCTGGGATACCTCACTCAGGATGATCTTTTCTAGTTCCCACCACTTGCCTGCAAATTTCATGATTTCCTTGTTTTTAATTGCTAAATAGTATTCCAATAAGTAAATGTACCAAAATTTTTGTATCCATTCCTCTGCTGAGGGACATCTGTGTTGTTTCCAGATTCTGGCTATTATGAGTAATGCTGCTATTGACATGGTTCAACAAATATCCTTTTTGTGTACTTGAGCATATTTTGGATATAAGCCCAGTGATAAAGCTGGATCTTGAGGTAGCACTATTCCAAATTGTCTGAGAAAGCACCAGATTGATTGCCAAAGTGGTTGTACAAGTTTAGATTCCCACCAGCAATGGAGTAGGGTTCCTCTTTCTCCATATTCTTTCCAACATGTATTGTCACTTGAGTTTTCGATCATAGCCATAGTGATAGGTGTAAGGTGAAATCTCAGGGGTGTTTGATTTGCATTTCCCTGATAACTAAGTATGTTGAACATTTCTTTAAGTGTTTCTCTAGCATTCAATATTCCTCTATTGAGAATATTCTGTTTAGCTCTGTACCCCACTTTTTAATCAGATTACTTGATTTGTGGCTGTTTGAAGTCTTGAGTTCTTTATATATTCTGGATATTAGCCATCTCTCAGATATAGGGTTGGTGAAACTTTCCCAGTCTATAGACTGTCATTTTGTTCTAATAATAGTGTCCTTTCCTTTGCAGAGGCTTATCAGTTTCATGAGGTCCCATTTAGTGATTGTTGATCTTAGAGCCTGTGCTGTTGGTGCTCTTTTCTGGAAGTTGTCTCTTGTCCCAATGAGTTCAAGGCCCTTCAGCAATTTTTCTCTTAACAGATTTGGTGTGTCTGGTTTTTTGTTGCGGTATTTGACCCTCTTGGACTTTAGTTATGTGCAGGGTAATAAATATGGATGTATTTGCATTTTTCTGCTTATAGATATCCAGTTAGAACAGCACTGTTTGTTGAAGATGCTATCTTTTTTCCATTGTATGATTTTTGTTCTTTGGAAAAAATTAAGTATCCATAGGTGTGAGGGTTTATTTCTGGATCTTCTATTCAATTGCATTTGTCCATTATTCTGTTTTTATGCCAGTACCATGCTTTTTTTTTTTAACTATTGCTCTGTAGTACAGCTTGAGATGAGGGATGGAGATACCTCCAGACAATCTGTTGTTGTACAGGATTGTTTTAGCAATTCGGGGTTTTTTTGTTTTTCCATATGATATTGAGAATAGGTCTTCCTTTATATATATATATATATATATATATATATATATATATATATATATATATATATATATATATAGTCTCCTACTTGTTTTTCTTTTTTTCTTTTTTTTTGAATTTTATTTTTTTCTTATCAGTTACATTTTATTACTTCTGTATCCAAGCCGTGTCCCGATCCCTCATTCCCTCCCAGTCCCTCCCAGTCCCTCCCAGTCCCTCCCTCCCTCCCTCATCTCCACCGTGCCCCTTGCCAAGTCCACTGATAGGGGGGACCTCCTCCCCATTCATCTGATCCTGTTTTATCAGGTATCTTCAGGACTGGCTGCAAAGCTCTCCTCTGTGGCCTAACAGGACTGATCCTCCCTTGGGGGGTGGGGAGGCCAAAGAGCCAGTCATTGAGTTCTTGTTAGACATAGTCCTTGTTCCCCTCACTATGGGAAACCAATTGGTTACTGAGCTACCACAGGCTACATCTGAGCAGAGGTTCTAGGTTACATTCATAAATGGTCCTTGGTTGCATGTCAGTCTCAGAAAAGACCCTGTGCCCAGATATATTTGGTCCTTCTGGAGCTCTTATCCTTTCCTCATCAGACTAACTCCCCTTCTTTCTTATGATTCCCTGTACTCTGCCAAAGGTTTGGTCATGAGTCTTTGCTTTGAAAACACTGCTAGTTAGAGTCTTTCAAATGCGCTCAGTAGACTCCTGTCAATGTTCAATGTGCATCCCCTCTGTCTTTCAACACGAGGATTGATAATCTTACCCCATGTCTGCTCTCTTGATTATCTTTTTTAGGTGTATAGATTTCATTATGTTTATCATATCTTATAGGTCTATATAAGTGAGTATATACCGTGTTTGTCTTTCTCCTTCTGGGATATTTCACTCAGGATGATCTTTTCTAGATCCCACCATTTGCCTGCAAATTTCATGATTTCCTCCTTTTTGAATGCTGAGTAGTATTCCATTGTGTAAAAATACCACAATTTCTGTACCCATTCCTCCGTTGATGGACATCTGGGTTGTTTCCAGGTTCTGGCTATTACAAATAAAGCTGCTATAAACATGGTTGAGCAAATATCCCTTTTGTGTACTTGAGCAAACTTTGGGTATATACCTAGCAGTGGTATAGCTGGGTCTTGAGGAAGCACTATTCCTAATTGTCTTAGAAAGCGCCAGATAGATTTCCAGAGTGGTTGTACCAGTTTACATTACCACCAGCAGTGGAGGAGGGTTCCCCTTTCTCCACAACCTCTCCAGCATGTGTTGTCCCTTGAGTTTTTCATTTTGGCCATTCTGATGGGTGTAAGGTAATATCTCAGGGTCATTTTGATTTGCATTTCCCTGATGGCTAATGAGGATGAGCATTTCTTTAAGTGTTTCTCTGCCATTCGATATTCCTCTGTCGAGAATTCTGTTTAGCTCTGTTCCCCATTTTTTAATTGGATTACTTGGTTTGCTGCTTTTCAGCTTCTTTAGTTCTTTGTATATACTCGATATTAGTCCTCTGTCAGATAAAGGGTTAGTGAAGATTCTTTCCCAATCTGTAGGCAGGCGTTTTGTTTTGATGACAGTGTCCTTTGCTTTACAGAAGCTTTTCAGTTTCATGAGGTCCCATTTATTGATTGTTGCTCTTAGAGCCTGTGCTGTTGGTGTTCTGTTCAGGAAGTTGTCTCCTGTGCCAATGAGTTCTAGGCTCTTCCCCACTTTTTCTTCGAACAGATTTAGAGTATCTGGTTTTATGTTGAGGTCTTTGATCCACTTGGACTTTAGTTTTGTGCAGGGTGATAAATATAGATCTATTTTCATTTTTCTGCATGTGGAAATCCAGTTGGACCAGCACTATTTGTTGAAGATGCTGTCTTTTTTCCATTGAATGGTTTTGGCTTCTTTGTCAAAAATTGAGTATTCATAGGTGTGTGGGTTTATTTCGGGGTCTTCTATGCGGTTCCATTGATCCTCCTTTCTGTTTCTATGCCAATACCATGCAGTTTTTATTACTATTGCTTTGTAGTACAACTTGAGATGGGGGATGGAGATACCTCCAGATGATCTGTTGTTGTACAGGATTGTTTTGGAGATTCTGGGTTTTTTGTTTCTGCATATGAAGCTGAGAGTCTTTTTTTCAAGGTCTGTAAAGAATTGAGTTGGTATTTTGATGGGAATTGCATTGAATCTATAGATAGCTTTTGGCAGGATGGCCATTTTCACAATGTTAATCCTACCAATCCATGAGCACGGGAGATCTTTCCATCTTCTGATATCTTCTTCAATTTCTTTCTTCAGAGACTTGAAGTTTTTCTCAAACAGGTCTTTCACTTGCTTGGTTAGTGTCACCCCAAGGTACTTTATGTGGTTAGTGGCTATTGTGAAGGGTGTTGTTTCCCTAATTTCTTTCTCGGCCATTTTGTCTTTGGTATACAGGAGGGCTTCTGATTTTTTTGAGTTGATTTTGTATCCTGCCACTTTGCTGAAGGTGTTTATCAACTGGAGGAGTTCTCTGGTTGAATTCTTGGGGTCGCTCATATATACTATCATATCATCTGCGAACAGTGACACGTTGACCTCTTCCTTTCCGATTTGTATCTCCTTGATCTCCTTTAGTTGTCTTATTGCTCTGGCTAGGACTTCAAGTACTATGTTGAAGAGGTAGGGAGAGAGTGGGCAGCCTTGTCTTGTCTCTGATTTCAGTGGGATTGATTTAAGTTTCTCTCCATTGAGTTTGATGTTGGCTATAGGCTTGCTGTATATTGCCTTTACTATGTTTAGATATGTGCCTTGTATTCCTGATCTCTCCAAGACTTTAAACATGAATGGGTGTTGGACTTTGTCAAATGCTTTTTCAGCATCTAAGGAGATGATCATGTGGTTTTTCTCCTTCAGTTTGTTTATGTGGTGGATTACATTGATGGATTTCCATATGTTGAACCACCCTTGCATGCCTGGGATGAAGCCAACTTGGTCATGGTGGATGATATCTTTGATATGTTCTTGGATTCGGTTTGCAAGTATTTTATTGAGTATTTTTGCATCAATGTTCATAAGAGAGATAGGTCTGAAGTTCTCTTTTTTTGTTGGGTTTTTGTGTGGTTTAGGTATCAGGGTGACTGTTGCTTCATAGAATGAGTTTGGTAATGTACCTTCTGTTTCTATTTTGTGGAATAGTTTGAGGAGAATTGGTGTTAGTACTTCTTTGAAGGTCTGGTAGAATTCCGCGCTGAAACCATCTGGCCCAGGGCTTTTTTTGGAGGGGAGACTGTGAATGACTGCTTCAATTTCCTTGGGGGATATAGGGCTGTTCAGTCTTTCTACCTGATCTTGACTTAATGTTGGAAGATGGAATCTATCAAGAAAATTGTCCATTTCATTTAGATTTTCAAATTTTGTGGCATATAGACTTTTGTAGTATGACCTAATGATTGTTTGAATTTCCTCTGTGTCTGTATTTATGTCACCCTTTTCATCTCTGATTTTGTTGATTTGGATAGATTCTCTCTGCTTTTTAGTTAGTTTGGCTAAGGGTTTGTCTATCTTGTTGATTTTCTCAAAGAACCAGCTTTTTGTTTCATTGATTCTTTGAATAGTTTTATTTGTTTCTAATTGATTGATTTCAGCCCTGAGTTTGATTATTTCCAGCCTTCTGCTCCTCTTGGGTTTATCTGCTTCTTTTTTTCTAGGGTTTTCAGTTGGGCCATTAAGTTGTTTGTATGTGATGTTACGAATTTCTTCTTGCAGGTACTTTGTGCTATAAATTTTCCCCTGAGCACTGCTTTCAATGTGTCCCATAAATTTGGGTATGTTGTGCCTTCATTTTCATTGAATTCTAGGAAGTATTTAATTTCTTTATTTCTTCCTTAACCCAGCTGTCATTGAGTAAGAAGTTGTTCAGTTTCCATGTGCATGTAGGCTGTTTGTTATTTCTGTTGTTGTTGAGGTCCAGCTTAAGTCCATGGTGGTCAGATAGAATACAAGGGATTATTTCAATCTTTTTGTATCTGTTGAGGCTTGCTTTATGACCAACTATATGGTCTATTTTGGAGAAGGTTCCATGCGGTGCTGAAAAGAAGGTATACTCTTTTGAGTTTGGATGAAAAGATCTGTAGACGTCTATTAGGTCCATTTGATTTAGGGTCTCTGTAAGTGTTTTTATTTCCCTATTTGTTTTCTGTCTAGTTGATCTGTCCCTTGGTGAGAGTGGAGTGTTGAAGTCTCCCACTATTAGGGTTTTAGGATCAATGTGTGATTTAAGCTTTACTATTGTTTCATTTACGAATGTAGGTGCTCTTGTATTTGGGGCATAGATATTCAAAATTGTGATGTCCTCTTGGTGGATTTTCCCTTTGATGAGAATATAGTGGCCGTCCTTATCTTTTTTGATTAACTTGGGTTGAAAGTCTATTTTATTAGATATTAGGATGGCTACTCCTGCTTGTTTTCTGGAACCATTTGCTTGAAAGACATTTTTCCAGCCCTTTACTCTGAGGTAGTGTTTATCTTTGTTGCATAGGTGTGTTTCTTGGATGCAACAGAATGATGGATCCTGTTTCCGCAACCATTCTTTTAGTCTGTGTCTTTTAATTGGTTAGTTGAGTCTGTTGATGTTGATAGAAACTAGTGACCAACAATTGTTACTTACTTTAGATGTGGTGTTGGTGGTGTCACTGAGTTTCATTGCTTGTCTTCTTTTTTTTGTTGTTGTTGTGTAGTTATCTATTTCCTCTGTTTCCTTCGATGTAGTTGTTTTCTTTGGTTTGGAGTTTCCCTTCTAGTAACTTCTGTAGAGCTGGGTTTCTATGTAGATATTGTTTAAATTTGGTTTTGTCTTGGAATATCTTGAATTCTCCGTCTATGTTGATTGAAAGTTTTGCTGGGTATAGTAGTCTGGGTTGGAATCTGTGGTCCCTTAAGGACTGTATGATTTCTGTCCAGGCCCTTCTGGCTTTCATAGTTTCTGTTGAGAAATCTGGTGTGATTCTGATAGGTCTACCTTCATATGTTACTTGGCCTTTTTCCCTTGCTGCTTTTAGAATTTTTTCTTTGTTTTGTAGGTTCAGTGTTTTAACTATGATGTGACGTGAAGAATTTCTTTTCTGGTCTAGTCTACTTGGTGTTCTGTAGGCCTCTTTATGTTTATGGCCATCTCCTTCTTTAAGTTGGGAAAGTTTTCTTCTATAATTTTCTTGAAAATATTTTCTGGACCTTTGAGCCTGATGTCTTCTTTTTCTTCTACTCCTATTATTCTTAGGTTTTGTCTTATCATGGTGTCCTTGATTTCTTGGATGTTTTGTGTTTGGAACTTTTCTGATTTTATTTTTTCTTTGAGAGATGTGTCAATTTCCGCAAGTGTATCTTCAGCTCCTGAGATTCTTTCTTCCATCTCTTATATTCTGTTGGTGATGCTTACCTTTGTGGTGCCTGATCTTTTCTCTATGTTCTCCAGCTCCTGGTTTTTCTCTATTTGTGTTTTCTTTATTGATTCTAATTCTGTTTTCATGTCTTGCACCATTTCCTTCATCTGTTTGAATGTGGACTCCTGCTTTTCAATGATAGCTTCTATTTTTTGTCCATTTCCTCTCTATGTATCACTAATTGTGGCTCTACTTCTTTGGGTATAATTGCTTGTATTTCTATGAGAGCTTTGTTTATTTCTTCTTTATTTGCCTTCATTTGTGTGGGCATTTCTTTGAGAGCTTTGTGCATTTCTTCTCTGTTTGCCTCAATTTTCGTGGTCATTTCTCTGAGAGCACGATTTGTTTCCTCTTGGTTAGTCTCGATTTCTTTGGTTATTTCTCTGAGGGCTTTGTTCATTTCATCTCTATGGGCCTCTAATAGCTGGAGAAACATAGTTTTGAGGTCGTTTTCTTGTATATCTAGTGAATTGAAGTGTCCATTGTTTTGTGGGGTTGCTGGTGAGGTCATTATGTCCTGATTTTTGTTGGGAGTGTTCTTATGTCTGCCTCTAGCCATCTGGTTATTTATAATCCTCACTGGTTGTTCCTCGAGATTGTAGTTTGGGCTATGATCTTCTCTTTCTGTTTTCTGGACTGTTTTTTTCAGGAAGATGCGAGAGGTTCACTGGTTTGGGAGTGTGCAGTGTGTTTTCAGTTTTGCCTAAGTAAAGAATGTGACGCTGGCACTATTCACGTGCACTTTTAGCGGGCGCAGTGTGCATGCGTGGATTCTCTGACTATTGCAGTGGCCTGCAAGCCACTATTACACAGTTCTGAGATCCAGGGATTGTTTGCCTGGATTACCCTGGTGGACACGCAAGGCAGAGGCTTCAATGTTGGGGTCGCTATCCCAAGAATCCCTCTGATGCCCACACTAGGAGTGTGGGTGGCAGGGATCTCGTCTGGTTGCTTCTGTGGAGAGGCCCTGGGTCTGGGGCAATCTCTCCCTAGAAGGCTCACTCACTCTCTTGCAGGACCAGTTGGAATGCACAGGGGTTCCCCTTGCTCACTACTCTGTTTTGGTCCTGCTGCGGAAGTGCACGGGTAGGCTATCAGTCAGCTCTGTGACCCTGTGGCTGCAGAACTCGGTGTCCACCTTTCCTGTGTGCTGCCTCTTTGTCCTTTCCCTCTGCCAGGAGGGGTTATGTTGACTGGTCCCTGGGTGGCACGGGAAACAGTTAGGGTGAGTGTACTCAATCCCAGATCCCGGGCCCAGATCTCTCTGCCAGAAGCAGCCTAGCGGTAGAATCTATGTTTGCTGATCCCAAGAGAGTCCCGGGTAGGGTTGAGTGTCCTCAGATCCAGAGCTTGGGTTTCTCTGCTAGGGGCCGCTGGGTGAGCTGGAGAGAGGGTGCTGTGTCCTTGGCAGGCTGCCTCTCTGTCCTTCTCTGACCTCCTCTGCTAGGGCAAGCTTATGGAGGTGCTCTCAGGGGAGTGCCAGCAGGGGTTGGGGCTTCTCAGTCGAATCCTGAGCCCTGAGCCGTAGGCGTTTCTCTGCCTGGGAGGGGGCACCGGTGATAGAACTTGCTGCTAGACCTTATTGCGCTGGACCCAGGAGAATCTCAGGATGTGTAGAATGACCACAGTCCCAGATCCCTAGCTGTAGTTTGTTTGCTAGGAGCAGCCGGCAGCACTGAAGTTCCGGCACTGTGAAGTCGCTGTGTGCCTCTTTATCCTTCTGCTCTGCTGCAGCAGGGTGATGGCGGCATTTGGGGGAGTGCCCGAAAGGATTTGGTTTTCTCAGCCCCAATCTCAGGTTGGGGTACAGACAATGTGGTCTGTGGCAAATTCTGCTGGATGCCTCCTGCCTCCTCTGAAGAGGGAGTAGGGATTTTGAGCTGGGCGTGCAGCTGCAATCAGTGCGTGGCGGGAGCTCAGTTGTGATGGCGGCAGGTACCCGTGGTCGGAGAGACCTTCCAGGGAAAGACTGGGTGACCCGTGAGCAGTCTGGCAACTTTCCTTCCCCGTGGGGTTTTTTTTCGACTGGGACTCCCAGCCTTACGCCTCCTTGTGCCCACCAATCAGCCTGGGAAATTGATCGTGACAAGCAGGCTTGCGGCACCAGCCCGGAGACCCAAAGCCCCCGTTAGCTGGGTTCTCTTCCAGGTTCTGGCTGGGCAGCCGAGAGTGGACCCGACTGCTTCCCATGCCGTGGGAGCCTCCCCTCACCTGGGAAACACGGTCGATCGCTGTTGTTTTAGGGCCCAGAGTTCAGTCTCCTGGTCGCTGCACGGAGTGTGTTTTCCTGCTTCACAGACACGGTGTTCTCCCGGTGCCGCCATTTTGGGCCTCCCCCCACCCCCCCGAGAATAGGTCTTTCAAGGTCTGTAAAGAATTGTGTTAATATTTTGATGGGAATGGCATTCAGTCTGTAGCTTGCATTTGGCATGATGGCCATTTTCACTATGTTAGTCCTACAGATCCATGAATGTGGGAGATCTTTCCATCTTCTGATATCTTCTTCAATTTCTTTCTTCAGAGACTTGAAAGTTTTATTCAAAAAGGTCTTTCATTTGCTTGGTTAGAGTCACACCAAGGTACTTTATGTTATTAGTGGCTATTGTGAAGGGTGTAGTTTCCCTAATTTCTTTCTCAACCATTTTGTCTTTGGTATACAGGATGGCTACTGATGTTTTTTTTTTTTTTTTAGTTAATATTGTATCCAGCCACTTTGCTGAAGGTGTTTATCAGCTGAAGGAGTTCTCTGGTTGAATCTTTGAGGTCACTCATGTATACTATCATATCATCTGTGAATAGTGATACTTGGACTTCTTCCTTTCTGATCTATATCCCCTTGATCTCCTTTAGTTGTCTTATTGCTCTAGCAAGGACTTCAAGTACTATGTTGAAGAGATGTGAAGAGAGTGGGCAGCATTGCCTTGTCTCTGATTTCAGTGGGATTGATTTATGTTTCTCTCTGTTTAGTCTGATGTTGGCTATAGGCTTGCTGTATAGTGTCTTTACTATGTTTAGGTATGTGCCTTGTATCCCTGATATCTCCAATACTTTAAACATGAATGAGTGTTGGATTTTGTCAAACGCTTTTTCAACATCTAAGGAGATTCTCATGTGCTTTTTCTCCTTCAGTTTGTTTATATGGTGGATTACATTGATGGATTTATTTTATATTGAACCACCTCTGCCTGTCTGGGATGAAGTTTACTTGGTCATGGTGGATGATATTTTCTATGTGACCTTGGATTCTATTTCCAAGTATTTCATTGAGTATTTTTACATCAGCGTTCATAAGAGAGATAGGTTTGAAGTCCTCTCTTTTGTTTTGTCTTTATGTGGTTTAGGTATCAAAGTGACTGTGGCTTCACAGAATGGGTTTGGTAATGTTCCTTCTGTTTCTCTCTTGTGGAATAGTTTGAAGAGAATTGAAGTTAGCTCTTCTCTGATGATCTGGTAGAATTCTGTGCTGAAACCATCTGGCCCTTGGCTTTTTATGGAAAGGAGACTTTTGATCACTGCTTCTATATCCTTGGGGTATATAGGACTATTTAATCTATTTACCTGATCTTGATTTAATGTTGTAAAATAGAATCGATCAAGAAAATTGTTCATTTCCTTTAGATTTTCAAATTTTGTAGCATATAGGCTTTTGTAGAAAGATCCAATAATTTTTTGGTTTTCCTCAGTGTCTGTCGTTATGTTCCCCTTTTTGTTTCTGATTTTGCTAATTCGGAAAGTTTCTCTCTGCCTTTTAGTTAGTTTGGCTAAGGGTTTGTCTATCTTGTTGATTTTCTCAAAGAAACAACTCTTGGTCTCATTGATTCTTTGAAATGTTTTCTTTGTTTCTAATTCATTGATTTTACCTCTGAGTTTGATTATTTTCAATTGTCTACTCTTCTTTGATGTGCCTGAAGTTTTCTCTTAGCACTGCTTTCATTGTGTCCCAAAAGCTTGGGTAAGTTGTGCCTTCATTTTCATTGAATTTTAGAAAGTCTGTAATTTCCATTTTCGTTTCTTCCTGCCCACACTCTCATTGATTAGCGAGTTGTTCAGTTTCCATGTGTGTGTAAGCTTTTTGCTATTTCTGTTGTTGTTAAGGTCCAGCTTTAGTCCATGGTGATCAGATAGGATACAAGGGATTATTTCAGTCTTCTTTTATCTGCTGAGGTTTGTTTTGTGACCAACTATATGGCCAGTTTTTGAGAAGGTTCCATGAGGTGCTGAGAAGAAGTTCTACCCTTTTGAATTTTTTTGCTCTTATATTTAGGGCATAGATGTTCAGGATTGTGATGTCCTCTCAGTGTATTTTTCTTTTGAAGAGAATTAAGTTCCCTTCCTCATCTTTTTTATTAATTTTTGTTGAAATTCTTTTTTATTAGATATTAGGATAGCTACCCCAGCTTGTTTTCTGTGTCTTTTTGCGTGAAAATCATTTTTCTAGGCCTTTATTCTCATGTAGTGTTTATCTGTGTTGCAGAGTTGTATTTCTTAGATGCAGTAGAATGTTGGATCCTGTTTCTACAACCTTTCTGTTCGTCTGTGTCTTTTTATTGGAGAGTTGAGTCAGTTGATGTTGATAGATAATAGTAACTAATGAATGTTATTTCCTTTTATTGTGAAGTTGGTGGCGTTACTGTGTTTTAATGCTGGTTTCCTTTTAATTTGTTGTTGTGAAGTTATCTATATGTTATTTTTTTCTTGGGTATAGTTGTTTTCATCAGATTGGAGCTTTCCTTTTAGTATCTTCTGTAGGGCTGGCTTGTTGTGTAGATATTGTTTAAGTTTAGTTTTGTCATGGAATATTTTGTTTTCTCCATCTATGTTGATTGAAAACTTTGCTGGGTATAGTAGTCTGGGTTGGCCTCTGTGGTCTCTTAGAGTCTGCATGACATCTGTCCAGGCCCTTCTGACTTTCATGGTTTCTGTTGAGGAGTCTGGTATGATTTTGATAGGTCTGCCTTTATATGTTACTTGGCCATTTTCCCTTTCTGCTTTTAATATTTTTATCTTTGTTCTGTAGATTTAGTGTTTGACTATTATGTGACCTGAGTAATTTCTTTTCTGGTCTAGTCTATTTTGTTTTACTTAGACCTCTTGTATGTTTATGGACATCTCTTTTTTTAAGTTAGGAAAATTTTCTTCTGTGATTTTCTTGAAAATATTTTCTGGACCTTAGAGCCTGGAATCTTCTTTTTTTTATCTATTCCTATTATTCTTAGATTTCATCTTTTCATAGTTTATTTGATTTCTTGGATGTTTTGTGTTTATAACTTTTCTAATTTTACCTTCTCTTTCAAAAATGTTTCAATTTATGCAATTGTATCTTCTGCGCCTGAGATTTTTCTCCTCCATCTCTTGTGATACTTACCTTTGTGGTTCCTGATCTTTTCTCTAAGTTCTCCAGCTCCAGTGTTTTCTTTATTGATTCTAATTCTTTTTTAATGTCTTGCACCATTTCTTTCATCTGTTTCAATGCGGATTCCTGTCTTTCTATAAGGGCCTCTATTTGTTGTTGTTGTTCATTTCCTCTCTGTATGCCACTAGTTGTGCCTCTATTTGTTTGGCTGTATTTGATTGTATTTCTTTGAGAGCCTTGTTCATTTCTTCTTTATGTGCCTCTAATAACTGGATAAGCATAGATTTTAAATAATTTTCCTGTGTTTCCAATGAATTAAAATATTCATTGATATTTGGGGTTGCAGGTGAAGCATTATGTCCTGATTTTTGTTGGATGTTCTTACGCCGACCTCTAGCCATCTGCTTATCTGTAACTTTCGCTGTTTGTTCCTGGAGTCTGTACTTCAGATGGGTCCGTCTGTCTCTGGTGTCTGGAGTATTGTTCAGGAAGAAAGATGAGAGAGGTCCACTGGTTTGAGAGTGGATGTTGATATTTAAGCTGTAGCTAAGGGAGGAAGGTCACAGGAACATGTGTGCAGGTATGGGGGTATGTATGGAAGTGTGCCTTGAAGGACATGGTGCTAGAGCATGTAGATCCCTGGAATGTGGAGCTTAAGTGCAGGAAGGGGTGAGGGTGCTGGTGCTGTTCATTTGCACAATGTGCATGCACAGGCGCCCTGAATACCTTAGTGACCTACAGGCACTAGTGTCCTGTCGTACTGTCTTCCTGGTATTCTAATCTCTCCAGTTTCCAGGAATTGTTTGTCTGGACTCCACTGGTAGACCCACAGTACAGGGCCTTCAATGTGGAGAACTCTGTCCCAAGGATCCCTATGTTGCTCACAGTGGGGTATGAATGGGAAGTATATGATATCTGACTGCTAATATAGAGGGACCCTGGATCTGGGGCTCTGCACTCACTCACTTGAAGGCACACTCACTCTCTCATTATAGGCATAATCAGAAAGCACAGGGGATCCTCCTGTTCTCTACTCTCAGAATTGGGCCCACAGGGGCAAATGAATATTTAGGATCTGTCAGCTCAGTGGTGTCCACTGTGTGTCCCCCAGCCACAGAGACCAGTAGATGGGGTAGCCACCTCTGCCATCTCAGTCACTGAGCATGGAGGTTCCTGCTTGGGCTAGCCACCATCCCACCATTGCTGCAGACCTGGGAGGCCCATATAGCTGCCTGCCTCCTCTCTAGACCTAGGATGCCTGCCTCTGTGGTCTCAGTCACCGAGCATGGGGGTTTGTGCTTGGGGCAGCTGTTTCTGCCTTCTCAGTTACCAAGCAAGGAGGCTCTTGCTTAAGGCAACCACTGCTGCTTCCGCTGAGCAGGGAGGCCAGTGCTTGGGGCAAGGGGAAGTATGGGGTGGTGGTGAAAGTTTGCCACACTCAGACCCTGGAGATGTCTATGTGATCTGAATCTAAACTGTCCCAGCTCATGGGTTGCCCCTTCTCATCCAGGAAGCCTCAAAGTCGATGTTCTGGCTTCAGCTGCCCCTCCATTCACCAATTTCAGAGTTTTGGATCCTGTGCCCCTCAGATACAGTGCGTCCTGGTCACCACCATCTTGGACACCTTGAGGTCCCATTTATTAATTGCTGATTTTAGAGCCTGAGCTGTTGGTATTATGTTCTGGAAGTTATATCCTGTGCTAATGAAATCAAGGATCTTCCCCAATTTTTTCTTTTGACAGATTTAGTGTGTCTGGTTTTACATTGAAGTCTTTGGTCCACTTGGACTTTAGTTTAGCGCAGGGTGTTAAATATGGATCTATTTATATTTTTCTACATGTAGACAACCAGCATCTTTTGTTGAAGATGCTATCTTTTTTCCATTATATGGTTTCACCTTCTTTATCAAAACTCAAGTTTCTGTGGGTTTGTGGGTTTATTTCTTCTGGGTCTTCAATTCAATTCCATTGATTTACTAGTCTGTTTATATGCCAGTACTATGTAGTTTTTATTATTGTTACTTTATAGTACAGCTTGAGATTAGGGATGTTGATACCTCCAGAAGATCCTTTATTGTGCAGGATTGTATTAGCTATTCTTGTTTTGTTTGTTTGTTTTTCCATATGAAGTTGAGCATTGTTCTTTCAAGATCTGAAAAGAATTGTGTTGGCATTTTGATGGGAATTGTACTGGATCTCTAGATTGCTTTTGACAGGATGGCCATTTTTACTATATTGATCCTACTGATCCATGAGCATAGGAGATCTTTCCATCTTCTGATATCTTCTTCAATTTCTTTTTTCAGAGACTTGAAGTTTTTTCCTCTGAATTACTCTACCCATCAGCAGAACATAGCAAGTGTTAGGACTACAGCCAAACTTCGGGCAGAGTGCAGGGAATTGTGGGAAAGAGTGGGAAAGTAGCAGGACCCAGAGCAGATAGGAACTCCATAAGAAGACCAACAAAGCCAACAAACCTGGGACCATGGGATCCTGCAGAGACTGTTGCACCAACCAAGGACCATGCATGGAGATAACCTAGAACCCCTGCTCAGATGTAGCCCATAGACACCTCAGTCTCCATGTGGGTTCCCTAGTGAGGGGAGCAGCATTGTCTGTGACATGGACAATTTTGCCAGGTCTTAGATCACATCCCTCTGGTGGGGGTGCCTTGCCAGCCCACAGAGGAAGGGGATCCAGGCAGTCCTAATAAGACATGGTAGTCAGGGGTCAGATGGTTGGGTTGGAGGTCTCCACCTTTCTGAGAAATAAAGGAGGGAAATAGGAGGGAGAGAGAAAGAAGGCGTGACTGGAAGGAGACGAGGGAGGGGGCTATAATCTGTGTATAAAGTGAATAATATAAAAAATAAATTTAAATAAAAAGTATTAACTCAACTGATTTAAGTGAAAATTATTGAATAGTTTTATAAGACTAGATGTAATTTTTCCAATAAATTTTAAAATGTCCTCAAGCAACCTTACAAATATTTTTATGAAATAAAAATTTGTCTAAAGAAAAAAATTAGTCTCTTGACTGATGAACTCCCCCCCACCCCCAGTATCAGAGATTAAATTTAGGGATCCATGAATGCTAGGAAAGCTCTTCCTCCTTTTATCCTGTATTTTTATTGTTTTAAGCATTTTCAAGTTTTACCTTTTATTTTTGAGACAAATTCTAAGTTGCTCAGGCTGGCCTTGAACTTGAAATCCTCCTGCTTGAGCTTCCTAAGTACTGCAAGGCCAGGGTCCTAAGAACTTTCTTTAATTCCATCTTCTAGCACGCACTGAAGAGTAGACTTGGAAATAGGATCATAGGCAGATACTAGCTTACAACTGGGACATGGTGAAGCAGGCAGCAAGACTCTGTTCTTTGTTCCCTTTACAAATTTGGGCATAAATCATCTTGACTTTTATAAAAACAGTACCTTCTTTTTGTACCTATTTTAAATAAAGTTTGAAGGTCAGTATGAGAGATTCACTATAGGAAATTGTTCTAAACAGTGAGTTAATAGTTTAAAACATTCCTGAACATGACACATTTTTAAGATGTCTGTAATTCAATTTCACTTTTCCTTGGTGGTGGTGATGGCTGCATGCAGGAGAGGTGGGATGTTAAATCTAATCAGTCCTACTTTGTTAGATTCTTATTCTCCTATTTTTAGTTTTTCTCTGTAGAAAATATCTATAAAGTGACTTTAAAATTGCATGTATAAACTTTTCCTGCACACATTCCCTTTAGCCTAAGTTTATCATCTATAGCACACAGATGGAAGAAAATTTACCTGAATATATTAAATTTGTTTTTCCTCTGAGATGAAAGGAAGAAGGAAATTTAAACTATGAGGGTTTTTTTTCTGAACTGAACATAATGTACTCATTAATAATTCTCTTCCTGTCATTCATCATATCTTGTGACAGTAAACAATCTTTTATGATGTTTCACTTCTTATGAATTTCTAACATTACCGGATTTTGTGATGTAGAGTCTATTGGTTGTGTAATGGCTTAGGAAAGTTTACCTCTTTTTAATGTTTTATAACATGAGTGTCTAATAGTTCAAATAATGTGCTATGAGGTGACAGCTGCAGTAATGATGTTGATAGGAAAAATTTTTATGGTTTCTTTTTCAATTTTATTATTATTAAGGAGGCAAACAGGCAGGCCAGAGGACAATGTTATGTTGTCATGTCTTTTCTTCCACCTTTATGTGAGTTCCAGGAGTCTGACTTAGGGCACAGGACTTCAAGTGCCTTAATCCATAAAGCCATCTCAATGGCCTCAAGATTCCTTTTGATTTTAGAAGCTACATGTCTCATCTGGACACCCAGGGGTTCCTCCTAAGCTAGACCATGCTTTGGCACTAACAGTTAAATGTCAGCTCCTTACACGAGCCTTTAGATCTTTACTTCTTTGATTGTGACTTTTAAGACATGCGCTCTTCTACCCAAGTTAATGCATTCATAATGCACTGAGTTCAAGTAATAGTGCTGAATTGTTTTTCTAAGATGAAGAGGAACTAAAGGATGAGAGCTCTGTTGGAAAGCACTACACGAACAAGTTTATTATCTTTATGTTGTTGTTGTTATTACTCTGTGCTGGGAAACAGAACCCAGGACATTTGTAAAAGCTACTAGTCAGCTATACTCCCAGCCCTGATGTTCTCTACCTCTTATTTGCTACCTTCCACACAGTACCACAATGATGAATATTATGTGAGATGGTTAATCTTGTCAACTTGAATGGTAATGGAATCAGTTGAGAGACTTCGGAGGGACAGGAATCTGAGGGCATTTCCAGGAAGGACTTACTGAGCTAGGAAGATCCACCCCAAGACTGGGCAAGCCTCTTCTCGCTTCTAGAAGCCTAGTTATAAGGAGGTCAGAGGAAAAAGCAGGACTGCATAGTTACCTGCCTTCTCTTCTTGCTGATGAGTGTGTTTCTCTCTTTGCTGCTGAAGCTGCCACTCTTCTTTGCCATCAACCTGTCTTGGAAGGCCATAACCATTGACCTTCCAAGGTGTCTAGACTCCAGTAACCCTCTACACTTTTAGAATGAGGTAGACCAAGTGGCTTCAGTTCTCAGTTCTTATCTTCTCCAGAATGCAGGTGGCCATTGTTACCCAGTCTGCTCTGTGTAAGTCAAACCCCCCTTTAATATGTATCCATTCTGTTGTTAGTGTCCCTTTAGAGAACCCTGACTACTACATATTGTCTTGACTGTGAGCTGGGCCCCTGTAAACATGAACAAAAATCATCGTTGTCCCTAGTTTTATTTAGTACATTAATCAAGATCTGGATTTTAATACTACGAATGAAGTGGAGTCAACTGGTCCTTGAAATCGAGGAAAATTGATACACGAGGGATTCCCATACAGAGAGGGATGAAGGCCGTAAATTTGAGGGCTAGAAACACTATAATAAAAAAAGATGACTTAAATATATATTCTAGGACAGTGTTGCTGAGAGAAGGCAATCACCGGCCTTCTTGATGAGACATCCTCTACAGGTGAAACAGCTCTTGCAATTTTTAAAGGTAATTTTTGAAGGTTTATTTATTTTTGTTCCATCTCTGAGTGCCTTGCCTGCATGCATGTCTGTGTACAACATGTGTGAGGTAGCTGCAGAGGCCAGAAAAGGTTGTCAGATCTAGAACTGGAGTAATAGACTGTTGTAAGCTGTCATATGGTTGCTGGTAATTGAACTCAGGTCCTCTGCAAGAGCAACCAGTGCTTTTAACCACTGGGCCATCTCTCCAGCCCAGTGGCTGTTCTTTTGATGGTTAGTTCTCTAGTACATGCTCCTCTTGTCTAGACCCTAAACTGGCCCAGATATCTCCAGTGTCTCTACCAACATATGAAGACTCGTATCGGTAAGTGCATTTCCAAAAGAGGAGAGAAAATACCACGTTAACTATCTTCTCTTCTAGAATATCCCGTTATAAATCAGCCTGTAGCCACTGTCCAAAACTGAATCTGCATCATTCTTGAATGAAGATAATCACTGTCTTCTTGTCCATATTAACAACAACTATATTTCTCATAGCCATTTAGTAACAAAGGACCTCTGTTTTTAATTAGTTTGGATTTTTCATACTTAACTCATGAGCAACAACATCCATTTATATTTGATATGTCTCTGCTTTTATCATCACATTCATTCTTAGTTTTTAACTGTGAACTCTTTGGCCATAGCTCCGTCCAGAACAGCACACCACCCTCTTAGAGCTTCATAATGTTTTAGTCAACACTTCCTCTCTTTCTCATGCAAGGTTGTTTCTTAGGCTCCAGAGTGAGATTACTAGCATGTGTACAAAGGGACATCATTTCAGCAATTCTGAGACTGGAATAAAGGAAGTAATTTGCTATGTATGATCTCACCATAGCCTCTCGTTTCTTGGACATAAACAGACATATTTTTCATGCCCTTTCTGGCATTTATCTCTATAGTCTTAACTGAATCATCTGTTTAAAGCTCACACAGTAGTCTGAATTTTGTAAGAACACCACATTAGCAATTTCTGTGTCATTTGGAATAAACATGAGAATCATTTTTAAAAAACAACTGTTATTCATTCAGCATTATTTGATCATAATGACTAAGTGTTGATTGGCTATGGTGACATTTTAATGTTACTTCAAATTAGCCCTAAATAAATAAACTTAAGACAATTGACTATCAGGTGTGTCTGATCTTTCCCTGGAATTTATGAGTATCCATAAAGTCGCTTGCATCTTCAAGGTACTTCTAAAGGACTGGCAAAGGGAACAGATGAATCCAGAAGCCAGAAGTGAGGCTGTATTTGGCATCTAATTTGAAGAATAAAAGAAATATAAAGTTAAAAAAAAACTTTAGTTGGAAAGAGTTGGAAGGCTGTTTTCTTTTTCCTAAAAGCTGAGTGTGATTGATGCCTGATCTTAGCTGTCAACGTGTCTTCATCTAGAATCAACTAAAACCGAAGAAGTTGGGCATGTCTGTGAAGGAATATATTTTCTTTAGTAATTTATATTATTTACCACTCCCTGGATTTTTTTTTTTTACATTTTACTTTTAATTAGCATACAAAACGTCAGGGTTTCTTTTAAAAAGTTGTATATTTTGTTTTCAGCTGGATGTACCTGTTTGTGTGTGCAGGTGCCCATGGAGTCCAGAAGATGGGTTCACATTATCAGGAGCTGGAGTTTATGTGATTGTTAGTCACCTGACATGAGTGCTGACCCAAATTTGGGTCCACTGCAAGAGCAGTACTTGCATGCTCTTAACAGCTGAGCCATCTCTCCAGTCCCCAAAATATCAATTTTTTTTAAAAAAAAATAGTATTTTCATACATATTTAATTTTAGTTGACCTCTCTCTCCTTCCCTGCTTCTGTCCCTCATTTCCTTGACCCCCACCTCCCCAACTATAATCTGCTTCCAGTACTTTCCTTTCTACTTTCATTGTCACAAGCTTTTCATCACCCTGGCCCACCCTCACCCCATTCCTTAAAGCCTCCTTTCTCTCCCTCTCATGGGTCCCTTTCTAGTTTCATAACCTCTACATAAAATTACTCCCATACAAATAGGCATGCAGAGATTGGAAGCTGAGACCTACATATGAGAGAAATGCATTTCTCTTTCTGAGCCTGAGTTATCTTACTTAAGATAAAATATTTTCTAGTTCTATCCACTTTCCTGCAAATTTCATGATTTTATTTTATTTTATTAACAGCAGAATCTTGATTGAGATCTTAGAATCAAGCCTAATCAAGCCTTAAAGTCAGCTTCAGGGTAAACAAGCTTCTTAGTCACTAATTCTTCATCCTGCATCTTCTTACTTTTTCACTTGCCTCATATAGAGTATGAACTTTCACACTTAAAAGCCAAAAGACAGCCTACCTGAATCTTTGTATAGCTACTTAGCCAATTACATGGTATCTCAGAAAAAGGATTCAATTTCTCACAGCTTTGTTTGATGCCAAAATGATCATCTGATCAATTTGTGGTTAGTGAAGTGGCCAGAAATACCTCTGTGTCCATGCATCCCATCCAGAAAAGAAAAGAGGTGTGTTCAAACCCACCCCTTTCTCCATCTTCCTCCATTTTATTAATGTGAATGTCATTAAGGCATCAAACCATCTTAGCCCATGGACATAAGGACAACATGGAATATTAAAGCTGACCATTGGAAGAGAGCCACGTAGTTGGTGTCTTCATGGAACAAGTCTGCAGTACCATTCCTGAACCAACCTTTGGATTGTTTCAGAGAAAGAAGGAAACTTACTTCTTGCAAGCTGCTTCATGCAGCTTAATCTATTAGGGAATTGACAAAGGCTCTTTAGGAATAGGAAATGATTAGGAAAGGCTTAAAAGCAGAGAACTTAGCCAGGTGGAATGATGGGTGGGAATTGTGTTTCTCCATGTATTTTTTAGGTACACTCTTTTTAAAAATTAATTTTTAAAACAAGCATAGGAAGCAATGTTTTTCACTATGATATTTTTAAACTTTATTTTATGTTTTTATTTATTTTATGTATGTGAGAATTCTATCTGCATATAGAGCCTACATAGCATCAGATGCCATTACAGATACTTGTGAGCCAGCATGTGGTTGCTGGGAGTTGAACTCAAGACCTCTGGAAGAGCAGCCAAATTCCTTAACTACTGAGCCATCTATCTAGTCCCCACTAAGACATTTTCACTATGACAACCACCACCAACAACAACAACAACAAAAACCTCCTCCTCCCCTCTCTCAGTATATGTAAAAGAGAAAAATTCTAGTTTATTTCTCAGACTATGTATAGGAGGAATATTGCATAAATTTCATCAGCAGCTTTTAACTCTCTCTCTCTTCTCTCTTTCTTACACACACACACACACACACACACACACAGTGTGTGTGTGAGAGATCATCAAGCCTTCTCAAAATTTTTGCCAAATTAAAACACTCAATCAGGATCCTAGCCCTAAGAAGGTAGAGGAAGACGATCAAAAGTTCAAGGTCATCCTCACTTATATAATGAATTCAAAGCCAGCCTGAGACACTGTCTGGAACTACCAAACCAAGTAGAAGAAGAGGAGGGAGAGGAAGAGGAGCAGGAAATTTTTGTCAATCAAAGATAAGCAGAAAAGGCAATATTCTTTTAGTAATAAAAATAAAACCAAAGCAAATATAAAATCCAACCACTGAATATATGCCAGACATTGCATTTAGGCAGCTTTCACACAAACAGTTTTGGATGGAAAATTTTTACCAGACTCTCTTCCTAATACTCATATTTCATGAATCACTGAGGGATCGATCTTAAAATTCTGCTTTAGCTGAAACTGAAGCCTGTTCTTTTCTAAGATGAGAATATGTAATGTCATTGCAACCTGGGTACTAGTACAGACCTCTGGACACAGTAGACTCCAGAACCGATTTCGAATGGCTTTCCAGAAATGTCCCCTGCTATTGATCGGGTTTAGGATGAGCTGCCTCAATATAAAAAATAAAAAAATAAAAAAAAAAACCTTGACATTTGGGGAAAGAGCAGAAGCACAAAGGGCACTCTTATTTTCCTTCCATCTGCCTTCCCACAAACAGCTACCTAAGAAAGTTTCTCTCTGACCTCTCCACCTTCTCCCTTGAAAACAGTCTTAGGAAAAATGTCTTGTTTTATGCCATGAAGCAAGAGTGCCATCAAGAATCTGATCAGGGAATGGAATCTGAAGGGGAGAAAATAGGCAACAGGACAGGAGCCCACCACAGAGGGCCATTGAAAGATTACCCAGCAAGGTATCGAAGGAGATGCTGAGACTCATAGCCAAACTTTGGGCAGAGTGCAGGAAATCTTATGAAAGAAGGGGAAGATAGGAAGACCTGGAGGGGACAGGAGCTCCACAAGTAGGGTAACAGAACAAAAAATTCTGGGCTCAGGGATCCTTTCTGAGACCGATACTCCAACCAAGGACCATGCATAGAGATAACCTAAAACGCCTAGAACACCTGCACAGATGTAGCCCATGGCAGCTCAGTATCCATGTGGGTTACCTAGTAAAGGAAACAGGAACTGTCTCTGACATGAACTCAGTTCCTGGCTCTTTGATCACTTCTCCCTAATGGGGGAGCAGCCTTATCAGGCCACAGAGGAAAACAATGCAGTCAGTCCTTTTGAGACCTGATAGGCTAAGGTCAGAGGGAAGGATAGGAGGACCTCCCTATCAGTGGACTTGGGGAGGGGGATGGGAGGAGAGGAGGGAGGGAGGGTGAGATTGGGAGGGGATGTAGAAGGGGGTTACAGTGGGGATACAAAGTGAGTAAACTGTAATTTATAAAAACAAAAATAATTTTTAAAAAAATAAAAAAAAAAACCAAAAACAATCTGATCACTGCTTTATTGTTTTCAGCACTTAAGGATAAACCCTGGGCCTTGAGCATTCTAGATAAATACTCTACCACTGAGCTGCATCCCAAGCCCACAGACTTATCTTTCTATGCCTCACCTCCCAGTTTATTACCCTCTTATCCTCCATTTATACTTTAGCATAACCATAAAAATACATATATTTCTTCATCTTACCAAGCCTTTATTTCTTCAGGTTCTGACATCACATAAAGATTGTTACATGAAATCTTTTAAAAAATTTTTCAGACTTTAAAGAAAATGAATATTGGTATTGTGCTTGCATGTGTATCTGTGCATCATCACATGTGTGCAGTGCCTGTGGAGGTCAGAAGTGGGCATCAGAACTCCTGGTCCTGGAGATACAGACAGTTGTGAGTTATTTTGTAGGTGCTGGCAATTATGCCTTGCTCCTTTGAAAGAATAGCCAGTGCCCAGATGCATTTTGGATCTTCAGAAAGAAATGAACTTAAACTTTATTATAAAAAGTTGTAAATAAATTTTAAAAAGTGTTGATAGAGGATAAATTGAGCTGTAGAGATGTTCAGAGATTAAGAGCACTGGGTACTTTTTCAGAGGTTCTGAGTTCAATTTTCTGCAACCACATGGTGGCTCAGAACCATCAATAATGAGATCTGATGCCGTCTTCTGGCCTAAAGGCATACATACAGTTAGAATATTGTACTCCTAATAAATAAATAAATACATCTTTTAAAAATAAATACAAAATAGAGGATAAGTTTGTATACTTTTGTCTTTTTGTTATAGAGGCTTCAAGACAATTAATCTTGTTATAGGCAAGAAAAAGATATACCCTTTTTCTCTTATACTATAATAAAGAAATTTTAGCCATATTTGGTTACAAGTAATTCCCGAGGTCCTAAAAATAAGTAGACCCTTTTCTAAGCAAAAACAAAACTGAAAAATCATTTACACACACATTACTGCTTTTTTTCTGGGCATGAAGCATTCAAATTGTTTGCATGAACTATCTTATGTCAATGATTTGTGTCTTCGACTCTAAGTGACTCTCTGCTTTCCTCTTCTTTGGTTTTCTAGTATAAGCATGCAAATCCGTTCTATCACTCTTAGTATCTTACCCCAAATGAAGAACCTCTTGACTCTCTGTCTTTGCCTTCTCTTCTTGATGTTTACACTGTAGAAACTGCTTACACTATCTTCACTTCCTTACCTCCCACTCTTGCCTTAGTTAGCCGCAAACCAGCTTTGAACTCTGCTGCCCCGCCCAAACCGCTGTCATTAACTCTACTGGTTATAATTTTTAAAATCCCATTATAAGTTGGGCATGATTTTGAATACCTTTAATCCAAGAACTTGGGAAACAAAGGCAAGCAAACCTCTGTAAGTTCTAGGTCAGCCTGATCTACATAATGAATTCCTGGAGCTACATTTTGAGACCCTGTCTCAAAACAAACAAACAAACAAAGTCCCATCATAATTCTTTGTCTTCATCCTACAAGATCTCTCAGTAACATTATTAAGAGTTGAATACTTTCCTACTCTTTAAAAAAAATCCCCAAAACCCACCATATGCTAGTTTTTAATCAACTTGACACAAATGTAGACATTTTTGGGAAAAAGGAATCACAACTGAGGAACTGCTTCTATCAGATTGGGCTATGGACATGTCTCTATATTCCATAGCAGTGTTTCTCTTTTAAAACATTTACTTGTATTTTATGTATATTTGTGAGCATTTTTGTCTGTATATATTTGTGTACACTCTGAGTCTACCTGCTGCTCACAAGGGTATAAGAGTGTACTGGATCCCCTGGACTTCAGTTAATAGGTGGTTGTGAGCCACTATGTGGATACTAGGAACCAAACCCAGGTCTTCTGCAAAAGCAACAAGGAAATGCCCTTAACTATGGAGCCATCTCTCCAGATCTAGCAGTAGTTCTTTTAATTTTTTAAATTAATTTATTTTATGTCTTTATGTATGTCTACATCATGTGAAAACCTATTGTCCATGTCCATGGAAACCAAAAGAGGGCATTCAATCCCCTGAAACTAGTTATAGACAGTTGTGAGCTGTCAAGTGAGTGCTGGAAATTGAACCAGGGGCCTCTGGAAGAACATACACTGTTCTTAGCTACTGATCCATTTTTCCAGCCCTGCAGCAGTTGCTCTTAAAATGTGGTCCACTGACCAGAAACCATAGCATCTTTTGGAAACTTGTGCAGAAAGGAAATATCTTGGGAGCTCTGGTATACATCACTGATAGAACTTAAGATACAGGGTCCCTAGGCCCGTAAGTCCTTGGCCTCTAGTTCCCTGGGTTCAGTTCCTAGCACCACAAAAGAAAGAAAAAGAGAGGGGGAGCTCCAAGGGACAGCGGGAGGACAGTGAAGGGAGAGTAGATGGAGAAAGAGAAATGGGGAGGAAAGGAGAGGGAAAAGGAAGAAAGGGCAAGAAATAGAGAAAGAAAAAAAAAAGAAAAATTTGTCAGCTCCACTCAATTGAATCAGAACTATGGGAGTGAGACCCAATAATCTGTTTCTATAAGCTTTCCACCTCATCCAGATTCTGGAAAGTATTTGAGAATCACCACCTTTCCTATCTCAATTATATTTTCAGTTATTTTGAAATTTTGCTTCTGTCAGTTAGCTTTTTTTTTTTTTTTTTGCCATATAACAGCCCACCCCCAAACTTAATCCCTTAAAAACACCATCATTTCTTTAGTTCTCAATTCATTTGGAGATTTTCTTAGTCTAAACCCGCAGAATAAAGCTATGAGGCAAAGATTTGAACATAAATTATTTATTTGGGGGAATCCCACAAACCATGCTGGGAGGGGAAAAGAAAGTGAGAAGAGAAGTGAATATAAAATACATTAATTATCAGGTAGTTCCTATGAAAATCTGACATAATCTCTCAGGGGGGTTATAAGCAAGACCCTGTCCAAGGATGAAGTGGTGTGATACTTGCATAGTCTCTCATCCTTTACTGATTGTAACTGCTCTACTTCTCACAGCTTTATGTAACCCCACCACACTGTCCACATAGTCTAGTGTGAAGAGCAGGCTTGTTTCTGTGGCAAGAGCAGGCCCTTGCCCAAGAAGCCTACCTGCACTGGAAGAGGAAGAGGGCTGTCAGCATAGCTCAGGGCATCCTGCTTTCTAACCTGGAGAAACTTTCCCAGACACACCAGGGCATGTTCAAATCTTTCTTCTCTGATTTCTTGTACTTCTATGTGTATGTCACCAACTCTATTCCGTTGTGAACACTTTAGACTACACTGCCCCTTTTATGAAGGTAGATGATTATAAATTTTGCTTCTTCCTCCCTTTCTACTCTACCTAAAAGTTAATATACAATGGTCTGGGGCATTAGTGACCTTATCTTTTTATCCTCAAAAAGGCTTGCATACAGAAGAAACTTTAAATATATGTATTTATTGAGTTGAACTAAACAGTCCTTGTGATTGGCATGAGTATAAATTGGACCAATATTAACTTCAAACTAATTTCACTATGCCAGCAATCATGTCTGAAATATTAAAACTTCTCTTTTATAAAACGAAAAAGCCTTCTCTAAAAATGTGTATTAAAAGAAATCGATCTATGGTGAATCTTACTGAAGTTTTGGGAAAACAAATACTTCTGCCTGCCATATCCTGCTCTCATTTATCCTTCCTTGTCAGAGAAGAGCAATATTTTATTAGATTTGCCTTTTCCAATGTATACACTTGGTTCCATGGTTTAAATCTGTTATGTAGTTTTTCTCTTGCAAAAAATGTTATGAGAAAGCCAGAGGATAAATAAAGCATTGTGGGGTTTGAACATTTAATAATTTATGCTACGTTAAAATTATATAAACTTTTACTGGACAGGGCATCTTTCTTTCTAAACGACACCACCACCACCACCCCCTCTATTCTGTGAGGAACACTTTTCATTGCCATGATTTTAATAAAGCATACTTCCGAGACAGAAAGGAACTCCTCTTGTATATTCAGCTCAACTATGAAGGAATATACATTCAGTGTCATGCTGAAGGTGTGAAATTTTCTATGGATAAGCAAATATTCTTCATAAAGGTAATGTTTTACATTCTTCCTTATTTTATTTCACCTCATTTCATTTATTGTTGTGAGACGTGGTCTTATCTGTGTAACTTGGGTATTGAACTCAAAGTGATCTTCCTACCTCAATCTTCTGCGGTCAGGGATCACAGGCACATATCCCAACCCCCTGTGCCACATTCTTTCATTGTGAAAGTGGAAAATGTGCCTTCTTATCTCTCCAGAGGGAAGAACTCCAGGCTGAGTGGCAAAAGATCTATGTTCCCATCTTCTTCATTTTCCTTGCAAGCCTAGGGAAGTTTCTTGACACAATACTCTCAAGAGCCCCAGATTCCTCATCTGTAATCTAACAGACTGTGAGAATGCTCTCAATACACTTTACACTTTTTAGTTCTGTGTTTCTGCACTGCCACTGACATTTTGATGTCCATAAAGATAATAAGCTTTGTAATGATTTTTCTAGTAGCGTCAGCTTATCCCTTTAACACCCCAGGGACTGATTGTATTAATAGATGATGTCACCTGATAAAAGTTCTAACTCCATTGTTGGCAGTAGTTAATGTGGCCTGTCTTTGTTAACAATGCATTGTTTGATTGTAGGGAGGATGAAAGATGTGCAAAAATTCAGGGAGCTATTCTGCTCCTTTCACTTTTTTCTTCTATTTCCTGTGTGAAATTTCTGCTTCATTCCACACATCTTGACATGATTTGATTTTGTGTTGGGATACATACCAGGAACTGTTTAATGGTGCTTAATTTACCATGCCTAACACTATTATCTCTAGTAGGAGACAATGAGGTCAATATACAAGAAAAGGCTGAGATCAACAGAGAAAAAGATCAGACAGCCAAAAGCTACAGAATTTTTGGTTCTGAATTATTCTGGCCTTAGAGATTCTTCTCATTTATCCAATGGTACCTGTTTATCTTTGTCTCACCATGCTTGGTTCTTTGCATGATTCCAAACCTAGGCTTTTGTAGAAGACCAAATCTACTCAATCTCAAATACTACTAAGAAGATGGTTCAGATGTTAGGAACAATTTTTGTTGTTCTTGCAGAGGACTCAGGTTCAATTCCCATCACTCACAAGGCAGAGTTCCACCACCATGTGGAACTCCAGTTGCAGGGAGACCTGGTGCCATCTTCTGGCCTACATGAGTACTACACTCACATGGTACACATCTATACATGAAGGCAAACACTTATCTTTTAGCATAAGGATTATTTCAAACTGCAGACACAGGGAAACCTCAGAAGCAGTTACATCTTTCATGAGGGGAATCTAAGGAAACTCTGAATTTACAAAAATGTTTAGTACCTTTAAGCCAAAAAGAGAAGAAAGATTTTAACTCACTGGATTTTTCATTGGAGAAGGCACAGACTTAACACTTCACAACAGAACCTGCTCTTCTTTACTATACTATTTTTGATCACCCTGTCATGACTGTCTTTTCCCTCCACTTGTGGAGTTTGGTATATATGCCTGAATTTAAAGCCACTTCTTAGCTATTTTTTTCTTTCTATGAATATCCTATTTATATATGAGGCATATAAGTGTGACGGCTAGTTTTATGTTGACTTGACACTGAACTTTAATTAATAAGATGCCTCCACAGATGTATCTCTGTGAGTTCAAGGCCAGCATGGTCTACAAAATGAGTTCTGGGACAGCCAGGGCTGTTACACAGAGAAACCCTGTCTTGTAAAAAAAATGTAAATGCATTCATAAGATTGGACTGCAGGTAAGCCTTTAGGACAATTACTGATTGACAGGAGAATGCCCAGTCTGTTGTGGGTGGTGCCGTCACTGGGCTGGTGGTCTTAGGTTCTATAAGAATGTAGGCTGAACAACCATGTCTGAAAGCCAGAAGAAGAAAACAGGAAACAACCTAGGAACCTGCCACAGAGGGCATCTGAAAGCCTCTGCCCTGCAGAGTATCAAAACAGATGCTGAGCCTGATGGCCAACTGGCAGGCAGAGTGAATGGAATTTTATGTAAGAAGTGGGAAATAGCAAGAGCTGGAGAGGACAGGAACTCCACAAGGAGAGCAACAGAACAAGAAAATGTGAACATAGGAAACTTCCCAAAGACTCATACTCCAACCAAGGACTATTCATGGAGATAACCTAGAACCCCTGCACAGATGTAGCCCATGGCAGTTTAGTGTCCAAGTGGCTTACATAGTGATGGGAAGAGGGACTGCCTCTGACATAAACTGATTGGCCTGCTCTTTGATCACCTCCCCCTGAGGGGAGAGCAGTCTTACCAGGCCACAGAAGAAGACAATGCAGCCACTCCTGATGAGATCTGATAGACTAAGATCAGAAGGAAGGAGAGGAGGACCTCCCCTATCAGTGGATGTGGGGAGGAGGAGCATACATGAAGAAAGGAGAGGTAGGGTGGGATCAGGAGGGGAGGAGGGAGGGGCTTATGGGGAATACAAAATGAATAAAGTGTAATTAATAATAATATTAATAAAAAGAAAAAAATAAAAAAAGAATGTAGGCTGAGCAGTACCCCTCCATGGCCTTTGCATCAGCTCCTACCTCCAGATTCCTGCCCTATGTGAGTTCTTGTCCTGACTTCTTTAAATGAAGTACTATGATATGAAGACATAAGCCAAATAAACCCTTTCCTCCCCATGTTGCTTTGTTTCATCACAGCAATAGTAACCCTAACTACAACAACATGTTAATAAAATTCTCTCTGGTTTTTCTCTTACTGATCTGTCATTTGTTAGGCTTTCAATCCCAACTAAGAACTATGATGAACAGAAAGCAAATTACTTCTCTTCTTTTACCGTTATCATGCCCTTTGGTTGTTTTAAATCTCCTAATCAGGTTCTGTGAATTACTCCAAGAATTTTTTTAGTTAATTGACTTATTAAGTCTCCTTTTTGGATATTGTCATTTAATTTTGATTTTAGAATTATTTTGCAAAAAAAAAGGGATCTTGACTAATACCCATTGTGAATGCACAAATGGTCTTGAGAATAATTGTGACAGCAGCATACTTATTTTTATGAGTTACCAATAAGGAGGCTAGTTTCTTTAAGCACTATGATAGAATACAATTATTCAAGTGTTCTTGAAATTACCTCATCATGGAAATGGCAGAGGACCTCCCCTATCAGTGGACTGAAGGAAGAGCATTGGAGGAGAAGAGGGAAGGAGCATGAGTTTGGGAGGGAATGAAGGAGGGGGCTACAGCTGAGATACAAAGTGAATAATTTTTAATAATAAAAAAATAAATTTAAATTTTTTTAAAAAAAGAAATTACCTTATCATTGTGTCTAGAAAATAAAGTGTGTGTGTGTTTGTATTTACCTGGTTAAGACTCTACCAATGCTGTTGCAATCCTGAGTAGATTAAATTCCATGATCCTTTTATATCATTTTGTGAATACAACTAGGATAAGCAGTATCTACTTGGAATTCCAAAGACTCCATATTTTCTTACGACCATCAGCAAATTAATTTTTTTACTTATTCATTTGGTTGTTTATTTTTTTACCTGCTTCATGTTTCCCCCCTTTTCTTTTTTCTTTTTTGATATTTTTTATTAATTACAATTTATTTTCTTTGTATCCCCCCGTAGCCTCCTCCCTCCTCACCCCAATCCCACACTCCTTCCCCCTCCTACACCCATGTCCTTCCTCAAGTCCACTGATAGGGGAGGTCCTCTTCTCTTTCCTTCTGATCCTAGTGTATCAGGTCTCATCAAGAGTGGCTGCATTGTCTGCCTCTGTGGCCTGGTAAGGCTGCTCCCCCTTCAGGGGGAGGTGATCCCAGAAGCAGAAAGGCACACAGGGCATATACTCACTTATAAGTGGATATTAGACATATACTATAGGATAAACATACTAAAATCTGTACACCTAAGGAAGCTAATCAAGAAGGAGGACTTTGGCTAAGTTGCTCAATCCCCATTCAGAAAAGCAAATTAATTCTTAATTCACACTCCAACAAAAAGAGCTAGCTGACAGCATTATATTACTCTGGTTACATCCCTGGTTCCTGAGTTCTTATTTTGGATTCTTTGTCTTTGATAATCAATATTAGAGATGTTTCCAGAACTAGTTGTAAACATGTTTAATAAACCCATAAGACGTAAGAGACATTTCTTCCAATTATCTATTATACTAAAAAAATGACACATAAGGATAAGAAGGATATTTCCTTATCAGGCAAGGTTTTACTGGACTAAATATGAGCTGTCTAACACAAGGGTACTCTAGTCTTCTGAAGAATATCAAGTAATCCTCATACCACACCATGCTCTTACCTACCCTCCTCTGCTTTCTCTTTGCTCAAGAGCTCAACTTGGTTTCTGTTCTCTCTCCCCACTTTACTCTTCCATCTTCACACCAAAACTGATTGTATTCTGTTCCACAAATGCTCAGAATCAGGGATGGAGTAAAAATAAACAGAGAGATGGGAAGCTGACCAGTGGAAGGCAAACACAGGGAAAGTGAACTTGCTTGTTCCACCCTCACATGTCAGTCATGGTGAACTTCTCTTGGAAACAGAGGAAGGTTCTTAGTTATTTTCTTTTTTTTTTTTTTGAATTTTATTTTTTTCTTATCAGTTACATTTTATTAACTCTGTATCCCAGCCGTGTCCCGATCCCTCATTCCCTCCCAATCCCACCCTCCCTCCCTCATCTCCACCGTGCCCCTTTCCAAGTCCACTGATAGGGGGGGACCTCCTCCCCATTCATCTGATCCTGTTTATCAGGTATCTTCAGGACTGGCTGCAAAGCTCTCCTTTGTGGCCTAACAGGACTGCTCCTCTTTTGGGGGGTGGGGAGGCCAAAGAGCCAGCCATTGAGTTCCTGTTAGAAATAGTCCTTGTTCCCCTCACTATGGGAAACCAATTGGTTACTGAGCTACCACAGGCTACATCTGAGCAGAGGTTCTAGGTTATATCCATACATGGTCCTTGGTTGAATGTCAGTCTCAGAAAAGACCCTGTGCCCAGATATATTTGGTCCTTGTGGAGCTCCTATCCTTTCTAATACCAACTCACTGAAGTGCCCTCACTCCATGAAGTAGCTTACTCAAGGGAGAAGAAAGAAAGAAAGAAAGAAAGAAAGAAAGAAAGAAAGAAAGAAAGAAAGAAAGAAAGAAAGGAAGGAAGGAAGGAAGGAAGGAAGGAAGGAAGGAAGGAAGGAAG